>NC_134688.1:255435654-255746070 GCF_050947455.1 Rhinoderma darwinii | reverse complement strand
ATAGGCTTCTTTATAGGACTTTAAATATGCCAGAAAATATATGATAATTTACCATTCTTTCAAAGTTACACACCACTAAAAAAAAAAATGTTGCTTTTGAACTAGGCTATGATAGAAGAATATTCCTGTGCTTGGGAACCATTTCACCAAGGGTCAGGGTATGTTCACACGGCCTATTTTCGGGCCGTAAACGGCCGAAAAATCCGAAGCATAACGCCTAACATCTGCCCATTGATTGCAATGGGAAATACGGTGTTCTGTTCCGATGGGCCGTTTTTTTTATGCGGCCGTTTTGAAAAACGGCAGCGTAAAACAAACGGCCGCGAAAAACAGCTCTGTATTTTCAGACATTTTTAGTGTAGCGTGTGAACATACACAGATGCCGCAGGTTGCGCCAGACGTGAATTCCTCTGGACGTGGCAGATGACACAGGACGTGACACGACTCCGACACTAGTAGGCACTGGAACAAGAACAGCACAGGATACAGGGCACGGGTAACAACTGGAACGGGAAACACTAAGGGACCATTTGCAAGACAGACTTGGGATAACTAACAACGCTCAGGCAAGGATCAGAAGGGCTGGGGCCTTATTATAGACCAGGAAATCATGGGCAGTTGATGATGATGATATCCTCTTGTGCGCACGCTGGCCCTTTAAGGCCGGTCATGAGCGTGCGCGCGCACCCTGCAGGACACAGCAGACCGGAGCAGAAGTGAGCGCTGGCATCTCCTAGGAAGGAGATGGGGACCAGCGCTCACGGATCCATGGCTGCGGGCGTCGGGAGTTGAGTAAACCCGGTGGCCCGTGGCCATGGACGCTACAGTAATGTGCATGCTGCGGAGGGAAAAATCTGCACCGCAGGCTAATTTCCGCACAGTTATTTTCTGCAACGTCTGAACTAAGTTTCCTACAAATGTATGGAAACAAATTTAAAAAACGGCTGTTGCAGATTTCCACTGCGGACTCTCCGCAGCGGAATTCGACAGTAATTCCGCCACGTCTGAATGTGCCCTAAGGGCACGTTCAGACGTGGCTGAATTTTTCAGCTGCAAATGTTGGTGCAGATTTGGGGCAATTACGCAATGAATCTGCACCAACATTTACATATTTGACAAGTAATTCAGACGTTGCAGATATCACAGCGAACTTGCCACAGATTTCAGTTTTTACATTGCAAAGGCTGAAATCCGCAGTGAAATTCCGCTTCTTCTCCACAACGTCATGAGCATGCTGCGGAGGGAAAAATCTGCAAGGCAGCCTAATTTCCGCAAAGTAATTTTCTGCAACGTCTGAACTAACTTTCCTAAAAATGGACAGAAAGAAATGGAAAAAACGTCCGCTGGAGAATTCCACTGCGGACTGTCCGCAGCGGAATTCCATAGCAATTACGCCATGTCTGAACGTGCCCTTACACTCCTAAGAGCAGCAGCATCCTGATGTACAGTATAAAGGCTATTTATTATGGTTATTATGACATTAAAAAAGAGATATGGATTCATTTACAAATCTGACCAAAATAGCTTTCAATTTATGTTAGAATTTCTGCATTTTAGTTACTATTTCACAGAGCGGCTCTTATAGGCTTTGTAACGGATTGTCCATTTTATACTATATAGATCAAGATGTACTTCTCTGTAGTGTAGAGTTTCCACCTAAAGTAAAAATAGTTCATATTTTACCTGATTTCCAAAACAACAAAATATCTTCTGATTTAGGATAGGGGAGGGTACATTGGGTGTAGTAATTCTACATGTTGCATTGTACATGCCTGTTTATATGCAATGACCTTCTGAGTTGCCTGTACATGCCACCTACTACTAATGGTCCTTCACTGCCCTGAAGGTGGTCATTGCCTAGTCATTCCTTACATTCTGAAACTCACCTGTGGCATCCCAAATGTCTTAACGCATGTCTTTGCCTGGATTTAGTAACCTGTCTGGAGTATTCTCAGGGTAATTCTCTGCAAGATTTGTGTTTAACGGGAGAGTTGTTTGTTTTTTTTAGCAAATAAACCACTTTATGTCCAATGTCTCCTACTTGAAATTGCAAAGTTTTGCACACATGCTAAGATCCGTAAAAGAGGGGACATTTATAACACTGCACTTTTATACTCTTAAAGTATACAGAGAGAATGTTTCTGGTACTGTTTGAAAAACTTATAGTTTCTAGATACTATAAATTATGTGGTTAGGGATAGTGATGGTGCTCAGTCAAAACATAATCCACAATATACTAGTCCTTCTCAATGAATTAGAATGTCATCAAAATGTAAATTTATTTCAGTAATTCAATTCAAAAAGTGAAACTCATATATTATATAGATTAATTACACACAGAGTGATCTATTTCCATCATTTTTTCTTCTAATGTTGATAATTATGGCTAATCGTTAATGAAAACCCAAAATTGAGTCTATCAGAAAATTTGAATATTGGGTAAAAGTTCAAGATTGTAGACTCATAGTGTCACACTCTAATCCGCAAATCAACAAAAAACACCTGAAAAGGTTTCCTAAGCCTTTAAATGGTCCAACAGTCTGGTTCAGTAGGCTACACAATCATGGTGAAGACTGCTGACTTGACAGTTGTCCAGAAGACACCCTCCACAAGGAAGGGTAAGGTACAAAGGGACATTGCTAAAGAAGCTGGCTGTTCAGAGTGCTGTATCCAAGCATATTAATGGAAAGTGGAGAGGAAGGAAAAAGTGTAGTAGAAAAAGGTGCACAAGCAACAGGGATAACCGCAGCCTTGAAAGGATTGTCAAGAAAGGGCCATTCAAGAATCTGGGGGAAATTCACAAGGAGTGGACAGTAGCTATAGTCAGTGCTTCAAGAGCCACCACACAGACATATTCAGGACATGGGCTACAACTGTCGCATTCCTTGAGACAACGTCAGAAGCGTCTTACCTGGGCTAAGGAGAAAAAGGACTGGTCTGTTGCTCATTGGTCCAAAGTCCTGTTTTCAGATGAAATTAAATTTAGCATTTCATTTGGGAATCAAGGTCCCAGAGTCTGGAGGAAGAGTGGAGAGGCACTCAATCCAAGTTGCTTGCGGTCCAGTGTAAAGTTTCCACAGTCAGTGATGGTTTGGGGAGCCATGTCATCTGCTGGTGTTTGTCCACTGTGTTATATCAAGTCCAGAGTCAACGCAGCCGCCTACCAAGATATTTTCGAGCACTTCATGCTTCCCTCTGCTGACAAGCTTTATGGAGATGCTGATTTCATTTTCCAGCAGGACTTGGCACCTACCCACACTGCCAAAAGTACCAGTACCTGGTTTAATAACCGCAGTATCACTGTGCTTGATTGGCCAGAAAACTCGCCTGACCTAAGCCCCAATCTATGGGGTATTGTCAAGATGAAGATGACACCAGACCCAACAATGCAGATGAGCTGAAGGCCGCTATCAAAGCAACCTGGACTTCCATAACACCTCAGCAGTGCCACAGGCTGATCGCCTCCATGCCACGCCGCATTGATGCAGTAATTCATGCAAAAGGAGCCCCGACCAAGTATTGAGGGCATATACTGTACATACTTTTCAGTAGGACAACATTTCGGTATTAAAAATCATTTTTGAAATTGGGCTTATATAATATTCTAATTTTCTGAGAGACTAAATTTTGGGTTTTCATTATCTGTTACCATAATCATCAACATTAATAGAAAAAATGCTGGAAATAGATCACTCTGTGTGTAATGAATCTATATAATATGTGAGTTTCACTTTTTGAATTTAATTAGTGAAATAAATTTTTTGATGATATTCTAATTCATTGAGAAGTACTAGTAAGTTCCACAGGGGAGCAATGAACTATGGTAGATGTGTATTACAACAACATGGGGCTTAACCTCACAATCGGCCATTTCACATTACATGACACTTTCTCCAGGTCTTCTCTTTTACACTTTCCTGCGCTTTTATATACTGGTAGGTCTTAGTTTCAAACATACAACCACCCTATATATTAACTAAAACTAGAATTTCAGCCTTCTATAGGTAACATAACGGTAATAATAATGTTGTCACATTATTGAAAAGTTTATATTGACGTCAACTGGTATGGTTTATATATCTAAATGTTCTAGCAAACATCTTATGCTTGTGTGTGTGTGAAAATTTGCACTATCATTGGTAGTAGCCATATCCTGTTTTCCTGACCTCACTAACTGCAGCATTTATCAGTGCCTGTGACTTCTATATACAGCTGAGTATAAATTTCAAAATGATGTATAATAAAAGGATGTTTTAATGATAAACGATTGCCATTCATGCCTAACCACCTAAATGCGCGTCATAAGGTTTACTGATGCCATTGAAAAGATATAATAAACCAGACCATATGCTGCTACTGGAGTGTTTTTTGTCTGCAAAATAGGTGTTAACTATCGCGCTGTTTTTTGTCCGGTAATATTACAATGCAAACATTTAGTGATATTTACATTATATTTAGGAATTATAGGAAATAATGTTAAATGTGACCATTTTGTCAATCTTCTCTATATAGGAACTTCAACAGCATTATCCAAGGATGAAGCTCATTCTGCTAGCTCTAGTTTTTCTGTTCTTAGGGGTGATCAACAATGTCACCGCTAAGAGGTCTCGTACAAAACGTGAGCTAGCCCCAGGACTTCACAGCCTTGGCATGAGAGACGCAGGGGGTTCATATTGCCGACAGCGAGATTCTTGTTGCCTAGGCAGAGAGGATGCCTGCACTGTGCCATATTTGGATACTATCTGCTACTGTGATCTCTTCTGCAATAGAACTGTGTCAGATTGCTGCCCTGACTTCTGGGGATACTGTTTAGGTATTAATCCGCCAGTAAACATCCAGAAAGGTGAGTGTCAGAACCAGGAATATATTTCAATGTTGTTAAAGAATTAGAATTAGGCCATTTTCACACGGCAGTATTTCGGTCAGTATTTTGCATCATTATTTGAAAGCCAAAAGTAGGAGTAGAACCTACACAGAGAAAAAGTGTAATGGAAATATTTTCACCTCTTGGGTGTTTTGGAACCACTTCTTGTTTTGGCTTTCATATACTGAAGCAAAATACTGACCAAAATACTGCCGTGTGAAAAGTGGCTTTAGAAATTTGTTTAAAATGTATTTGACGCTGAGGCAATGGAGGTGGTTTAATATATACACATTATTCAGTTGGAATACTATTTTGTATACTAATTATTTAACCTTGCAACATCACCTAGAATCGATTTATAGCTCGGCCTATAATTCAGAGATACTGATTATTTTAAAATATGCATACTTTTTAATTGCGGTACACGTCTACGGCCCGGACACCTTCCCGTAAATAAACGCAGATTTTCAGATTCACATTATTGCGTATTTCTCTGGAGACCTGACCCTTGGTATTCCAAAGGGAAAAATCCATGGCCAAATCCACAGCAAGATCTGTGACACAACCAAATCAAATCCACTACAAAATCTGGATGTGTATTTTTTTGCAATTAATTGTTTTTGAAAATTTGCTGGCCTTTCCTGCATTGAATATATCCTAGAGTCAATTATACATTCCATTGTGCCGGAATCAAAAGTACAATATTTATGTGCAAAAACAAATATATATAAACTGTATATTACTTGTACATTTACCATTCACCATGATTACCGTAAGTACAGAATTTACCTCTAGTGATACATGTTCCAATATTACTTTAGATCATGTACGCACTCAATTGTCAGGAGCAGGGCAATGAATGCATTACATAGCCGCAGCTCGTTCTGACTACATTCATGTGTTACAATACTAAGCTGTGCGGCGCACAGCTTAGTATCGAAATACATGAATTAACGGTATTGAACCGTTTGAGGTTGCACGGCATCGAAATAGTAACGATATTTCGATGCATCGTGCAACCCTAATTGCTGCCCTTCTAGCACTGGTGGTCTGACCAGGACTCATGAATTATACTGTCTCTTGATACCTATGGCTCCACCAGGGCCAGTATGGATGTCGAAATCTGAAATGCCATTCAGGTTAAAGCCTTATTCACACAGTACAATTTTTCAGAGTTAAACCTAGAAGTAGATACAAAAACTCTACCCTTGGCTTTGGCTAGAAAAGCCCATGGTGGATAGCGTAAATGAAAAAATGAAAAAATTTACAGAATTGCTGTTTTTTTATCCATCGCCCCAAAAAGAGTTAATAAAAGTTAATCAATAAGTTATGTGTAAAATAAAATGGTGATATTAATAAATAAAACTCTTTCCACTGAATCTGGAGATGCCAAAAAGAAATTATTTCCTTCCTTTACGCCAAAATAGGGTTGACCCTTAAGGGGTTAACAATTTTTTCTAATTAATCAAAAACACCCCAAACAAAAATGCATTCTGTGAACAGGAATTAATATTTGCCTATCATCTGGCCACTGCAGTTTTCCCCCAACAAAGAAATACCTGAAAAAAATTGCAGCAAAAATGCAGTGTGTTAATCTATACCTAGCATTGCTCCGGCTTGTACACAAACCCAATTTCATATTAGGGAATTGCTGATTATCTGTAAGGTTGCTTTAAATATAGAGCTTTACTTGAAAGAAAGGGTTTTGGGCTGGCTAGTTCCGCTGTAACCACCCTCGCTGATATTACTTGTCTCAAGAGACTTGTTTTCTATCCCTTCCCCGAGTTATATAATAAATTGCTTCATTCACTGAACTTCTTGTTTGTCATTTTCTCTGCCCTCCATACAGAGGCTCCTTTGTAACCTCTGCAACTCTGGCAATGACAGACCCCTTTGCACTTTGGGCACCAACTGCTGCTATGCCTGCCCTTGTGAGATATACAGTATATATGTTTATTATGGATCTAGATCAAGCTTTATCACATTAGCAATACTTCTACATTCAAACCCTCCTGTAGCTTGGTCTGAAACCATTTTGGGGGGCAGATTGTAAGAGACTGACTAGTGGACTTTCCACTGATATTTTTAATCACAATATCCAATAATAGCAATTTTTGTTTAATATGCCCTTGCGAATTCCAAAAGCAAATTAGATGTATGTAGGGTAGACTAAACTGGTACCATATTGCTATGCATGCAGGTGGCAATGACTGAGATCAGTTTGGGTTGACTGGAGTACTAAAGATTCAATGCCAGAATATCTGATGTACAGTTTGGTAAATAGGTAGCTAAAAAGACTACAAACCAAGGATCTTGAAGTTTTTTTCTTTAAACTGTAATAAGGCTGGATTCATAACTATGATGCTAGGAGCCCGGCTCCCTGCAGTGTGTTCGGTCCGGAATTAGCGGCCGAAATACGTTCCGTCCATTACGGACGTAACATGTTCGTGTGAACCCAGCCTTAGCCATCCTAATCTTTTTCTTGCATTTACAGCTTATTTAAGGAAATCTGTTGTAAAACCCAATTAAGTTGTCTAAAGATTTAAAATGCTTGTTTAAGCTGAATACAGAACTAATTTGCATTTTGGTTACATGTGCAGGTTTTATAAAGGACACTGCATAAATTCCACTCCATGAAATCTAACTAAACTTAAGCATATCAACCATAGATGCCTTTCATATACAGTATGAACACCTATTTTATAAAATGTATAAGTGTATTCCAGGACTAGTTATTTTTAAAATATTCATTGGAATCTGTATTGAATAAAAAAAGAATTAATGTATATTTTACTATTCAAATTCCTCCTGTCACTGAACAGAGTAATTTAATTTAAAGGTCAGAGGACAATTCACTGAAAAAAAAAAAAAAACATGCTTATTAAAACATAACCTTTATTAAAATATAAATCTAGATATCACAGATGCCTCCTTCCAAAGAAAAAAATTGCATGACAAAAAAAAAATTAGGTGCATAAAAATAATAGAAAGATCACCCAAACTGGCCCCGGTGTCTCCCTAATACTCTAGAGAATGAATCCCTTACGATGAATGTACTTTCAGACTGGGGGTACCAAAAATGTATATAATGCAATCCATCTCAGGTGGGTGAGACAGAAACCACAGATTCTAATAGCAGATGCTACAGCCAAAACAGGTCGCATGAAAAAAGTCATAAAAAAAGCGTTTTTCCTACTATATGTAGGCTCATCTGATTGCATGTATAGCGCCCCCTGGTATTCTTTTGATTGCCTCTGAAAATGTCCACCTAACGTGTCCAGTACTGATGGACTCACATGCCCAATAGCTCCCTTCCACCGCTCGGATCCTCTTGTACACAGGGGTGGCAGAGTGATTCCTGCTATTGCGCAGGACAGCCAGTGGCTTCTTACCAGCATTGAACACAATTGGTGAAGGCTTAGGCCTCATGCACACGACCGTGTTTTTGCGTCCGCAATTCAACCGCAAATCCACGGGTAAATTGCGGACCCATTCATTTCTATGGGCCCATACACACTATCCGTGTTTTCACGGCTCTCCGCATGTCCGCACATCCGTGCCGCAGAAACTACGGACATGTCCTATTATGGGCCGCAAATGCGGTGCGGACATGCCAATAGAAGTCAATGGGCCCGTGGAAATTGCGGATACACCGCCGTGTGTCATCCGCAGTTTTGCGGATTTGCGGAAGTGTTGCTAGGCGACGACCGGGAATGAGTTCTGTCGTCATCATGTTTTACCTAGGCTTTTTATTTTTCATCCGCATTTTGCGGATTACATACGGATGAACTGCGGAGGACATACGGATGAACTGCGGATGACATTTCACGGAACACGGTCCTGGAATTTGCGGACCAGAAAAACACTACGGTCGTGTGCATGAGGCCTTAGAATTAAAAGAACACCAGTGGCCGCCATAACAATTATGTAACATCAATGTTCAGGCACAAGAAAAAAAAAATTTGAAACTGATTCAAATTGAATTTTTTTTTTAACAATGACTTGTTCTTATGAGCAAGGACTTATGCTGTGACTTTGCAATGTCATTGCAGTATTCAGCAGTATAATAACAGTTTATAGGTCAATATAGGTTGGAATTTACATAAGAAGGCTACACTGCGGGAATGCTGGGGTTTATCGGTAATTGAATTGCAGCGTCACATAAAGCTACTTTAGAAGGAGGATAAACCTCAGCATGTCGCCATACATCTCCTTACATACTAATGTAGTCTTTGTTAGCTTTAGTTTTTGTTATAATGTGCATAAGCTTCAGTCAGTTCTCCTGATATGTCTATTTTAGTAAATAAAAGTAAATGGTTTCCCCATAAAATAAAAATTCATAATTCTTAGGACTTTTTTTGTGGTATTAGGGCATGTTCACACGTGGCGGAATTGCCCCACATCTGCACCAACATTTGCAGCGGAAAAACTCTGCCACGTGTGAACATGCCCTTATTTCTCCTGGAAATGTATGAATTAATTGACAACTACGTGTTACCACTTGCTTTGGCAAGAAAAACATATAGTGCTGACATATGCGATTGTATAAAATTATAACCCCCAACGTAAGGGACTGTATGCAACAGTTGCATACATTACTCATTGACTCCCATTGTAAAAAAAACTATGCTTTTCAATACACTGAAATAAAAGTTATGCCAGAGTATAGAGCTCTCTTGTGGCATACGTCAGGCCCATTATACCCTATAGATACTTTCAGGGTATACTTTAGGTAAATTTTCGGACATAGATCTCGAAGATAAAGAAAAACAAAGTGTGAAGTTAGCCTTATAGAAGAGGCTGCACACATATAAAAAAGGCATCTGAGGCCATACGTGTGTGAAAGATTTACAGCTTCTTTTCACAAACACTGTATTACAGGCAGGGCCGGCCATAAGTTAAAGATGGGCCCTGTGCCCATTATTTTGGTGCCCTCCTACGCCTGCACAAAAACCATAGAAGAAAAACCATTAAGGCTATGTCTACCTTCACAACCAATTCACAACCTAAATGTCTCCAAGGTAATAGGCTACAAACAAACCTTGTGTAGTCTGATCCTTGAGTTATTCTCTCTTCCCTCTGTACCCTACTTCTATCTAACTTACCGAGTGAAGATTGTCTCTCTCCCTTCAGAATCATCTAAGGCTCGTTTCTACCCCTCCTCAGAATCATCTAATGATTGTCTCCCCCCTCCTAATTGTGTCTTCTTCTCTCCGTCAGCCAGAATCATCTCACTCCTGTCCATAAAATTATAATCTCTCTCCCCTATTCCAGGTATCCTTTCTCACACAGGTATCTTCTCTCCTCCTTTACCCCCCATGTATAATTTTACTCCCATGTATTCTCTCTCCCATTCCCTCCAGGTTAAAATTTCTCTTCCAGGTATCACCCCCCTCAGGTATTGTCTACCAGAGCTATTACCCACTTTCAAAAATATAATCTCAACCCCCTTTGTCCCAGGTATCATAGCCCACCCTTAAGAATTATATTCCCCCAAATATAGTATCTATAGTCTCCCCACAGGTATCATCTCACCCCGCTGTCTCTGATATATTTTCTCCCCCCTCTGCCAGATATCATCATACCCCCCCTCACCATGGTATAATTATACCACCAAAAATCATCTCTCCACTATTCCCTGGTATAATATCTCTCCCTTCCACCAGGTATAATCTTCCCCCAGGTATCATCTCTTCCCCCCCCCCACCTCAAAGAAAGAAAAAAAATCACTCCCCCTCCATAGAAAACACCTTAATAGTTTATTCAGAGAAGCTCCTCAGTAATACTACAAAATATATTCATATTTTGTATCCCCATATTCGTAATAACCAGTATATAAAAGTTATCGTATTATTTAAGGTGAATGCCGAACAGCCTAAAAAATAACGTAGTCCTAAAAAAGCAAAGAATGGAATTGGTCCTCAAGGGATTACGTTACTGTCATTATATTATAATAATGTATAAATATGTCACCAAACTCTTACCGTGACTAATAGGCACGGTTTCCAAAAGGGATATTTTCTTGAAGTAAGAGTGTAATGTCAGCCATATAACAGGAAACAATTTATGAAAAAACTGTACAAAATCAGGAAAGGTTGAGTAGGACCGTGTCCAAATATACTTCAATACCCATAGCCAGGATATTTCTGAAAAGCAGGATTAGTCTAGACAAACATAACAACACAAATTATAACAGTCAGTTTTAGATTTTAGAATATAAAATGGCTACATTCAGCCCCAAGCTTTCTCCTAGTTAATTCTTTCTTTGAGAATTTTAAAGGGGTTATCAAAGAATAAGAAAAACCCAGAAAAGTAAGTATACGAGTCAGAACCGTCACTACAGGATGCCACCATAGCACAGAAGTACAGATTTTTCATTATGTTTCCCAGCACTGTACAGCACCTCTGTTTGATGCTGCTAGGGCTTGCTGTAGGTGGAATTACCAATGTAATTGACTACAGTTCCCAGTTCCTCTCCCCTTTCAGACATTGTCTCTATTTCTATCTGCCTATATGCCCCTCTTTTATAAAGTGTAAGGTAGTGCTGTAATTTCTCACTCTCTTCACACACAACACACCTCTGTAATGTAGACACTGCAGTATCTACTGCTCAGCATGGAAAAACACGCCACCTCCAGATATTGGGAGGGAGAAGAGTCAGGGAGCAGTGGAGATAAGATGCATGTGATGTGTGACCTCCCATATTACATGGAGGGGAGAGGTTAGAAACCCACGTGTTTAGTATATGGGACATCTCACATGTGAGACAAGCGTAGGGACAGTTCAGCTACAGACCGTACATTAGAACGTGATTAATCATGCTGCAGTTAAACTGTTTGCACACAATTTTTAAAGATCGAATGACCCCTTTAACACCCTGCGCCATAAATGTATGGTCAGCTGGTGGGTCGTTCCTGAGAACCTTACATTTACGGCGCAGTGATGGTGCTGTAACATATAGCAGACACCCTGCTGCAACGGCTGGAATCTGAGTTAGTTCCGATTCCGGTTGTTTAACCCATTAGATGTAAATGGCGATCGAGAGGGGGGCTCCCTTTGTCACACCATCGGCAATCACAGGGTGCCAATAGAGTTGCTATGGTTGCAGTGGTAGCAATGGCCCACTGCTCTGCTATCTTAGTACACCTTTTACGTGGACAGGCATAAAACACTGCAATACAGAAATATTACTGTGTACTATAGATACACTTTAAGTATATTATTACTAAAGTGCATGTACAAATAAGGAATCCTAATAGACATCTAATAATATAGCCCAGATGTTGTATCACGGTCATATCATAAACACAAATAGATATGTACAAATAAATACATGTGAAACAATTAATAAACACCAAATAAAGTCCTGCGATCAATCACCAAACCCCACATGTCTGGATGCGGCCTAAAAATATAGGTCAATTAAAACGTATATATATTTTTCCATAAAAAATAGGGAACCCCAACTATGTTACAAAACACGGGCTTCCCAATCACGGCAATGCAATGTATTGTCCAATAACAGTGGTTGGCCTTTTGATTTTTATAAAAGCTGTTGAAGCCAGTAACTGATTTACAAAATCTTGCCTTTCATTTTAATTAAATATGTCCTATTGCGTAGGAATGTGTATGTTTAAGACCATGTGAATCACAGGTCTCATGACATGATTTGTATAATTCCTATTACCATCTGATTCTTAGTGTCAGTGACCAATTCTATTAACAGTGCCTCTTTTCTTCCAGTCTGTATCAAACATGGCAAGAACTATCCAAACGGAGTAACTTATCAAGACAACTGCAATCGATGGTAAGTAGATTATACCTAGCATTATAATGAAGATCTATCTGTATAAAATAAGATACACGCTGAAGTACGGTATTGCCCCATAGCAGGCTATGGGCTCCAGGATTGGTGTAATACGGATTCCAGGTACGGCGATGTGCATGATCATATATCACAGAGATTAGCGGGCACCACCTAGATTGTATATGCCGACAGGAATAGCAGTAATCATGTATGCCAAATTCAATGTATACAACCAAAAAGGGAACCACGTATATCAGACTGCACCTCTCTAGTAAATAAAATAACAAATCAAAAAATAATACCAAAAAGACTGAAATGTATGAAAGCACTAAAAAAAAGTACAAATACTGTATGTCCCAGACCCAAGTACTAGCCCCAGGTTTGGCTGCAGGACAAACCCCACATGGGAAGGTTACAATAGTAGACCAAAAAATGAAAAAGGATTAGACCATATATATATATATATATATATATATACACATGAGACGCTATAGTGCATAAATACCCACAAACATGGCAGATAAAAACAAATAATGCAGTATCGCACAAATTTGGTCAATGAACCTATGATTCTATGTAGGATAAGATGCCCAACTCATATCGCCGTGTTACCGAGCGTGATAAATTGGTTGTGCGATCATCATGGCAAAATTGTGGACTTCTTGTGATTTGTCCCGCGACTTTCCCCCGTCATGTGGAAACATTGTGTTTGTGTGGCATTGGGAAATTGTGCAAAGAACAAGGTCTGGTCTTGGTCTCATTCGTTACCTCTATCTATAGGTGTATGTATACGTTCCATGTCCGTTTCATGTTTGTATTATAGCAATTGCATTGTGCATGTACTAATTACTGCTCACTATTATCCTGTGCATGTAAACTATATACATCCTGGTCAGTCTACTCATTACTTTGTTGATGTAGGACCCTGACTCTATAATCATCTGATCTTCCACTGCTTCAGTGTTCTGACTCCATTTCAAACCTGCGAGGGTTTTTACATTCCTTGTTTTTAATTCACATCTATGTGTGTTTTTATGTTTTGTATTTTTTCAATACTTGGTTGTGATCTTTTCTGGGTTGGTTTATAAAATATTGTCACGAGGACCACGTTATTATAAGGGGCTGTTGCTCGGTTTTTCAAATATGAAATATATTCTAAAAAGTTTTACATGACCTAATGAGACAAAACTGAGCTTTTTGGCAATAAAACATCACTATTTTTAGTGTAATCCAAATTCCACACCAAAATGTATCATAATGAGCAGATTACATATTTACAGAAGGTTTTTAAAAGTCTGTGGAGATAGCAGAAAAAAAATGAATACAGCAAAATAAAGAGGAATCCTTGAAGAAAACTGGTGAGAGTGTTAGGGCATGTTCACATCAGCATTGCCCTTCCGTTGAGGGGTTTAGTCGGAGGTTTCCGTCAGGTTAACCCCTCAACGGAAAGGCAAACGGAAACCTTAGCTTCCGTTTCCCTCTCCGCCGGTCACCAATGTGACAGGGTTCCATTTTTTTGACGGAACCAATAGCGCAGTCGACTTTCTGTAACCTGACAGAAACTTAAGACGGAACACCTCAACAGAAGGGCAACGCTGATGTGAACAGGCCCTTAGAAAGGGAGAATTTATTCTCCAGCAAAACAATGACCCCATGAAGCAAAAGCTATGTATCTAAAAGGTCCCAATGATATGATGATCTAATGGAGGGGCGGGGGCCCCCTTTATTACTTAGAGTATATGGAAAAGGGTTGTGTAAATTAGGCAACCCCTTAAATGACTTCTCTCACAGATATGTACTATCCACAAAGACTCAAGTTTCTGATTCTAATAAACACTATTATTATTTATTATAAGGGTCTTTTCAAACGGTGCATTCAAAATGCTCTTTAGAGTCTTTAGTCAAATATGAGAATGTCTACATGCACAGCATTTTGGTTTGTAGTGTTTTTTTCAGCGTTTTTGGGTACGTTGCGGTTTCTTCCAAAACATAGCATGCTCTAGGAATAGAACTTTAAGGGCTCGTCCACACGCTGCGGAATTGCCGCTTTTTTTCATCCGTAATTTCATGTGTGTGTATGTATGTATATATATATATATACATAGCAGAATAGAGTAGCAGCATAGTGGATGATATTTAATAAATCTCATCCACACGCTGCGTTAAAATTCCGAGCAGAAATTGACCTGTGATGCGTATTTTTTGGACCGCAGCATATCAATTCCTGGTGCGGAATGTGGACAGAATTGCTGCGTTTTTTAGGCGAGATGTCACCATCTCCTAGCATTGAGAAAAACGCAGCAAAATCTGCACAATTTTCTGCTGTAAAAAACGCATGAAATAGTGCGTTTTTGCCGCAGCGGAATGTCTGCGTATTTTCTGCAGCAATTCCGTTGTGTTTGGACAAGCCCTAAAAACTCCAGGAAAAAACAAGTACTTCAACAGTGCTTTATTATGATACACTATGAACTTTACAATATATTAATATAGAAACTCACCATGTTGTACATTGAGAGCTGTAATGAGAATTGGTGAATAATAATTGACAGCGTTTTCATGTACTTGAATTAGGGGGCATCGTTACTGACAGGAAAACAATTATTCTGGTCACCTCCCAAAATAAAACATCCCTAGTTCACAGAGTTTTTTGCAGGCAGAATGTCAAAAAATGCTTGCGGTTTTCCCTTTCCCTGTTGAAGAAATAGGTAAAAAAAACGCACAAAAAACTGGAGCTGATTTTTTCTGGCTGAATTTTCTGCCTGCAAAAAACATACGCCTTTTTTTATGCTTTTTTTGCCGTGGTTTTTGAGGCTTTTTTCACCTTTTTTCAACAGGCAAAGGGGAAAAAACGCGAGTGTTTTTACCGTCAAAAACTGCCACGGGCGTTTGCGGCATTTTTTTCCTTCTCCCATTGATTTCAATAGGGTCTTTGAGGTGGAAAATGCCTGAAAATAGGTCATGCGCGCTTCTTTTTCCAGCGAACGACTTTTGCCGCGAATTCCGCATAAAAAATGCGCCAAAAAAACCCCTTTGTGAACAGGGGTCAGCCAGTGCCTGTATGACATAAAGTCATCCATAGTTTATAATGGTGACACGTGTATGTCAGGATATAGTGAATATGAGAGCCGGAGAAAACGCAAGTACAAAATGACACCATAAAATTTGCCACCAAACGACCATTAAATATGTTTTAAAACACTGAAAAAATGCCATTAAATGCGTTTTAAAATGCTGAAAAAAGGCCTTTAGCAGTTTCACACAATGGGGAGAATTTATCAACCTTTCTACGCCAGTTTTCTGGCATAGAAAGTCGCAAAAGGGCCCAAATCTAGCTAGCATAGATTTCACTCTGTGGGGCGTAGCAAGGTAGGGGCCCGAGCCGGGCCACGTTCCTTAACCCGATCAAACCGCATTCTTTCCAACCTGGTGTTGTTTTAAGACAATAGCAAATATATCAACAGGGCAAGCACCCTGTTGATAAATCTGTGGCATTCTGCACAGGGGGAGAACCAGTGTTCATATAGTGCAGTGAAAATCTTCTCTAACCATACAAGGTAGAAACTTTGTACTTTCTGTATTTGCTGTTACGGTATGTTTTACACATTGAAGCAGGTGGTGGTTGTTAAAAACCAAAAAAATTTTTGCAAGTATAAGGCCCTGTTCACATCTGTGCTGAATACTCTGCTGTTCTGCTCCATCTGAGGAGCAGAACAAGGGAATAACCAGAAAGCGCCGGTTCTGTTGCACCATGGACACCATCGGTTGACTTTAATAGGTTCCATCGGGGTTCCGTCGGGGTGTCCGTGATTTTACTGGAAACAATAGTGCAGCATGCTGCACTATCGTTTCTGGTATTTTTGGTGGAACCTGCAACGGAGGCCTCTAGCGGAGCCTCCAACGCAGATGTGATCTAGGCCTAAGTCTCCATTCACATTACGTTGGGGTTTGCGACCGGCGTTCACGTTTCAAGAGTGCTGCCAAACATATGCCCTAAACGTATGCTACTACAAGTCTATACGGTTGCGTACATCTGCTATTGACTCCTATTGTAAAGAAAACTTTACTGCGCTGTATACTTCTTTTTTTTTTGCAAGATCCCCTTGTATTGAAAAGCATAGTTTGCTACACTTTACAGTTAAAAAGCAAATCAACATCCTAGTTTTTTTAATTACCTTTCCTTAGAATGTATGTATATGAGTTGTTTCTAGCTTTTTTTGTTGTGATTTTAGTTTGCCACAGTTTTTATTATTGCTGCAAAATTGCAAAAAATTTTTTTAAGGCCGCCGGGGGTTTTGCTGTGATTTTTAAATTTGCAACATAAAAAACACAAGAGAACAGCCCATGTAAGTACATCCTTAGGCCTCATGCACACGACCGTAGCCATGTGCATGGCCGTGATTTTGGGGTCGGCCGGCTGCGCACTGTCAGCCACGAGCCGCCCGCAAATCACGGGACATGCACATGGCCGCGGCCATTATTTTCAATGAGCCCGGACCGCAGAAGACGGCCGTAATAAGACATGTCCGTTCTTTCTGCGGTGCGGGCTCCCGGGCCATGCATGGACCGTAAAAACTACGGTCGTGTGCATGGCTCCATAGAAATGAATGAGGCCGCAATTCTCCCGTGGATTTTCGGGGGAATTGCGGCCGCTAAAGCACGTTCGTGTGCATGGGGCCTAGGCC
The DNA here is from genome assembly GCF_050947455.1 of Rhinoderma darwinii. Lineage (NCBI taxonomy): Eukaryota > Metazoa > Chordata > Amphibia > Anura > Rhinodermatidae > Rhinoderma > Rhinoderma darwinii. The sequence continues at coordinate 255,728,717 of NC_134688.1, read as the reverse complement.
TAGTAGTTTTTACGGTCCATGCATGGCCCGGGAGCCCGCACCGCAGAAAGATCGGACCTGTCTTACTACGGCCGTCTTCTGCGGTCCGGGCTTATTGAAAATAATGGCCGCGGCCATGTGCATGTCCCGTAATTTGCGGGCGGCTCGCGGCTGACAGTCCGCAGACGGCCGACCCGAAAATCACGGCCGTGCACATGGCTACGGTCGTGTGCATGAGGCCTTAGGCCTCATGCACACGACCGTGTTTTTGCGTCCGCAATTCCCCCGCAAATCCACGGGAGAATTGCGGACCCATTCTTTTCTATGGGGCCGTGCACACGACCGTAGTTTTTGCGGTCCGTGCACGGCCCGGGAACCCGGACCGCAGAAAGTACGGACATGTCCTATTTTGGTCCGGAGTTGCGGTCCGGGCTCATTGAAAACAATGGCCCGGCCATGTGCATGTGCGGGCGGCTTGCGGCTGACAGTCCGCTGACAGTCCGCAGCCGGCCGACCCGAAAATCACGGGCGTGCACACGGCTACGGTCGGGCTACGGTCGTGTGCATGAGGCCTTACTGTATACAGGTGTCAGTTGGCCGGTGCACACTGTCGTGTGACTGCTAAGCTTCACCCAGGATAGAAAATATTTTTAAAATGATCACCTGAAAATAATAAAAACATGTAAACAAAAATGTAAAAAGTTATTTGTTTATACTTTTCGACCCTGATAATCACTGGCATCACAAGGCTTTTATCAGTATAAATGATGTAATGGACCGGGGTTTTCTTTCATTGAGTAAGCTAAGGGTATGTTCACACTGCTAATTTTTCGGGCCGTAAACTGCCGAAAAACGGCCAAAAAATCGGAAGCAGATCGCCTCCAAACATCTACCCATTCATTTCAATGGGAAAAACGGCGTTCTGTTCCGACAGGGCGTTTTTTTTCCCGCAGCCATTTTTAAAAACGGCCGCGTAAAAAAACGCCCGTGAAAAAGTGCATGTCACTTCTTGAGCCGTTTTTTGAGCCGTTTTTCATTGACTATAGAAAAACAGCTCCAAAAACGCCCGTAAAAAACGCAGTGAAAAACGTAAGTTTGAATAAAAAACGTCTGAAAATCAGAGGCTGTTTTCCCTTGAAAACTGCTCCGTATTTTCAGGCGTTTTTTGCTAAGCATGTGAACATACCCTCGGAGCTCCTGATTTAAGATGTTTTTTTAAGCCACTCGCGATTTCCGCAGCGGTTTTTTACGGCCGTTTTTGGAGCTGTTTTTCTATAGAGTCAATGAAAAACTGCTCCAAAAACGTCCCAAGAAGTGACGTGCACTTTTTTTTGTTGCGGGCGTCCTCTCTACACAGCATCACTCAGTAAGCTCATTATCAGCCCATCAAAAAACTCACCCACAGGGAAAGACTATGAATGCTGTGTACAGCATGTTCTCATGGTACCCTAGCACTGTGCAACAGCCTCCAACCGAGAGAGATCACAAAACTCGACTTTCATACTGTAGTAATGGGAAGTTTGGTTTATTTCTAGAACTGTAGGAAAGTTTATTTATAAACCTGCCAATCTGTAGCCCTAAAAAGTAAACACTCTTTTATGAACCCTTTTTTTGTAAATCCACATATGTTCATATGTCATATTGGTACATCAACCTCTCAACTGGATCAGTACTTGTTTGTAAAAAGAAATAGATTTAAATGACAGTGGAACAAAGAAACCTAAATGTATTTATTTGATTTTGTCACCTACACTGCATAGTGATATTCCATAGTTAACAGAGGCTATACTTCTATTTGCTAGCTATGGTCCTTGTAGTTCTCTCCCCATCATTCAGCCTTTATTAATGAGAATTCATAATAATAATAATAACAACAGCAATACGCTGATGTGACAACGGTTCACACATTACACAATCAGGACAAGAAGCCCCTGTTCACACAGTTTTTTGCAGGCAGAAAATTCTGCCTGGAAAAATCAGCTCCGGTTTTTTTGAAGTGGTTTTGCACCACACGCGTTTTTTGCCGCGATTTTTGACACATTTTTTTAGGCTTTTTTTTTAGCTATCTCTTCAACAGAAAGATGGAATAACCGCGAGCGTTTTTTGCCAAAAAACACGTCCAAAATCGCGGGAAAAAAACGCGTCTCTCATTGATTTCAAAGGGGTTTTTGAGGCGAAAAACGCCTCAAGATAGAGCATGTCGCTTCTTTTTCATGCGAGCGTTTTTTTTTGCCCGCCGTAAAAAAAACTCATCCACCTCCCATTGAAATCGAATGGGAGTCAATTTCCGCCGTTTTTCGCCGCGGTTTCCGCGGAAAAAAACTCTGAACCGGGCCGAAGGGTTTGTGAAAGAACTGAGAGGCCGCTGTGAGACATTTATGCTGTATTTGTAAATAAGTCTCAGAATAAACTCTAAAAGGGTAATATCAAATATGAGGTGCAATAACTGAACTCCAGCTCAGACATCTTAATCTTGTGAATCAGTGGGAAAATCAGTAAGGCTTAAACGATGAGATTCCCAGGATAATGCTTCTGCTAAACTTAGACTTCTGTATGCAGCCTTAAAAGGAAGCTGAAGTCTTGAAACGCATAGCAAAGAACAACTCATAATCCTTATGCTGTACCCTGGAGTTTGTCTGCTGCATAGCTAACTGTCTGCATGCAAACACAGCATACTGCGTGTGTTTACATCCCAAATCTATCCACACAGAGACCCACAGTTCCCACAGCGTCATTGTAGGTAAAAGATTGTAAGCACATTTGGGCAGAGTTCGCTTTTCTTCTGTTTCTGCTAAGGTAATACTCCACTCCTCACAACTTGCAGACAGTAAAGAGAGTGATGCTAGTCTGCAGTGTGCGCACATGCCTCTCATGCACATTGCAAGCCACATGCCCCCGATGTACAGTTGCAAGAAAAAGTAAGGGAACGCTTTGGAATTACCTGGATTTCTACAATAAAATGTGGATTTATTGTTATCCAAGTCACAATTATAGACAAACAGAATATATTTAAACTAATAACACACAAACCGTTGTACTGTTCATGTCTTTTATTGAGCACATTGAGTAAACATCCACAGTGCAGGGAGAAAAAGTAGGTAAAACTCTGTTAATAACTTATCCAACAGCTAATTGACAAAGGGTGTTTCAATTAAGGAGATGAGATTGGAAGTTTGGGATTCATAAGGGCCTTTCCCATTAAATAAAGACACACAAAGCCTGGTTACTTACAAATCTGTTCTTTTCAAGAAAGATTGGTTAGCTTGAACTATGCTTCCATCAAATAACTTTCTTGCAAACAACTTCGAAAAGACCTCAGAAGACATGTTATAAAGCATGAAGCTGAAAAAAAGGCTACAAAAGCATTGCTAAAGACCTTGGGGTACATCAATCCATGGTTAAACAAATTGTCTACAATGGAGAAAATTCTGGACTGTCACTACTCTCTTTAGAAGTGGGCATCCTATTAAGATCATTCCGACGAGCAATACTGAAAAAGGTGAGAAAGAAACCAAGAGTTACAGCAAAAAAACATGGAAGGACACCATGATGGAACCCACTTATGCTTAAAAGCAAACATTGCGACCCATCTCAAGTTTGCGTGAGATCGACTGGATGTTCCACAATGCTTCTGGGAAAATATTCTATGGACGGATAACCCAAAATGTTTGAAGCATGGTGGAGGGAGCATCATGGTTTGGGACTGCTTTGCTGCTTTAGAGAATGGACACCATTTTATCATTGAGGGAAGAATTAACGGTGTATCAAAACATTTTACAGGAGAATGTGAGGGCAGCAGTTCATGACCTCAAGCTGAAGAAGACTTGGCTGATGTAACATAACAATGACCCCTAGCACTTAACTAAAGAATGGTGGAAAAAGAAGATTTATGTTTTGGAATTGCCAAGTCAGGGTCTTGACCTTAACCTTATTGAGATGCTGTGACATGACCTGAAGAGGACTGTGCACGCAACGCATCCCAGAAATATTTATGAACTGAAACACATTTACAGGAAGGAATGGTCCAAAATTCCTCTCAACGTTGTGCAAATCGTATTTGCAGCTACAGGAAGCATTTGGTGGAGGTGATCACTGCTAAAAGGGGATCTACAGGTTATTAAAGCGAACCTGTCACCTATTAGACCAGCAATACCTGGTAGTAGTGGGTGAAAAATTATTTTTATGTAACCTACAATTATCTTCTAAGTAAGCCCTGTACCTTTTAGTATTCAGTCTTTTTAGTGTTCCTGTACTGTATTCTAATGAGCATAAAAGAGTCATATCTTTAGTCGAAAAGAGACATATCTTTATTCCTCAAGCCTTTCCGAGTTAACCCTACCCCCTTACTTTTGAGTGACCGCTCCTCGCCTCCACCCAGCACACGGGAAATCCTGCACTTGCACATTGATGTCCTGTTCTAGTGCATGTGCACAACAGGACACCATAGCGGCGCATGTGCAGTAACTAGATTTGAGGTCCAGACGAAACAGGGAAGGGTGTCGGACTATACATGGCGGGAGAGACTGGGCCGGTTTTCGTTGATGGGCAGGCATAAGAAGAGGAATGAACGATACTGACGAATTATTACCATAAAAGGCGCAAAATGTTTGCAGACCTTTATTTGCAGTCGGGGGAGGAGTTTAGGAGCGGGGATAACAGCAAGAACTTTTGACAGCAGCAGCCAGCGGGGGTGAGTAGAGTTCAATAGGTGTAATGCTGGTGACAGGTTCCCTTTAAGTCTACTTTTTCTCCCTGCACTGTGGATATTTACTCAATGTGCTCAACAAAAGACATGATCAGTACAAATGTATGTGTTATTAGTTTATTTAGATTGTGTTTGTCTATAATTGTGACTTAGATAACAACCAGGACGCATTTTATTAGAAATCAATGCAGAAAGGTCCCACTTACTTTGTCTTGCAACTGTACATTGTCAGCCACATGCCCCATATGCAGTGCTAGACACAGCTCCTATGTACAGTACCAGACACATGCTCCACATAAGTTTTAGCTCCAAGAGGGCATTATAATGTAAAATCTACAAAAAATTATTATTTTTTTTTCAATATGCTGTTGTACTTCACTAACCTGCACAGAGTAATAACTAAAACCAAATTAAACTCATTTGAGATTAATTGGAACATCAATTGTGAGCCAAGCCTTATTACCCAACCTATGTCTCTAATGCTTTTGTGGCTGAATTAACATGAGTCCTCCCAGCTATGTCTCAAAATCTTGTGGAAATCCTTCTCAGAACACTGGAGGCTGTTATAGCAACAACTATAGCAACAACTCCATATTACTGTCCTTGGGTTTAACACCAGATGTTCAATATACAAGAGTATGTGATTTTAAGGTGTCCACATACTTTTGGCCATGTATTATATGTTTACATACACACACACGCACGCACGCACGCACGCACGCACACACACACACACACACACACACACACACACACACACACACACTTTGATGCATATCTAACTTTCTAATGCTTGCAGTGCGTCTGTTTCATCATCTGTCAGATAGTGTCTTGTGTAAGGCTCTTATAATAGGACTGCTCTCTCCAGCAAACATTCTGAAAAGGCTGCATGAGTCACAGCTGTGATAATTCTGTAGAGATCTGTGAGAACTTTTGTTTTATTTCCATTAATCTACCTAAATGAAATGACAGATTTTTTTTATTTTATTTTTGCCTCTAGTCTCCAACTAATAAAATGATATGCAATATATTGCACAGTTATGGAATTAGTTGTTAATAATGCAGATTAATTGCCTTACTTACACAGCACATGCACCTCTGATGGTACCTGGCACTGTGAGCAGAACCCGTGTCTTATAAACCCAAGAATCATTGATGCTGTCAATCGAGGTCCTTATGGGTAAGAGAAATAATGTGATCATTTTGTAAAAAATTTTTTCTACAATCTCAGTTTAAATCAATCAATCAATCAATCAATCAATCAATCAATCAATCAATCAATCCAATTACATAATGAATGGAAACAATTTCATAATCCCTAAGCGCCTGTACACCTGCATTGGAGGCTTTATTATGGGGCCTCCATCACAAATCCGTACCTAAAATACCAGAACCAATAGCGCTGCATGATGCGTTATTTTCCCCAGTAAAACCACGGACACCTTGACGGAAACCCAACAGAAGCCATTAATGTCAATGGGTTCCATCGGGTGGCGACAGGGTCCGTTGTACAGCGGAATCAGCGCTTCTGGTATTTTCATTGTTGTGCTCCTCTGACAGGACAGAACGGAAAAACTGACGCAGATGTAAATGAGGCCTTATAGCATACCTATCATTGTTTTATATAAATAGGTAAACAATTCTGTGCTAATTATTTTCATAATATTTATAGGGGTCAGAGCTCTATTTCCTGCTACAGAGCTCCAAATCCCTTGCTTCTCTTCACACAGCCATATAACTAAATGGCTACCTGCAGCCACTACTATTGAAGAAGCTTAGAAGCTAAGTACAAATTAAAGAACAACTCCACCTATTTTTTTCCACCCTCCCCCATCCATTTGAGAGTGTGATGAAGTGAAATGTAGTGAGCAGTATTGACTTACCAGCTGGTTTATTTTACAGGTAGCCACTATGTTCCGGGCCGCCGTTAGGCCACGTGGTCTCCATTCTGTCCACCCAAATCCTACAACATCTGCTAGTCATGGGAGTCTCAAGAGGCTCTCATAGAAACTCACATAGACTTGTGTTGAGGGACTGACTTCCGGGTCCCTACAGTAAACGCTGTAGGATTCAGGAAGTCAGAACGGAGATCACGTAACCTAATGGCAGAGTGGCGTGGCTAACTGTAAAATAAAGCACGGGTAAGCCAATGCACCTCACTACGTTACTTCAACACATTTTCAATGGAAGGGGGTGGGTAAAAATTGCTAAAGTGCTTCTTTAATTTATAATTATGTTCAATGACATCTATTAAAGTCTGTATGCCTTAATGAGGCTGCTTCAGACAGAATATTTTTTTATCGCTTTGAATCCAATTTAACGTATGAATTAACAAAAAAAATTGCCATTGCTTCTTTTTCTGTAGCTGGAATGCTGGTAACTATAGCCAATTTTGGGGTATGACGCTGCATGAAGGAATCCAGTATCGACTTGGAACAACAAAACCGCCTTCTTCTGTTATGAATATGAATGAGCTACATGTAAGTATACTTTGTGGGATGATAGTTTTTAGTGTAAAATTAGGCAAATGTGAAAAAAAAAAAATAATTAAGGGACACATAATAGAGAGAATTTGTGATTTGTTGCTAAGAAATTGTCCATAATAGTTCCATGCTGCCCATAGTTGACTGTAACAGTAAAAGATGCAATCATAAAGGTAATAATGTTAACATGCTTCTGGAATGTGCCAGTTCTCTTTCCGCCAGTCACAGTTCTTTCCTGAGATTGGGGTCAGTGTGTGATTTTTGGCAGATCCCGGTAGGAGAAGCACAATACATATGTGATTAAGCCAGCTTTTTCAATCAACTTCCACTCAGGAAGTCCGGAGCCCACTCCACTTTGAATAAGTGGTAATGAAAAGAAACATTGCTTGCTACTGTTGAGTGGTCACCGCTCTTTTACCATTCCTTTGGAGAAGGAAATAAGGGGGGGGGGGGGATTCTGCCCTGGGACAAGAGACTGGAAAATGTCTTGAGTTGGGACAAATGAGGTCACACAGGACCCATAGGACTAGACCCAATAACAGTCTGCCTATTTAGGAAATCCTTGTGTGTTTCCAAGTATGTACACTACGTCAGAGTAAATATTTGAGATTTTATTTAGGACTAAGGCAGAGTTATCTTTGTATCTGACGGTTTGAAGTGAAAGTGAAGATATTTGGGTCCGGTTGCAAAGAGACATTAATGACCATGTGTCGTATTGGACTTTGGACCGGCCTATTTTGGTCCCTGAGCACAGAGCAATTTTTATTTTATTTTTTGTTATTATTGCTGCATTTTAAAAGCCATAACTTTTTAATTTTTCCATCGATTGTTTTTTGTGGGTTGAGTTGTAGAGTTTTACTGCCACCATTTTGGGTTACATTTAATTTATTGGTTACATTTTCTACATTTTTTTGGGGGGAGAAGTAGAAAAAAAAACGCAAATCCACCATAGTTTTTTTTTCGTTTTTTTTTCAATGCCACGTGCTGTGTTGATATGTTACAGGTTCTACAGGTCATTGCGATTGCGTCAACACTATAAATGTATAGTTAACTATTTTTGAACCCAAAAATATTTTTTTTATGAAAAACAGGTTTTTATGGTGGATATTTTTCAAAATTAAACTTCATTGCACTTCTTTTTTCCCCCGCTAGGGGATTTAAAGCTACAATCCTGACAATAAGGGACTTGAAGTTGCTAGCCCCCTCCCTCTGTCAAGCTCCTTAGATGCCTTGGTCTCTATTGTCCGCAATATCTAAAGGCTTTAACGGCCAGGATCAGAGGTTTCTCTCATCCTGGCCGTAACAACAGGATTCGGCTGTCAATTACAGCCGGGCTCCCGCTGTTAATTTTCCTGACAAGTGTATATTATGGAGCCTTTAAGGAAGGCAATCCACGACATTACACTTTTTCTTGTTCTTTTCTGATAAATTGTAGCCAACTATATTTAAAAAAAAATGTATGCAAAGTCTGCCCATTGAATTTTATCATGCAAAAGAAAGTTGTTTTTTCTGTATTGTATAGCATACCTGTAAACATACACTACCGTTCAAAAGTTTGGGGTCACCCAGACAATTTTGCCTTTTACATGAAAACTCACACTTATATTTATCAAATGAGTTGCAAAATGACTAGAAAATATAGTCAAGACATTGACAAGGTTAGAAATAATCATTTTTATTTCAAATAATAATTTTCTCCTTCAAACTTTGCTTTCGTCAAAGAATGCTCCATTTGCAGCAATTCCAGCATTGCAGACCTTTGGCATTCTAGCTGTTAATTTGCTGAGGTAATCGGGAGAAATTTCACCCCATGCTTCCAGAAGGCCCTCCCACAAGTTGGATTGGCTTGATGGGCACTTCTTGCGTACCATACGGTCAAGCTGCTCCCACAACAGCTCTATGGGGTTGAGATCTGGTGACTGTGCTGGCAACTCCATTACAGATAGAATACCAGCTGCCTGCTTCTTCCCTAAATAGTTCTTGCATAATTTGGAGGTGTGCTTTGGGTCATTGTCCTGTTGTAGGATGAAATTGGCTCCAATCAAGCGCTGTCCACAGGGTATGGCATGGCATTGCAAAATGGAGTGATAGCCTTCCTTATTCAAAATCCCTTTTACCTTGTACAAATCTCCCACTTTACCAGCACCAAAGCAACCCCAGACCATCACATTACCTCCACCATGCTTGACAGATGGCGTCAGGCACTCTTCCAGCATCTTTTCAGTTGTTCTGCGTCTCACAAATATTCTTCTGTGTGATCCAAACACCTCAAACTTTGATTCGTCTGTCCATAACACTTTTTCCCAATCTTCCTCTGTCCAATGTCTGTGCTTTTGCCCATATTAATCTTTTCCTTTTATTAGCCAGTCTCAGATATGGCTTTTTCTTTGCCACTCTGCCCTGAAGGCCAGCATCCTGGAGTTGCCTCTTCACTGTAGACGTTGACACTGGCGTTTTGCGGGTACTATTTAATGAAGCTGCCAGTTGAGGACCTGTGAGGCGTCTATTTCTCAAACTAGAGACTCTAATGTACTTGTCTTGTTGCTCAGTTGTGCAGCGGGGCCTCCCACTTCTGTTTCTACTCTGGTTAGAGCCTGTTTGTGCTGTCCTCTGAAGGGAGTAGTACACACCGTTGTAGGAAATCTTCAGTTTCTTGGCAATTTCTTGCATGGAATAGCCTTCATTTCTAAGAACAAGAATAGACTGTCGAGTTTCACATGAAAGCTCTCTTTTTCTAGCCATTTTGAGAGTTTAATCGAACCCACAAATGTAATGCTCCAGATTCTCAACTAGCTCAAAGGAAGATCAGTTTTGTAGCTCCTCTAAACAGCAAAACTGTTTACAGCGGTGCTAACATAATTGCACAAGGGTTTTCAAGTGTTTTCTAATCATCCATTAGCCTTCTAACACAGTTAGCAAACACAATGTACCATAAGAACACTGGCGTGATGGTTGCTGGAAATGGGCCTCTATACACCTATGTAGATATTGCATTAAAAACCAGACGTTTGCAGCTAGGATAGTCATTTAGCACATTAACAATGTATAGAGTGTATTTCTGATTAATTTGATGTTATCTTCATTGAAAAAAATTTGCTTTTCTTGCAAAAATAAGGAAATTTCTAAGTGACCCTAAACTTTTGAACGGTAGTGTATGCCAAAAGGGCATATGTTTGCCTCATAGAGAGTTATGGTTACATTCCATTTTTTATGTTTGTATTCTTTTACAAACTTATACGTCAAATGTATGGGGCAAAAAAGGCATGCAAAGAGCCTTACTTTGTTATTTATCTTGCGCAAACCTTTGGCACTGGGGACCAGGTGAAGGTTTTAACGGTGCCATGATGAGCTGATTGAAATGATACAGCTCATCGGGCACGATACTGGCTCTATCTCTACTAATGAGTCTTGAACATACATTGTATATGGGGTATCTGGGTAGTTGCCTAAGCATATTTATTCGATATTGACTTCTGGACTGTCTGATGTGCAGGTAAACATGAACAATGATGTTCTGCCTGCTTACTTCAATGCTGCAGACAAGTGGCCAGGAATGATCCATCCGCCACTTGATCAAGGCAACTGTGCTGGTTCCTGGGCTTTCTCCACAGCAAGTAAGTCACTAAAAAATTTCAGCTCAGCCAGGACATGACAATTCGTTCATTTGCAGCTTTTAAACAAATTAACACTATATACAGACCTAACCGGATTTATTTTTTATTTTTTTTGCATCGTGGGGTGATTAATATACTTGTGTACTTGTTTTAATAAAAGGAACCTTTTAGTTAGATCAAAGACCATTCATGGAAACGAAATTGCGACCTCTTCAGGCAGTCATATGGTAGTACTCTCCCCTTTGTACTGTACAATTTATACCCAAGACAGTTTACTGGTATATGAACTAATATAAAACAATCCAAAGTGATGTGATGTCTATCATGGTAGTACAGTATAGATACTAGACACGTAACGTACGTAAAGATATATTACATTGACTTGCGGCTTGAGGTACATATCTATATCTATTTATTTATTTTTAATTATTTTTTTTAAATCTCACAATTTTTATTTTTTTAAATAGACAACACCCATAGAGCCATAGAGAAAAAAAAATAACTTAATAATCACAGAAATTTACATTGTACTCCCCCCTATATTCCCTTTCCCCTCCCCCTTTATTCCCTTTGCCCTCCCTAAGCCTCGCACAGCATTATGATTTAACGTGCCCAACCATGGGCTCCAGGTGGTTACAAATTTGTACATGTTAATTAAAGAGGTAAATTACAATTACAGTGTGATTGTATCTTGTGAGAAACTGTCTTCCCAGCCGCTAATAATGACCTACATATACCCAATACAACATTACTGCCTTCACTATAGGTAGAAGTATAACCAAAAATACAAAATTTGAAATGAAATAGCATATCTGTATTATAAATTTATGTAATCTCGGAAGAACACAAGACCAGTACCATCGTAATTTTGGGCAGTTCCAAAGTAAATGAATCATTATTCCTGGGTAAGTTTGATATTTAGGACACAGAGACGTAACTCTAGGTCCAAATTTAGAAAGTACGTTGGAGAAAGTACAGCTCAATATAGCAGAACTAGATATTAGAATTTATAAGATATAATCTATTGGAGATGAAAAGTAGGACATCCTCAATATCCCTAACCATTCGTCATCAAAAATGGGACCACAATCGCCTTTCCATTTTCTTTTCAGTTGTGGAAAATTATCTCCTATATATGTATTTTTTAATTGTTTTTATATTTCTCTCCACAGCTGTTGCCTCTGACAGGCTGTCTATTCAGTCTATGGGTCACATGACTCCTGCTCTGTCCCCCCAGAATCTACTTTCATGTGACACAAAAAATCAGCATGGATGTCGAGGAGGACGTGTAGATGGGGCATGGTGGTATCTAAGAAGGAGAGGGTATGCCAACTAAATAGTTCTCAATTATTTATATGTCGTTGTGCATGTTTTTTTCTTTTATATTCCTACACCATCTAATTGGAAGATCGATCTGCCTTGGAGAGGGGTCCTTTTATTGCAAATGTGTCCTTCCTGTCATTATGACAACTTTTTTTATGGCTATCCTTGCAATTGTGTATCTTTTTTTAATAATGGGTATTGATTTTTTTTATATAAAATGGGATTCTGAATCTTTTAAGGTGTGTATAGAATATTGATATGTTCTTGTGATAAACCTACAAGATATTTCTGGTAGAATGAGAATTTTAAATTCGCTTATTAACTACAGTTTTATAAAACTTGTATAGTTTGGTTATGTAATTTAACTCTCTTATTCAGGATTGTAACGGAGGAGTGTTATCCATTTGGGGATCTAAATGTCAATGGACCTTCAGCCCCCTGCATGATGCACAGCCGCTCCATGGGGCGAGGGAAAAGACAGGCCACTAACAACTGCCCGAACCCATATTCATCATCCAACGAGATCTATCAGTCCACACCTGCTTACCGCCTGGCATCAAATGTAGGTTTATATTTACTATTAGAAGATGCTCTTACTCACCATGCCAAACCCTGTCCACATGCCCATATGGCATATGGATATCATAAAGGTGGGGGGGGCACTCGGGACAATCTGTGCGTCAGAATGGAGAGCTGTTCCGTAAGAACGGGTACCGTTCTGGCAAACCTGGTGGATTAATGCATTACATGAATGGCCAATTACTGGAACGGCCTACATTTAATGCTACATGTTTTGCTATTCACGGCTTCCCCTGGCAACAACAGCTGATCGTGGGGGGGGGGGGGGTAGAGAAGCTGGAAAAGGAGTTGTCCTTATGTGACAACCCTTTTAACATCTTGCCAACATCTTATTTTGTATGTACATCATTTGGATTGCAGAGTTCCATATTATTTAATCCAATTTATCTCTGCTGTCACAGGATCTTTTCTTTTTTTTACCTGCATGAAACTTTGGAATGACCACTGCTGAAAGTAAAAACAAGTTAAAAATAAAATTCATAAACCAGCCACCACCATGGTCCATGGCTGCACCTTGCTTTCCATCTTACATTTTTGGAACAAAATGGGTTGTTTTGCTCTCTGCTGTATATACAATACATGTTCATCTTTTTATGGATATTATTTTGCACTATTATCCATGGCATTGTACTTTTTTTTTTTTTAAATATCCTTTTTATTATCAGTTTTCACATTTTCTTACAAACATTTCACGTAAAAGTTACATCATGAGTGCGCAGCACTCTACTGTCATGGAATTATATGGCATTGTACTTAATGCACAATAATAATAATTGTACTTCTGAAAATGTGTGTACAAAATAGTTAAAGATTTTTTTCTACTTTTAAGTGGGTTCACTGGTAAGTAGCTAATGGCTGCTTTCATTCACCAAGCAAGTACTTATTTCCCTGTAGCAACGGATTAGACAGGGTGTTGTTCTATTTCAAAGGAAGGAAGCTAAGAAAAGAAAATAAATTGTCCCTTTTTCTTTGTGCACACTTTCATGGGACGAGAAGGCCTGCAGAAAAGTTAGTGAATAAGAAATAATAGTATATACCGTGATACATCCTGTGCAATTAGACAAACCGTATCAATAAAACCGTAAAATACAGTCTATTCACTATCAAAATATTGGTGCAAATTTTGAGATTCTAATTTTTTTCTGGCAGGAAAAAGAGATAATGAAAGAAATATTTGACAACGGTCCAGTGCAAGGTAGGTAGTGTAAAGGATCAATAAACAATACAGTTGTAAAGGATCTGCCAGGCACAGCTTCGGGGTTAACGCCCATAGGTAATCAGTCTTCACCTGAGTCTATGTCTCTGAGGCTGACTCCAGCTTCCACCACTCAGGCTGGCAGGCTTAGGAGTGGGAGAGCCTATCGCAGCCTGGCCAGACTCAGCTAGCTCCCGCCCTCTGTCTATTTATACCTGCCTTTCCTGTTCCTCCTTGCTTGTGATTCTTCTCGTGTGGTTTCCTGGCCCAGCTACAGCTTCTGACTATTTGATCCTGCTCCATATTGACCCCGGCTTACTGACTACTCTCCTGCTCTGCGTTTGGTACCTCGTACACTCCTGGTTTGACTCGGCTCGTTTACCTCTCTTTTTGCTCACGGTGTTGCCGTGGGCAACTGTCCCATTTCCCTTATCTTTGTGTACCCTTGTCTGTTCGTCTCGTGCACTTACTGAGCGTAGGGACCGCCGCCCAGTTGTACCCCGTCGCCTAGGGCGGGTCGTTGCAAGTAGGCAGGGACAGAGTGGCGGGTAGATTAGGGCTCACTTGTCCATTTCCCTACCCCTATCAATACATAATCACAAGCCCATTACCTAGTCTACCCTGGTCCCTGTCTCTACTATGGACCCCGTTGAGACCCTGGCCCAGCAAATGCAGGGTCTCTCCCTACAGGTCCAGGCCCTGGCTCAGAGGGTCAACAAGCCTGACGCTACCATGGTAGTGCCCCTCACCTCACCTCTTGAACCCCACCTCAAGTTGCCTGACCGGTTCTCAGGGGACCGGAGGACTTTTCTCTCCTTTCGGGAGAGTTGTAGGCTTTACTTTCGCTTAAAGCCTCACTCCTCAGGTTCTGAGAGCCAGCGGGTGGGTATAATTATGTCCCGGCTCCAGGAAGGGCCCCAAGAGTGGGCCTTCTCCTTGGCTCCTGACGCCCCTGAACTTTCCTCCGTTGATCGTTTCTTTTCTGCTCTCGGACTCATTTATGACGAGACTGACAGGACTGCCTTTGCCGAGAGTCAGCTGGTGACCTTACGTCAGGGTAAGAGACCTGTTGAGGAGTATTGTTCTGACTTTAGGAAGTGGTGCGTAGCTTCTCGGTGGAATGACCCTGCCTTAAGGTGCCAGTTTAGGTTGGGTCTGTCGAACTCCCTGAAAGACCTGCTAGTTAGCTATCCCTCTTCTGACTCCCTAGACCAGGTTATGGCTTTAGCGATTCGACTTGACCGACGCCTCAGGGAACGACAACTTGAACGTTTTTGTGTTTTCCCCTCTGACTCCCCCATGATGCCTCCCGAGGTCCCGTTGCTTCGCTCTTCAACGGAAGACTCGGAGGTACCTATGCAACTCGGGGCCTCCGTGTCCCCCCAACAACGTAGAGATTTCCGCAGGAAGTTCCACCTACGTTTCCCCAATAAACCAGGTCCACTTAGAAAGGGTCCGGTGGCCCTTTATAAAAGGGGGGGGGGTACTGTAAAGGATCTGCCAGGCACAGCTTCGGGGTTAACGCCCATAGGTAATCAGTCTTCACCTGAGTCTATGTCTCTGAGACTGACTCCAGCTTCCACCACTCAGGCTGGCAGGCTTAGGAGTAGGAGAGCCTATCGCAGCCTGGCCAGACTCAGCTAGCTCCCGCCCTCTGTCTATTTATACCTGCCTCTCCAGTTCCTCCTTGCTTGTGATTCTTTCCGTGTGGTTTCCTGGCCCAGCTACAGCTTCTGACTATTTGATCCTGCTCCATATTGACCCCGGCTTACTGACTACTCTCCTGCTCTGCGTTTGGTACCTCGTACACTCCTGGTTTGACTCGGCTCGTTCACCTCTCTTGTTGCTCTCGGTGTTGCCGTGGGCAACTGTCCCATTTCCCTTATCTTTGTGTACCCTTGTCTGTTTGTCTCGTGCACTTACTGAGCGTAGGGACCGCCGCCCAGTTGTACCCCGTCGCCTAGGGCGGGTCGTTGCAAGTAGGCAGGGACAGAGTGGCGGGTAGATTAGGGCTCACTTGTCCGTTTCCCTACCCCTATCATTACAACAGTCTAATAAAATGCTTAAAATGTTCTATTTTATTATGTGTGTGTTAATAATTCATGTGTAAATTATGCTGTAAATGATACCCGTCAATGGAATTTTGCCATCAAAGTGTATATAAATATTACTTATATAATCGTAGATTACACTGTATGGGGCATTGTGGTAGGCAGTTTATGGGACTACGTTTTTTTGTCAAACCTTGTTTTGAAGAGGAAACAGTTCATTTTAATCAATGAAATGTCAAAAAGAGGTCCTGCAGCAGCCAAGATGTGTATTACAAGCAATAGTGTCCCCCCTACTATAAATTATTGAGAATATTAGTTGTCACTTCATGTCCTGTATAAAAGCAGTCATGCTCTTATATGCTCAAAGAGCTTCTCAAGAACTTCTGATATTTTTATAAATGACAATAGATGGTACATTATCCCATATAAGAAAGTTCATCACAGAGGTTAAAGGGGCTTTGTTATGCGCAGACAATCCTACCTGGTTGTGGAGGCTGTCCTTTTTATTTACGTTGGGGCCAGAGGCATAATTTATGGGAAAAATGCTTTTTGCTTTATTAGCTATAAAGTGACCAACCCCTTTAAATTATAATGATATAAAAGACTAACAAAATGCAAAGTTCACCATGGTTTGTAAAACGGTAAAGTAGTTACTGTAATTTTTATTTCATTTTCTTTTGCCTTTTTTTTTTTTTTTTGCTAAAGCCATAATGGAAGTGCATGAAGATTTCTTTATGTACCAGAGGGGAATCTATAGACACACGTCAGTGATGGCTAGAGAACCTGAGCAATACCGTCGTCATGGTACACATTCTGTTCGAGTCATTGGGTATGTATACGCTGTCATTATAGTTGGATGTATATGTAAAAAGTATTTGGGGAAGAATTTAGAGAACTTTGGCCATTGATTATAAATAATTGCTTATTCATAAAAAGAAATTAAACACATTGGGTAATTTGCTAAATGAACGATGACCCTTTCATTGTGTTTTGCATAGTGCCTGTGGTGTTGGATGTGAGACACATCCATCAGGTTTAACTTTTCTCAAACATAGCTGTTTTTATCCTAAGGATGGCAAAAAAAATTAAAAATCCTTCTGACCCCACAAAGAATTTGGGTAATTTCCCTAGATCAGTGTAAGTTCATTCCCCCTTCTTAGTTATGAGATAAATGTCTAGAAAACATTTGCTTTGTTTTGATATCATGACTTCTTGCATCTGCTAATAATAATCATTTATGTGAGTAGTACAATTTGATGCAGGTAATTCCATTTGGCCTGAGAACGCCGTACTAGATGATAGAACGTGTCAAGTAATTGGAAAAATGGGAAATAGGAAAGTAAACTTGGCTAGGATCCTGCCCAAGGCCCCCACTGCAAACACTCCAATGTTTAACAGGATGCACATGGTACAATGTATGATATGTAATAATAGAAATGGAATGTCACTTGGGGATTAAGTTATCATAACACGGCTTATCAAAATTTAACATTTTAAACCTTAAACAAGACATACATACATTCATACATTCATACTTCCAGAACTTCCCAAGGAATTTTTGGGCCCCAAAACAGAATGTTTGATCCCCCACCTGCAGTCAGGGGTACTTCAGAACTTCTGAAGGAACAGGAGTATGTAAGGAAGTGTCCATTTTTGGTGTGCACAGCTATTTCCACCATTGGAAGCATTTTTTTTATTTCAATGCATCTAAAAGGACAAATGAAGCTTAAGTAAAAAATACAGTTCTAAGTCAATATGTTTCCATAGTAACAGACAAACAAAGCCTGTGTAGTCTGACCCAGCAGTCATATTGCCTTCCATCGGTCCCTTTAGCTTTAGACACATTAGAATAATAAAAAAAAAATGTAAAGGTGGACTTAGTCTAAAAAAATTAATACTTAATGCCGGTGGTCTGAACTTGTTTAGGGTTATAAGTATATATTCCTTTGGTGACTTAGGGGTTAATGTTAATATTTTATCCCTAGTGTTCTATGAGCTTTGAAGGGGAATAACACTGGTGGTCTAAGGCAGTGCAGGGGTTAATGCTAACATCCCCAGAGGTCTAGGGGTAGTAAAGGGGTCAAGTAGTGTATTCACTTCCCCAGGTTCCAGTGATGTCACTCCTGCCTCTGACAGGGGACGCCGTTCTGTTTGCCATTTTCAGCACTAAAATCCTGTTAGATCGCCATGTCATTTGAGACATACACAAGCAAAAGTCGCAGATACAAAATTTCCATTTTGTGACATTTTAGACTTCAGTGATCATGCTCCAAAATCCAGTACGGCGCTTCAAAATTTGTTGAAATTACATAAAACGACATAGAATAAAGAAAAGGTTGTAGAAAGATACTTTTTCTAGTGTCCCTGAATTTAGAGGAAGGGAGAGGCAGGAAAAATGAAAACTATCTCCTGAAGGGACTAGCGGACATGCAGCGCCTTGTACTAAATACTTATCTCCACCCAACGGAGACTCCTGTACACGTCCTGTACAAGTTTATAATGTCTGGCCAAAATTAGTAGTGACACTATAGGGCAGGTAAGGTAAGCAACACAATTAATATGGTACGGGGGTCATACAGTGAACAGGGTGAACTTTGTAGTGAAAAATGGATGTGTGTCTGAGTGAGGGGGAGGTGTACTAGCTGAACAGCAGAGGAATGAACAGGCAACAGACGACACATTAAACGAAATCTACAGTGACCTTGCCCATTTTCTGCTTCTGTCTCACTAAATTCCACACACTGATAGCTCAGGAATGTTGCAGCTATGGTGTCCCATAATCTTACCTCTGGCGCAGATCTTGATCATATGTCAAGCTGTGCATGTTACTATTGCAGCATTGTGCCCCTTCCTAGCAGTCGCCACCTTCTCACACAAATAGCCAATTTCCACAGATGTAGGATAAAATAATTTTTATCTATATATAAATAAAGTTGGAATAATTGTCAGGTTGAGGTTGATCTGCATGTCCTAGATTAATATTCACTATCTATATAATACTACAGAGGAACGTATGAAAAAAAAAAAAAAAAAAGTATCTGTTACCATCAAAATATCTTGGCAAACTTGAAGGGTAGCAGGGCAGCATCAGCTGATCCTGAAGCCCATTGACAAACTATATGGGGACTTTTTATAGCGCAACGTTTTGGCTACAGCTGCAGTCTAGAGGACTATATTGCGTTGTATACAATTCAGTGCACGCTTACGGAATGCAGCTGTCACAAGTTAAAGTTGGAAAGTTGCATTACAAAAAGTCTCCACTACTGTTACTGGTGGTGTGGATTTTACACTATGTATTTCTGTATATATGCATTGTTGGAAAGAATATTGCACATTTTTTTTCAGTGAGATACAAAAATATATTTGACTCTTTATTTTCTTCCATCTTCACTAGGTGGGGAGAAGAGATGGCTCCTAATGGACATGTACAAAAATACTGGGTAATAGAAGTTATAGCAATATATTTAGATATGAGTGCAATAGATGGCTATTTTCAGGGCATTTAACAGATTTTTATGTTGCCTTTTTAACTGTCAAAAATGTAAATACTATTTATACAAAGTATTATATACAAACAGCAATTCATCTTCCATATACTTCAATAGCGTTCTGTGCCCCATTGTGTAGTTCCCTGCACTGTAAATCTAGCATAGCACCTGTCTATTCTCCTTAGTTTCCATTTAGTACTGGGGATCCTGGATTTGCAGCATCTTTCCAACCATTTAGGGTACAGCGTAAGCACTTGCAGATTTTCCATCTGTATTTTCCGTGCCTAAATTCCACAGCTTTTTTTCGCAAGAGAAATTGATATACTGCAGATTCAGAATCCGCACATCAGATAAATTTCCACACGTGTTTTCTGTGGTTTTTTTTTCTCATCCAACGTAAAACGTTGTGGAATTTCCGCACAGAAAATCCAGGCAGCAATTCTGCAATGTTTACACTGTGTGGATGTACCCTAACAGGGTGTTGCACATTTCCCTGATTATAAAAGGAAAGAGCAGGAGCTATGTGAAAATGTGCACAGTATGTATCAGGGGGACTAGGAATGAAGGCTCGTAAACAATTAAAGTGCAGTCACATCCAGCAGATTTTATTGCAGAAATTTTCTGTGACTGAAATCTGTTCCATTCATCTGAATGGGGTTGTTTCTGCAGCAGGTGCATGGATTCTCCAAGTTACATTCAGATGCAAATTTCTGCAACAAAATCTGCAAGTTCAAAAAGTTTATAATGTATAGTGCAAATTGTTTTCTGTAAGGCCTGCCTGGTAGTAAATTTTACATTTATATATCTAATGTTATTAAATCAGATTTCACTATAACATACTATATCGATGTAGCGTAGACAAAATTAGATCCAGCCTGCTGTGTGTTTTGTTTTTGTGTGTTTATTGTGATCTGACTAATATTGTTATCACTTTGTACTGGACATTGAATATTGATAGGAACAAACAACTATATAATATACAAAGAAATATCATATTCAGGCATGGCACTCATTAAGACCAAGATCTTGTGTAGTGTATGTTTCTAATTTGAGTCCCTTTTTTTTATCCTTAGTTGGCTGTTAATTCGTGGGGCAAGGACTGGGGAGAGAATGGATATTTCCGCATCGCTCGCGGTGAAAATGAGTGTGAAATTGAAGCTTTTGTAGTTGGAGTGTGGGGAAGAGTCAGCATGGAAGACGTTTCACACAAGAAATAAGGGAACGGGCAATACTGCAGGACTTTGTGAAATTATAACAAGTAAATAGTGGGTTGTATCGAACTCTTTACCTCCAGATATTTCCACAGCGAATAAGCAAAAGTCCTAGGTGGTTGAGTATGTATTCAACAAAGAAGTGGTTATATATATTATCAGCTTGATGTGTGGGATTCAGATACTGCTAAATATGTGCGATGCAAGCCTGAAAAGATATGTACCCACACTAATAATCACAGCATATGGGCCCTAAAAACCTAATTTCATAGCAGTACATGGCTAACCCTTTCATTCTTGGGTTAGCCCGTTAAACTAGTAGCTCATGTTGAATACCACCCTTCAGATGTTATCATCAATACATCCCTTATACGCCAGGAGTATGTCACTTTAGAAGCACCTTTACTATTTGTGTGATAACTGATGTCCCACTTGAAGTCACCACATCAATTTGATCGTTATTCTATGGATAAATGGAACTATTGCCACAACTCAGGATGAGGGCAGGATATGTAGTGGTCCTTATTGTCATTAAACTAACCCTGTGGTGCTGACACAGGGGAGATTCACAGCCTGTGGCTTTAGAGGGGAAAACAATACACATAATCCTATAATCTCTACAGGGATCAAAGGCGTTTTGTTTGGGGCTATATACGAGGGGCACGCAGGCCTGTGAACCTGTCATAGACAGACATTCCCCGCCGGGCCAAAAACTGCGGGAGGATTGAGGCTTCCATGTAGAAGTAAGTCCCACCTAGGACCAAAGTGCACAGTACACATTATGGAATGAAGTTGAATACCATAAAGCCCAATGAGATGTTGATCTGCTCTGTATACTATATACATCTTTATGTCACCTGCTTGCTACTGCTTGTTTACAGTAAAAGATCATCTATGCCACATTGCCTGTCATATTGGCCTCACACAGCTTTTCTGGCATTCCATCAACCCCAAATACCATTTATTTTTTTTAATTAAAGGCTCACTTTCATTAGAAATCTACATTGTGATGTATAAAAACATGAAATATATTTAGCTATTTATTAAATTGTTAATGTATAAAGATTTTCTATCATTTAAATACTCCCCATACAATAGGATTTCAAGTATGTTCACACTGTATCAGGCAATGATACGTTGAATGATGACATTTTCGACATTCCAGTATGAATAAAAATATTTTTTTTTCCACCAAACATGCAAAATAGTTTTTTACTTTTGTGAAACATGATCATGCTTCTTTATTACGGAGTGCATCTATACACTTGCTCATTTTATATCATCCTCTAAAACCATTTTATGGACATAATTATTAGTAAGTTATTCATAGGGGTGCACAGGATTTCGAAAGATATTTGCGGTTTAGTGGCACAGCACATTCAAGCATTTCTATGTTCACGTCCTGAGCACTGGTCTGTGAAATACTGACTTTGCTTTATAAACAATTGGTCACTTTGATGAGTAACCTCTGTGTTTGGTGTTAGAAAGCCCTAAAGGTCACATGCCACCTTTGTGCCAACCCACAGCCCATCCCGACTCTCTTTTGTGCATTACTATTCACACTGTTCTGCTACACACATTAAACCAGCTTGAAGCCAGGAGTCTTGGTATTGATGCAATGACCGCTCATTGTCAAGGAGAACAGTTCCTGACATATGACAAAGGCATGCGCAGACATTTTATCATTTTTAGGAATTTTTTTACATACAGTACTAGGCACTAAAGTTCCCAGAAGAGGGTTGTGTTCACTGCCCTATATACTGGATTTCTATAGACCGAGTATATTAGGTAAATTTATTTAGCTGAATACAAAATACATGTGAGGTTTTTATGGGTGGCAGTTTTTATTTTATTTTATGAGTGATGTAAAATGATATAACTGCTTTATTTCATCAATCAATTTTGGCAGAACGCGATCAAATATAAAAGTCAATGGGTTCTGTCATGCAATGGATCCATCACAGTGTTGCGGCTTCTGTTAAAAACAGAAACCACAACTCAGATCTGAACAGAGGCATCATCTGACAATGGATTTTCATAATTCGTAGATTTAACAAAATGTGTTATACTTAAAATAACAAAAAACAACCAAACAACTATCTAGTATGATCTCAATCTTACAATAACACCTGTTTGTGGCAAAGAAGGTTATGGAAGGTTCTCTTTGGTAAATTTAGGGTATGTGGACTCGGGTGGTTACAGCATGGTCTTTGCACAATTGCAGAATGAAGTACAAACATATAGGAAAAGGTATTGGGGTGCCAAAATAAAAACACGTCATAAAATCTGGTTGACTACAATGTAACATCTGGCTGCTAAGGTGATTTACAGCAGCAACAAAAATGCTGCAGAGCATTGGCCACTTTTCTATACATTCAGCTATTTTGCCCTAGCATAGCAAGTAATGTCACTTACTAATCACTCCCTCTTTATTCTGCTCCCTTGTCATGAAGTCCTGGAGGTGCTGCATTCCATTTTAGGTGTGGCCACATGTAAACGGTGCAGTCATTGTCATTTGCAGTAGTGGTCATATGATGTCGTGATAGGACAGTTTTTTCCATACCTCCCATACTTGTGTATGTGCATATATGTTCATAAAGAAATGAAAGTACATATCATGCCATATCAAGTTCTTATCATGGCTTTACAATTGTAGACAACAATTAAACACAACAGATTTCAATATGTAGTTAGTTTTTTCAAAAAGTAAACCAATATTCAGAAAGCAGATGGGAGAAATGAATTACACCCTATAAATCCATAACCTGTAGAACGACCTTTAGAAACAATAACTTTAGGTAATATTTTGTGTAGAAGTTTATTATTCCATCACATCCTTTTGGAGAAATTTAGCCCCTTCACAACATTGCTTCAGTTCCTTGATTTTTTTTATTATGCACAGCTCACATAAGTCCCCGCTACAGCTTCTCAATGGGGTTGGGATCTGTACTTTGACTTGGCCATTACAACACCTTGATTATTTGCTTCTTTAGCCATTCAGATATTGAGTTGCTGGTGTGCTTCCTATCATTGTTCTGATGCATGGCTTAATTTCAGTACAGCTTAAATTTGCTTACATTTGACTCAAGAATATTCTAGTATAAAGTGAAGTTGACCGTTGTCTCAATAAATGCAAGTTTTTCTATGTCCTGTTCCTGCAAAACAAGCCCAAATCATCACCCCTCCACCATCACCCTGGACATCTGAGCCAGCGGGCCAGACGAGAATTATTCATATTGTTCAGCATATAGTATCTGTCACGTGGGGTACGTGAACACACTGGGCCGTATCGCCTTGATGGTTTGACATGCTGGCCAACAGGACACAGGTCACAGTCTATAGTTCGTATAGTGTACCTGTGGTAGCTCAGACAGTAGCAAGACCGGCTCGGCTGGGACTAGGCAGCAGGCGTGGTGAAGCAGGACAGGCGTGGTACTCCGCACAGCACGCCTCCGACTCAATACGGCACTTGACCAGGATAGCACGGGTTACAGGTAGCAGGAACGGGATATACTGGGAACTGGAAAACACTTTGGGGGACCATTTGCATAGACAGACTAGGGCAACGATAACAAAGCTCAGGCAAGGCAGGAAGGGGCAGAGCCCTTCTTACAGTCCAGGGTGCTTTTAGAGCAATCAGCTCAATCTCACATCGGTGTGCGCGCTGGCTCCATAAGGCTGGACTGAGCTCGCGAGCGCACCCTGGTGGTCGCTGTGGAACAGGACGGCCGCATGTGCAGACATCTCTGGAGAGAAGGGCGTCGACCAGATGGAAGGAGTTCGTGGTCAGCGACCACAGACGTTACAGTATCGCTGTTGAGACCAATGGAGAATCCTCAGCTTTTTAGTGAGCAAGAGCTCTAACTGAGTCAACACTTGTGACAACGGAGGTGTAACTAATTATTTCAATTGAGAATCAAGGAAAAGCACCTGAGCATTCTAATTTAGGTTGGCGCTCTAGATGTTTTCTTTTTTTTTTTCTTCAGAGCAGCCTTGCGGATAAGAAATCCTAGTAGGACTGGTTTATGGACTGCCCACAGGGCTTGGGAAACTTCAGCAAAGGAAAGCAGGGAGTCATTGTGGGTCCAATTGTTAGTGCCAAGGCCCAATATCAGGGAGGAACAGGTAGGAGAGATGGGATTATGATCCGACCACGAGACTGTGTGGATAGCCACTTGTATGTTAGTCAAAAACATAAGCTTGACCAAGAAGTGATCAATTCTAGTCAATAATTGAGGTCTAGTAGAGAAAAAAAAAAGTCTATTCAATGGTTAGTTGAATATAGGGTGCGGAATGCAGAAGTAAGGGCGGTGGGTGGGGAAACTAGCTAAAGATGGACTGAAGGACTTGACCAGCCTCGGGTCATGTACACAGTTCATATACAATTTTAATGAGAACAACACATATAAAAGGGTAGAATGCCAGAGCTACTTAATCTATTTCTTAACCATTTTCCCCTAATTGTATTTCTTTAGCTTCTGTGACAGGATGATATTTACTGGCCAATCGGATATCAGTGTGAGGCTGGATTCACACGAGCATTTTCCATCCGTAATGGACGGAACGTATTTCGGCCGCAAGTCCCGGACCGAACACACTGCAGGGAGCCGGGCTCCTAGCATCATAGTTATGTACGACGCTAGGAGTCCCTGCCTCGCTGCGGGACAACTGTCCCGTACTGTAATCATGTTTTCAGTACAAGACAGTAGTTCCATGGAGAGGCAGGGACTCCAAGCGTTGTACATAAGTATGATGCTAGGAGCCCGGCTCCCTGCACTGTGTTCGGTCCGGGACTTGCGGCCGAAATACGTCGGTCCATTACGGACGTAACATGCTCGTGTGAATCCAGCCTAACAGACCAGAACAAACAACCAAAGGCCTCGCAGCGTGCACAAAACCTATATGGTGCCACATACAGTGTCCTTTTTATGGAGCATTGTGTGCTGCCATATGGTACCTCCGTAACTCATTATATTCTCCTAAAACCTTCGGAATATAGAATGCAAACGGAGGTACAGTATCGACCCAACATGTTCTATGGGTGCCATATTATAGTACAATTCAGATCTGTAATACAGTCATGTGCATGAGCCCTTACCCTGGGTTCAAACCTGTCGTTTTTGCTGTGTGTTTTTGTAAAAATGAGAGGTAACTATTTCTCTACACTATAAAACTCCGCAAAAACGGCAGCACAAATAACGTGTGAACCCAGTGTAAGTACCATTCATAATCTGCAGTTCTGTGCTTCTCCCAATTGTCAACCTTATGCTTTATGTTACTTTTAAATGACAAGAACACATCTTTAAAGCCATATACACACACATACTTCTTTTAGCACTTTATTATTCGCCTGACAACCTCAGGGATTTTACAAAGCTTTGGCAGATACAAAATATGGCAAATGTCTGTAAGGTTTTTACAAAACAAGAAAACAGAAGAACAAAACTGTGGTCAAAGTTTCCATTGCGTTAAAACTCTACCTTCGATGTATTAAGCAAATATATAAAGACAGTGCAGGAGGAATGTGGAATAAACGGTCGATAGGAGTAACAGGATATATAAAATGCTCTAACAATTGCAATTTCTACATTTCCATTCAGTATTTTACAATATCTTTCCTCTACAAATTGCAAAGACTCCCTCAATTGCCCTGAGCAGCTTAGAAAGTATATTGACCAGATGGGCTCCTACAACTTGCAAAATTCACAAAGCTCGTGTAAGATGCCCACCATGTAACATTATTGAGATGCTCGGAATATATGGAGTGTTTGGTTTCTTATAGTATTAACAATTCGGAGGCTTCTTCTGTCATATTACAATGATTTGGCTATTCCGTTTCTATTGGCTATGTTACTTTAGAATATACAGTTTGTAAGTCAACAGGAAATAATTTAGCTAACTATAGCTATATATTTTAGATCCAGTACAAATAATAATGCAAGAATTAAATGTGTTCTTTAATCAATATCTAAAAAAAAAAAAAAAGATACTGATGTTAAAAAAAGGAACATGTAATAATGTAGCACAGAATTGTTTTGATGACTGAATTATTAAACTCTATCTCCCTCTAGTGGGTAAAGTTAGCATAGTCTTCAAAAGAGCCGAGTGATGCATATACAGGCGTTAAAATTCTTAGTTATACAGTTCTATTTACATGAAATGGTGCATTAATACAGGCAAAGACACAACGTACAAAAATTCTGGCATTACTGGATTGCCCCAAAAACGTACCAAGATCTGCATATAAGTATTGCACGGCGTTCTTCACAAGGCTTTAGTGTACAGGACCAAGAACAGGAATCGGAGGTGTAAAACAGACCATGATCTTACAATAGACGTTCTACAGCCATTGTAAGAAAATCATCATAGCTGAGCTTGACGCTGCCTGATCTCTGCGTATCCTTATCACGGAATGCTTCGGTCATGCTCTGCAGCTTGGTGCAAATCTGAATAAAGCGGTCAAGCTGTAAGCCTGGGTTTGCAGACCTCACGGTATATTGGGACATGATTTGGTGGATAAATTGTGGGCTGAGAGTATATCCCATCTGAGAGAGAGCTGTGAAAAGAAAAACAAGCAGGGTAAGAAACTGCAGTGCAGATAATAAAGAACATTCATTTCCACTGGATCACCATCCATTATCTGGCTTTACAAAACAATTCATTTTCTTACATTGATCACCTTCTTACTGGCAAGAAATAAATCACTGACTGCAATGGGACGACATACGGATGTTCTGGGACACAAACTTGTAATATCTTGTGTAGGGAGTTAGAAGAGTTGTAGAATACACGTGCCCATCTCCACATAGACCAAGTTAGTTTACTCATGCATAATGAACTAGAGAACGCAGCTCGCTTTTCCTGTCCTTTGCCCAGGGTAACCATGGAGATGCCCAGTGGAGGTTAGGGCACAGACAATGAGCTGCATCCTCTACTCTATTATGCAGACGTGTGCTTGCTCAGCAGGTTCTCACATCTAATGTGATTATAACCGATAGGAAAATGTCATCTTCTCTGAAGAATATTACACTGGCAGTAAACAAAATGCTAAGAGCTGTACTGGGAAAGGCTTCAATATAACGAGGGTTTCTCGTAGCAGGCACGGTTTACCTTGATGCAGCTCGGTCTGGTTGATGCAGCCGGATCGATCACGATCAAATTGCTGGAACATGTTCCTCCACTGCTGCAGGTAGGTCCACAGAGCCGAAAAGCCAAACACATCAATCCGGCCCGATTTACTCCGATCAAACATGTCTGCCGAGCAAAAGTACCGTTCAGTATACACAAAGAAAATCTAGATGAGCAGAGCTACATGAAAAAGTAAGCTCTACTTTATATTAGGAAATGTCATGTGGGTCTGCGTAAATACAAACACCCTCATGTGGACACCAGACACGTCATAATCACAGGTTATGTTCCATGTATTAATAATTGGGCATATACTCAAGCCTATATTAAGAAATGTCTCATGGATTTACTTTTCCTTCATCAATGAAGAGAAATAATGGGTTTGTTCTTGTAATGTTGTAGACATATATATAGATTTTTTTTAAACTTTCCTGGGGTCTGCCATATTGGAGCCAAATAAACTACAGCGGAGTGTGTGAGATCTATGGCAGCTGCAGTGAATGGGAGACAATGGACATAAACGTGTCTTTCGACTAATGCAGTTACCAGGAGACCAGGGAGTGGCAACATAGATACATACAGTGAAGGAAATAAGTAGTTTGCCCACTGTCAAAGACATGAACAGTCTAGAATTTTTAGGCTAGGTTAATTTTACCAGTGAGAGATAGATTATATAAAAAAAGAAAATCACATTGTGAAAATTATATATATTTATTTGCATTGTGCACAGAGAAATAAGTAAACTTACTAAACATGGTGATACAGGTCTCATCATTGAAGGCCGACCAGTTGGAGTTGACCAGGGCTTGTTTAAGCTCCTTTAAGGTGATGAAACCACTTCTATCGGTATCCACAGTATGGAACCAGTTAAAAGCCTCCGGGTCTACTCCTGGGGGCAAAGTCCCTGCGTGAAAAAGAAAACAGAACGCGCATTACAGGGGTGTTCCCGTTTCAGAAAAGAATCATTTGTAGAATTAAAGGTTTTTACAGTTTTCTAGTCTACTTTCCTCACGGTTTTTAACCCCTTGGCACTGCAGCCATTTTCCGGTTTTTCATTTTCGTTTTTACCTCCCCTCCTTCTAAAAAGCCATAACTTATTTTTCCGTCGACATTTTTGCTGGATGAGTTGTCGTTTTTCACGGCATCATTTATTTATTGTACCATACAACGTATTGGGAAACGTCAAAAAAACTATTTGTGCGGTGGAATGGGAAAAAAACACCAATACCAATTGCTTTTTTGGGTTTCGTTTTTACTGCGTTCACCGTGCGGTTAAAGCAACATGTTAACTTTATTCTACAGGTCAGTATGATTACGGCGATACTAAATTTATAAAAAAAATTTCATGGTTGATATTTGTTAAAAAAAAATTATACCTTTGTGTCGCCATATTCTGATCCATGACTTTTCTATTTCCCCGCCTATGGAGCAGTGTGCAGGCTTATCTAGGGCTGGACGATTTTTTTCAACAGTTTGGGCAATTTTCGATTTGAATCTCGATTTGTTTTTCTTTTATGTTTTCCCGCTTGCGGGCACTGTGGGGCGAGATGACATTATAGTGTCTGAAGTGTGAGCAGGACCCTGTTAGTACCGGCCCCGCAATGGGGTTTTAATAAATGACATTAAGGCCGGATTCACACGACCATGATTGGACTGTGAAAAACAATCTATGTGTCCACCTAATTTCCCAGCCCGATCACGGTACATGTGAACAGGACTCCTGGCATCATAGACATTTAGGCAACACGACAGTTAAAAAAAAAAAAAAAATGGACATTAAAAACTGATCAAATGTCAGTTTTTCCATGTGAATTTCGCATCAGAGTCTCCAAATTCTCATCCATTTCCAGTCCGTCTGTCCGTTTTTCATGGCCATTAAAAAAAAATAATAATAAAAAAAAAAGAGTTTAAAAAAAAAAGACAATGGATTTCATTTTTAGTTTTTTTATTTATTAATCCCCTAAAAACAGCAGTGCCCGTGTAGATGGTGCCGCAATGACCCTGTAGATAGTGCCCACATAGTGCCACAGTGCCCACATATAGTCACAGTACCTACATAACGACTGCCATAGTGGCACAGTGCCCACATATAGTGACATAGTGCCACAGTGCCCATATAACGAGTGCCAGTGCCCACATATAGTGCCACAGTGCCCATGTAGATAGCACCCCCACCCTTATGAAGATCGCAGCGCCCCTCGTCCCTTGTAGATAGCAACCCCACATGTAGGTCCCACCCCCCTTGTAGATCGCAGCACAACCCCCACACCCTTGTAGATCGCACCCCCCTCCTCTTCCTTGTAGATCGCCACTGTAGATGCCACTAGGAGCTCAATCCCCAGCCAGAGGTTGCCGACGCTTTGGCCGGGGATTCAGCTCCTAGTGGGAGCTACTGTGATGCAATCTACAAGGGGGGGGGTGCGATTTACATGGGGGGGTGCGATCGACAAGGGGGTGGTGGAGGTTCGATCTGCAAGGGCGGATGGTATCTACAGCGGGGCGCTATCGCTATATTACAAGGAGTCTCTGCTTCCCCGTGGAACCGCTGTTTCATAAGCTATCATTCAGTTATCAGTGCTTGAAGTTACAAAACGTATGCATGACTGAGAGAAAAAGGTGCAAATTGTGCCAAATGTTGTATTATATAGTCTGTGCAACTCACTAAATTAGACACTTTTCTCTACGCCACCTCATGGCTGGTGTACACGTATTCCAATGATTTGCGCTACAAAATAGTGCACAACTTAAAGAGGCTCTGTCACCACATTATAAGTGCCCTATCTCCTACATAAGGAGATCAGCGCTATAATGTAGGTGACAGCAGTGCTTTTTATTAAAAAAAACTATCTATTTTTACCACTTTATTAGCGATTTTAGCTTTATGCTAATGAGTTTCTCAATAGACAACTGGGCATGTTTTACTATTGACAAAGTGGGCGTTGTACAGAGGAGTATATGACGCTGACCATTCAGCGTCATGCACTCCTCTCCATTCATTTACACAGCGCATAGGGATCCTGCTAGATCCTTATGTGCTGTCTTATACTAACACATTAACAATACTGAAGTGTTTAGACAGTGAATATACATTCCACGGAATGTCTATTCACAATCTCTGCACTTCGTTACTGTTTCTATGGTAGTTACAGCAGAGGAAGCGTGATCTCGTTGTAACGTGTCATTTACAGCGAGATCTCGCAAGATCACGCTTTCTCTGCTGTAAATAACACAGAAACAGTAACGAAGTGCAGAGATTGTGAATAGACATTCCGTGGAATGTCTATTCACTGTCTAAACACTTCAGTATTGTTAATGTGTTAGTATAAGACAGCACATAAGGATCTAGCAGGATCCCTATGCGCTGAGTAAATGAATGGAGAGGAGTGCATGAGGCTGATTGGTCAGCGTCATACACTCCTCTGTACAACGCCCACTTGGTCTAAAGTGAAAACACGCCCACTTGGGCATTAAGCAACTCATTAGCATAAATCTAAAATCTCTAATAAAGTGGTAAAAATAGATCGTTTTTTTTTAAATAAAAAGCACTGCTGTCACCTAAATTATAGCGCCCATCTCCTTATGTAGGAGATAGAGCACTTATAATGTGGTGACAGAGCCTCTTTAAAGAGGCTCTGTCACCAGATTTTGCAACCCCTATCTGCTATTGCAGCAGATAGGCGCTGCAATGTAGATTACAGTAACGTTTTTATTTTTAAAAAACGAGCATTTTTGGCCAAGTTATGACCATTTTCGTATTTATGCAAATGAGGCTTGCAAAAGTACAACTGGGCGTGTTGAAAAGTAAAAGTCCAAGTGGGCGTGTATTATGTGCGTACATCGGGGCGTGTTTACTACTTTTACTAGCTGGGCTTTCTGATGAGAAGTATCATCCACTTCTCTTCACAACGCCCAGCTTCTGGCAGATCACGCTGTGACGTCACTCACAGGTCCTGCATCGTGTCGGCACCAGAGGCTACAGTTGATTCTGCAGCAGCATCAGCGTTTGCAGGTAAGTAGCTACATCGATTTACCTGCAAACGCCGATGCTGCTGCAGAATCATCTGTAGCCTCTGGTGCCGATGTGTCCTCGCTCGTCCGACACGATGCAGGACCTGGGGAAGTGACGACACAGCATGATCTCTCGAGAACACGCTGTGTCTGCACTGCCAGAAGCTGGGCGTTGTGAAGAGAAGTGGATGATACTTCTCATCAGAAAGCCCAGCTAGTAAAAGTAGTAAACACGCCCCGATGTACGCACATAATACACGCCCAGTTGTACTTTTACTTTAAACACACCCACTTGGACTTTTGCAAGCCTCATTTGCATAAATACAAAAATGGCCATAACTTGGCCAAAAATGCTCGTTTTTTAAAAATAAAAACGTTACTGTAATCTACATTGCAGCGCCTATCTGCTGCAATAGCAGATAGGGGTTGCAAAATCTGGTGACAGAGCCTCTTTAAGCCTTTCCTGCCACAGCCATTTTTCAGATTTTAATTTTTCCCTCCCCACCTTCCAAAAGCCATACCTTTTTTTATTTTTCCCATCGATATAGACATATGAGGGTTTGATTATGGCGGGACGAGTTGTAGTTTTTCATGGCACCATTTATTGCACCATATAATGTACTGGAAAAGGGGAAAAATTCTTTGTGGGTTGGAAAACTAAAAAAAAATAGCGATTGCTCCATTGTTTTTTCCACCTTTTTTTTTTTATATTTTACTAATTTTACAAGGACAAAACTAACTCTAATAAATAAAATTTATTTTGTGTCACCAATAAATTTTCTATTTTTCCATCGATTGAGCGCTACGAGGGCATGTTTTGCGGGACCAGCTGTAGTTTTTAAGGGTACCATTTTGGGGTACATGCAAGCATTTGATCACTTTTTATGGCAGATAAGGTGATCAAAAATCAGCAATTCTGGCGTTTTACTTTTTTTTTCTTTACGGCATTCACCATGCGGGTTAAATAAAGATATTTTGTAATAGCTTAGCCATTTACGGATGCGGGGATACTAATTATGCTAATTTATTTATATTTTTTTACAAGGCTTTAGGGGGAAAATGGTTTAAGGGTTTTGTTTTTTTAAACTTTAACAATTTTTTTGTACATAAAAAAAATAAAAATGTAAAAGTCAGTTAAAGTTTTTCTTATTAGTCCCCCTAGGGCAGGGATCAGCAACCTTCGGCACTTTGGCTGTTGTAAAACTACAATTCCCAGAATGCCCTGACAGCCTTTTTCTAGAATATGAAAGCCTTTGGCTGTCAGGGCATGCTGGGAGTTGTAGTTTCACAACAGTTGGACTGCCGAAAGTTGCGGACCCCTGTCCTAGGGGACTTGGACCAGCGATTATTGGATCACTAGCACTATATACTGCAATACTAATGTATTGCAGTATATCATCCTTCTGACAGGATTCTATTTGGCAGACCTGGGGGCCTTCATTAGGCCCCCAGGCTGTCATAACAGCCACCGGCACCCCACGATTGCGTCACGGGGGAGCCGATGGGCTGTTAGAGGGGGTCGACCTCCTCTTTCTAATCCTTTAAATGCCGCGGTTGCTATTGACCGCGGCCTCTAAAGGGTTAAACAAGCGGGGCCGTGCTGAAACGCAATCCCGCTCTTTACAATGAAGAGTCGGAAGTAACATACGTTGTATGCAGTGGGATCAGCCTGTGAGCCCACTCCATACTTCCCCCTACCTAACTATGATCTAAGAATTCGTCTTACATTGGGAAGGAGTTAATACATTTGGCACAGACAGTTCATCTTAGCCTAGTGCCTCTAGTGGTAAAAAGTGTTTTACATGCACATGTAAATTTAAAGGCTTTTTATTATAACACTTGTGGGGTCTCTCTAACAAGATGTTAATGGCACCAATTGGAGATTCATTTATAAAACTTACCAGGAGCTCTTTGACCAGATTGTCCTTGCTGTGAACCCCCATATGGATTGGCCGCAGGTCCCCCGTGAGGTCCTCCTGGAGCCTGGCCACCATAGGACCCTCCTGGACCCCCTGGTGCAGCACCACCTGGTACTTGTTGTCCATAACCGCTATTAGACAACGGAGGTCCATACGGTGCTCCAGGTGCAGGTCCACCATACGTAGGCTGGCCAGGGTGACCACCTCCTCCATACTGCTGACTAGCATAATAGCTTCCAGGGGGTGCACCAGGAGTTTGTCCTGCAGAGCCATGGTATCCCTGAAACAAAGAAGACAATAACATCACCAAACCAGTTTGTGTGTGACAACAATAGGTGTAGGCTTCCACAATACAAATATCTGATTTACACAAGCACAGGCTTGAAGAGGCACTTTGCACTAGTTCCTACCAGTTACATACACAGAAAATGGGCTCAGCTCTGCAAGCAAGAATTACTTAACCATCAGTTTTCAAAAAAAGATTCCGCAAAATATGTCTGTACAAGCGATTCTGCATTTATTAAGAGGGGAAATTGGGCCAAAAGCTGTAACCACTCATAGAGATCAGCACAACACTACCTCCTAGTGGAGACATGACGTAAGAATTATTATTTAGTCAAAGCTTCAACACGGTGCCAACTTTCTACTGCCACGGATTTTGCAGAAACTCTGCAGCCAGTCCATGATGAACTACACGTTACATGTGGATCCTGATGAAGATTTCACACTACGCATTGCAAAGGGTAAAGCCCGCGTCAAATCCATGATAGAATGTCCTCCATTCCGTGCAGATTTTTTCCACTACATGTGAATGGGGTTTTTGAAAGTAATGCCGATTCATTTCAGCTTGTATAACAGCTAATGATCCTTATATCTAATACAATGACACAGAAGACACCAGACTTGTTAAAGGAGTATTCCCATCTTATAAAGGGATTGAATATTGCCATAATATGCCATTCATTTATGATCGGTGGGTGTGCAATTTCTGGGATCCCCACCGATCCTTATATCGCGCTGCAGGCCACCCGAATATGCAGGGTCCAGCAGCCGTCCCTATCAAGAAAGTCATACACGGTCATTAAAGTAAATATCCACTTCTGGAGCCACTGTAAATAATGTGTTATACAACAGCATAAAAGGCAACTTATTATAATCAGAAATACCGCCATTCCAAGTGGGAGCGAAACACCCCCGTGGCTCCCTGCAGATATACCAGCGCACACAGACCATTTCCTTTGGACCATAACACCATGAACTTCAACGTAGAATGCTGGATCTTATTATACATAGCAAAGGAGAATGTCTTCTATATAGAGAAAAGGGTCAGATCACAACACCACTCATGTAGGCACGAAGGGCGTCATAGCCTGGAGGAAACAGGCAGAGAGACCCCCAGATATAGACACATCTGAGATCTGCTGCGTAATATTCAACAGACTGCATAGTCAGCATCTACTGTTCACTAGCGGGGACTCTGTGTCAATAGTATAATGTGAACAGTGCCCCGTATAGTGGGGTTACAGACTCCTCGTACGAAGGCTGGAAGACAATGCTCCCTAGGAAAGCTCACCCCCAGAAAGAAGAAATCTGCCTCTCTATAGTGGAATCACACTAAGATGTGGAGGCTTCTATCAAACTGACCCTAAAAGCCACTGGACCTCATTTGGGACGGCTCATAATTTTGATTCTGGTTGCTATTAGAAACAGTCAATGAGTTTGATGACAGTCCCAACAGTTTAGCTCAGTTCTTACCATGTATTGAGAATTCTGTACAGCGCCTGGCATAAACACTGCACAAAAAGCAAATCACCACATCTAGGTCTATGCAGACACCGAGCCAGCTAGAAATACTACAATATTTTAGTTTTAAAACTGATCGCTCATAAAAAACGTTCTGCTCCATCTAAGGGCAGCATAAAGAAGTGACACATTGATTTTCGCGTGCGGTCACTTATTAGTTAATGTTAAGAAGTTTAAGAGAACTTAGAATTTGTAGTTGCGGCGTGCGGCCAGCGCCGCATGTATGAGTCCAAGTATATTCATATATTCACGCAGCATAAATATCGAACCGCCTTTAAAGCCTGAAACATTGTGAATACAGCTCTGAAGTATAGAAACAAGACACGGTGGCAGCGGGTACACACTCTCTGTGTAACGTGGCGGTGTCCAATACATTTCACATGTACAGACCTGAGCGCCGCTGCGATGTTTACATGTAGTAGCGCTCAGGTCATCGGGGGAAGTAGGTTTTTTTTAAAAACTATTAATTGCAAAGACCTCTTATGGGGCCAGATGAAAATAATAAATGAACCAAATCCTGGACAACATTATAGAGGTGATCGTTGTCATTTTGTCTCCTTGATATTTCCCTATTTCTCCCAGGTATCTATCTGTGAGCCTCACCCTACTCATCCCTCTGTGACTCACACATACCCTGAACCAGCCCTTTTTCATTCACTGCAGTTCTTTTTCTTTAGATATCAAACATAACTTCCATGGTGCCTGGATAGAAGCCCCTTCTCACCTGGCCGTATGGGTAGCTCGTCATGATAACTCTCCCGGTGTGTAGCCTGGATAAACCCGAGTTCTCCTGTCAAAGTTCGGCTAGGAAGTGACAGAAACAGCACGTCACACCGATTACTAACTGTAATAACCGTCCAGTAAAAAGAGCTAAAACGCTTGTTATTTCTATGTCTCTTCTGTATGCGCCATTTTTCCAGGGTCAGAGTCCAAAGATAATGAATAAAAGCAGGTCTTCAGGAAAATGGCGCTGGTACGTTTGAGAGAGACGTTTCTAGATTAGCTCTGCACTCTCTAGCGGTGGTATTTGGAACGGAGCGTAAAGCGCAAAGGATTGTGGTACATGCGACGGAAGTGGTGATTGGTCGCGGTGTGGTTGCGGTTCTCACGTGTAGTCGTCTCTGCCTGTAATCACCCAGCGCTGCCAGTGTTTGAGGTTTCACGTACACCCGCAAAATGGTCCGAAAGCTGAAGTACCATGAGAAGAAGCTGCTGAAGAAGGTAGACTTCATTAACTGGGAGGTGGATAACAATGTACGAGAAGTGAAGGTGCTGAGGAAATTCCACCTGGACCGGCGGGAGGACTATACCACATACAACAAGCTGAGCAGGAGTATCCGGGAGCTGACGCTCAAGATCAAAGACCTGGCGGAGAAGGACTCTTTCCGGGTACAGAGCACGGCCAAGCTGCTGGAGAGGCTTTACGCCATGGGCCTGATCCCCACCAAGCAAGGCCTGCAGCTGTGTGACGCCGTGTCCGCCTCGTCCTTCTGCAGGAGACGCCTGCCCACTATCATGGTGACGCTGCGGATGGCCCAGAACCTGAAGACCGCCATCACATTCATAGAGCAGGGACACGTCCGTGTGGGGGCTGAGGTGGTGACAGATCCGGCCTTCCTGGTCACCAGGAACATGGAGGACTTCATCACTTGGGTGGACTCGTCTAAGATCAAGAAGCACGTTATGGAATACAACGAGGAGAGGGACGATTTTGATCTTGGAGTATAGGACAGAGTTCAGACTGCTGCCCATGTCACATCTCTGTTCCTTCTCCTATAGTCACTCTGGGTTTTGTCACTGGACTTGTTCCTTCGCCTAGCTTTATAATAAAGGACTTGTTTTGACAGTTTCTGTACGTCTTATCCACTTTATGCCACCTTAACCCATGATCACTTGTCCATAGTGTAAATGCCCCCCCTGAAGCAGTAGGTGGTGCCCATTGATGTCAGTGAATGCTTGTGGTCCTAAAGAGTGCAAAGGGGTGTCTGGGTTGGATATCCACAGTACATGTGTTGGTCATGGGGGCAGGGACAACAGCTGGTGAGCGAGATCATAATCTTGGCCCTCTATTTGTAGTGGCTCTGGCTAATAGAGGTGGGTATCAATCAGGGCCCCCCAGTTATATCTATACGCCCATAATTAGGGGAAGCTGACTGTATACTGTTTTGTCAGGGTATTTGCAGGTAGCCAGAAAGTTACTCTTTAATGGGAAACTAAACTTATGACCTGTCAGTGACATGTCAGAAGTTCTGATCGGTGGGGTCTGAGAACTTAGACAACCATCGCTCATTAAAACGAAGTAGCAGAAGTGCTCAGGTGAGCGCTGAGCTTCTTGGTTTCTAGTTGCCTTTTCTCGGAAAGCCGAGCAGTAGGTGTACGGACATAGACTTTCTATTGAGCCCGTACAGCAATTGCTTGGTTTTCTAGGGAAAAGCCGATCAGAAACCAGCGCTTCTGCCGCTCAGTGCTCGGACCCCCACCAATCAAAACGTCTGACATGTCATTATGACATGGTAGAAGTTTTTTGAAAGTTTAGTTACTCTATAACTATGCAAGGGATTTGAGACTATCAATAAAAGAGAGCTCTGTATCATATAATATATTGTAAAATTTAGATAATAAACACAATGGTATTCAAAGGTGTATATTTATTTTAAAGGGAGTCTGTCGCCAGAAATTGGCCTATCAGAGCAGCAGCACAGCAATACAGTGTTATAACGCTGTTTTCAGATGAGTGGCTCCGTTGCAGTGATAATAACTTTATTCCTTATATGCAAGTGAGATTTTTGGAGCAACGAGGGTGTCAATGTTGCTCCAAACTCATCTACCTTCTATCTCCAGTCCAACCCCCCCCCCCCCCCCTCCACCTTCCTTCTTTGCGCGACATGTCCTGGCAGTGTTGAAGACGTGATCACGTCTGGCCCTGAGTGCGCCTCAGCTTTGGAATTGGCACATGTGCGATAC
Organism: Rhinoderma darwinii; assembly: GCF_050947455.1. NCBI lineage: Eukaryota > Metazoa > Chordata > Amphibia > Anura > Rhinodermatidae > Rhinoderma > Rhinoderma darwinii. The sequence continues at coordinate 255,690,267 of NC_134688.1, read as the reverse complement.
AGCAGTGAAGTTTCACCGGTCGAAACGGCTCTACTTCGCACGCGCTGGTTACGTCACACTACACCCGGGTGCTGTACGGCTGTGGGCATGCTCAAAAGAATATGGGGCCAGGTGTGATCATGTCTTCTACACTGCCTGGCCCTGTCAATTAAAGAAGCAATGGAGGGACAGACTGGGTATAGAAGGTAGAGCAGTTTGGAGCAATGGTGACGCCCTCGTTGCTCCAAAAAGCTCCCTTGCATATGAACGATGAAGTTATCGCTGCAACTAAGCCACTCATCAGAAAATTGAAAACAGCGTTCTATTCAGGTGAGGCTGCAGTATGTTACGGTGCTGCTGCTTTGATTTCTGGTGACAGACTCCCTTTAAAGGAACAGTGTCACCACAATTTTTTTTTTAATATGTTAAAGATGTTAGTGCTTTATTAAAAACGTTTGGATTAATTTGTGTGTTTGTGTGTTACTTTTTCTTATTTTTACACTTTTTCTTCCCTATGGGGGCTGCCATTTTTTTTTCCATTTCTGTATGTGTCGATTAGCGACACATACAGACATGGAATACGGCAGCCACAGTCCCATAGGGACTGCGAACGGGGCCCGTTCCATCCACTTCAATGTACGCCGTCTGTGTGGGAACGGCGCATGCGCCGCTCCCACACAGTCCAATTTGAAATGCGCGCCGTCCGGCGCCATTTTCCTGTGGACCGGAAGTCACGGCCGGACAGTAAGATTACTACTTCCGGTCGCGGCTTCCGGACTTGTGCACTTGGACCAGCGGCAGCAGACGGAGCGGACGGGCCGGAGGGAGCCGCGGCGGCAGGAGCAGGTAAGAGATTTCTATGTGTGTTTGTGTGTGTTTACTAGTGTATGTAAACCTTCAACACTGTGTGTTAGCTCAAAAAATGGCGACACAGTGTAGGAGGTTAGACCGTTCAATCCCCTCGTTTATCCCGGCACTAGCCAGGATAAAGGAGGGGGGGATGCTGAGAGCTCACTAGAGCGAGGGCTTTTTACCCAATTTTGCAGCATAAAGCAATGTGGTTGCTTTACCACATGCAATTCTGCAATTTTGGGAATGGCTCCATCTAGTGACCAGCAATGGGAAATATTATAAATTAGAATCCAATTTATAATATTTCCTGACTCGTGAAAAAAAATAAAAAATTAGAACAATGTTTAATCACCCACACACTAATTGTTTAACTAAAAAAAAAAAATCATGTTTTGCTGGCAACACATTCCCTTTAAGTGTATCTATCATAAATAATAAAACATGGTGCTTATCTTGCCCGAAGTAGATATTGCAGAGTAAACACTGGCAAGTAATGGGCAATGTTGGCTCCAATGCATCTAATGTAAAAAAAAAAAGACATGCCTGCATCATTCAGTTATGTCACGGTCATGACACTTTTATTCTCTGTTTCTTAAGAACAAAATCGGAAAACTACCTAATGTACTAATTTTTGCATTGAACATTAATAAAAATATGCTGTGGGCTGTGTTCACACTTTATAATGCAAACCACGACACATAGTTTGATCCGTCACACGCTATTTTTCCAGTCAACTTTTACAGGACTGTCGAAAAGAGCCTATGACGGCAGTGTGAATACCAAAACCTGGAGTTGGTCCAAAACACAGACGAGTTATAAATCTTTCCATTATACTTTTTCTGTGAAGGTTCCACTCCTGATTTTGGCTTCCAAATACTGATGAAAAATACTGACAAGTACTGCTGTGTGACAATTCATGTGTCTGTTGAAATAGTGGTTCTTCAGTGAGATTATTGTTATTGCATTAGGGATTATGTAAATATCATTTATTTTACTCCCTATTGTTTAAAAGTTGACACCCCAGTTCTCTGATTGGGAGGTTACAGTGCCACCATGTGGTAACTTGGTTAGTTGCAGTAATTTTTTTTTCTCTTAATTTTATGTTGACTTTTCATTAATTTCCCTAAAGCAAAAAATGTATTTGTACCTTATTGGCTAATGATAACAATTTAGAGTTCTCAGCAATTTACATTTTCATCTCTAACTGAAATGATGATGATCAGCCTGAGTTATAATCCAGAGATGCATTTACAATTCTGAGGGTTCTACATGAAACAGCCAATATGCTATTCGAGAGACAAATCTATAACAGCTTAGATCCTAAAATGCAATGGGTCACTTAGTTATGATTGACATTAAGTGTCCCATAGGAATGAATAGAGAAACTGGCTTCCAGTCCACACAGCAGATGCTGCGGGAATCGAAGAGTTAGATGGGGGTCACATGGTCTAACGGCAAATTTAGCTGGGAATGCTAAAGAGAAGTGTATGACGCTGACCAATCAGCGTCATACACTTCTCTCCATTCATGTCCATTTGTATTCACTGCACAGCGTCATCTTGAGAGATCTCGCTGTGCTGTCACATACACCATGCTGGAGGTGATGTCTATTCACTCTCAAGACACCAGTAAAGTTAATGTGGGTGTATGTGACAGCACAGCGAGATCTCTCAAGATCACGCGGTGCAGTGAATACAAATGGACATGAATGGAGAGAAGTGTATGACGCTGATTGGTCAGCGTCATACACTTCTCTTTACAACGCCCACTTGGCCAACAGTTAAAAAACGCCAAATTGGGCATTAAGAGACTAATTAGCATAAATCTAAAATTGCTCATAACTTGCTCAAAAATTATCGTTTTTCAAAATATAAACCACTGTTATCCGTATTACAGAACTGATCAGATTATGTAGGAGATATGGCATTTATAATCTGGTGACAGAGTCTCTTTAAATGAAGTTACATGTGAATATGATTCATTCATCAGCTTTTGTTTCAATGAATATATTTGTCATGGCCTCTGGCAGCATTGTGGTTCTGTTGGAAGCAGGAAAATGGGCAAGCGTAAGTATCTGAGCGACTTTGTCAAGGACTTAATTGGAACGGTAGGCTAATGGGTCAGAGCATCTCCAAAACGGCAGGTCTCGTCTGGTACCAATCAAAGTGCTCAAAGGAAGTACAACTGGTGAACTGGGTCATGGGCCCTCAAGGCTCATTGGTGCGTGTGGGGTGCGAAGGCTAGCTCTTCTGGTCCAATTCTACAGCAGAGCTACTGTAGCACAATTGGCTATGATAGAAATTTGTCAGAGCAGAGTGCCCTTACTGACCCCTGTCCATACTGACCACGAAAGTGCCTACAATGGATACATGAGCATCAGAACTGAATCATGGAGCAATGGAAGAAGGTGGCCCAGTCTGATGAATCACATTTTCTTTTTCATTATGTGGACAGCTGGGGGCGTGTGCGTCGCTTACCTGTGGAAGAGATGGCACAAGGATCTAGTATGAGACGAAAACAAGCCGGCGGAGCCAGTGTGATGCTCTGTGCGATATTCTGCTGGAAAACCTGCATTCATGTGGATGTTACTTTGACATGTTCCACTTACCAAACATTGTTGCAGACCAAGTACATCCCTTCTTGGCAGCGGTATTCCATAATGGCAGTGGCCAATGCATAATGTGTACACTGCAAAAATATTTCAGGAATGGTTTGAGGAACATGAAAGGTGTTGACTTGGCATCCCACTTCCCCAGATCTCAATCCCATCAAGCATCTGAGATGTGCCATAAAAAGAAGTCTGATCCACCCAGCAACTTACAGGGCTTAAAGACTCTACTGCTAATGCTTTGGTGCCAGATACCACGGGACACCTTCAGAGGTCTTGAAGTCCATGCCTCAACGGGTCAGAGCTATTTTGGCGGCAATGTTGAAAACACTGACCATTGTAGTCTGTAAATAGTACAATGCTGCAGAACATTTACGCAACAAACAGATACATGTCATAAACCACACTGGGGACCAAGTACCAGAATAGTATAAATTATATTTGATTTTTGTAGTGGAACAAGTATCTACATAACAGTTGTCTGCACAACAACGCATCTGTAAAACATTGGTATATAGCTGATGCACAAATACTTCCTTAACAAAAGCCGGTAGTTGTAATTATAGAACTGGGAATTTGTAACCACCCATGATGTATGTTTGAAGAAGAGTAACTGACAGGAGGAAGTATCCATCTTTCCAGAGGAAGAATCCTTTTCCAGAAGAATTATACAATGACAGATTATACAAAGGAGAGGTCAACCAAACATGTCTACATGTTTTCCTGCACAGATACTCAAAGGACATGGCAATAGCCATAATATTCATACAATAACTTTATATGTATAGATTATTTTTCAGAACTGATTTTAGTTAATGAAAGGCATAGCTCCAAAACCTCAATTACATTTCTTCTCAATTATATTGCTACAAGTACTATGAAAAAAGCACTTATAATATTATATATTCAACTGGGCACAACTTTCACTGCTTAGTTCTCATACTATCCATACACATTAGAATAATGTCCAAACTGGCGAGATCTGCCTAGAATCTAATGAATATGGTGGCCTCCTAGGAATATGAGAATTGGGCATGTTGATTTCAACATGCCCAATCTGTTTATTCTGCCAGGAGAGAAACTTCTGTCAGAGGTGTCTGGCAGCGGCTTTTATGCCCTCTCCTATAAAATGAGCATGCATTCTCAGCCAAGCGGGGCATTCATGTTTCTGGGAAGGTCGGGGAGACACCTGTTGGCCAAACAATTGTTCAGCAGACAACCAATCTTATGTGTATGGTTAAGTTTAAAGCTGGCCATACACATTAGATTTATGTTGGACTAACCCACCTAGTTCGGCAGGAGGACCAGTCCATCTAATGTGTATGGTGGCATCCCAACTCTCCCCCAACAGAAGATGCCGGGGACTAGAATGGTCGTGCATGTTGCATTTCAACATGCCCGATCATTTTTTCATTAGTAGATAAGCCACATCCAGACGAGTCTCCCTTGTCAGAGCCGAGCGTGCATGTGTAAGGAGGAGTCGGAAGAATAGCTGTCGGCCGAATGATCGTTTGGCCCACACCTATCTAAAGTTCATAGCCAGCTTAACTTTTTCGTGCCGTTGTAGTTTTTTGTTTCTTCTCTCTAGTAACCATTGTGTGCAAACATCTAATGTTAGTATGATGAACATAGCAAGTCAATTCTGTAGAGTGAGAAAAACATCTATCTCTATTGCTCCATAGATGATATGTACTGTATTTGTGGGCCAGGACTCACTAGAGGACGGATATTTTTGTCTTTGCACAATGGTACGCTAACATTTGGGGTCTAACTTGTAAGGCAGGACTGTGGAGAGACTAAATATGACAGGAGAAAGTCCTGCATTACTGGAAAGCAGTGGGCATGTTTGTGAATACTGTATTTTTAATTCCTTGGTTAGTTCAGTTTAACTATAATTTATAACAGGTTACATTGTATTTAAATTTATGCACATAATTTACATTTAACATGTACAATCCTGAAGCGATCTATACATTTAATCATACGTTAAGGCGTGTGCTCACTCATATAAAACTGGCCAATTTCAACATCAAGTAAAATTGTGCAATCATTGTGCCATTGGCAGTTTTTGAAAGAAAATGATGGGTTACGCATTTATGTCACACTTGTACTGAAATTGTACAACCTGGTGCTTGTTGGCCTGCTCCTTGCTAGCTCACACCTGTCCAAAAGCAATTGAAGTCTTAGTTGGAGACCAAGTAAATGCAGAAAATAAAGAGATGGGAGCAAGTCTTATTTCCAGAAGAATTTCAATATTACAATGCAAAGATTTTTAAATTAGGCAACATAATGACCAAAAACATTGGAAGCATTCTAATGATATCAAATAGTATGTGAAGTTACTGAATATTACTGCAATTATCCTGAAAGTAACCGTCATGAGGTAATGTAGATGAATGGAAAACAAAATTATGTCTACATTAGGCTGTGTTCACACCCGTGTTGTGCTATTCCGTTGTTCTGCTCCGTCAGAGGAGCAGAACAAGGGAGTAACGGAACCAACGGTTCCCTTGCACAACGGACACCGCCGGTTGCTGACGGATCCCATTGACTTTAATAGGTTCCCTCGGCTTGTCCGTGATTTTACTGGACACAATAGCACCGCATGCTGTGCTATTGTCTCTGGTAATCTCCGGAATCCCTGCCGGATCTGAGACGGGGGCCCTTAACCGAGATTCCGAAACAGATGTGGACAAAGCCTGAGTTCTACATTTTTGAAGTATCTATTATAAATGTCAAACTAATATATCAAAATATTTTCTGCAAAAATAATTTATTAAACTCCATAGAGGAAAAGGTCAGTTTTAGGTTGAATTTGCAAGACTGATCCATTGAAGTCCTACTTGCATTGGGGTAACAGTGACTGTGGGGTAACAGTGACTGTGAGGGGTACTAAGGCTAACCTGCGACAAGTGCTTGTGAATGGTGCAGCTAACTTTTGCCTTACCCACAAATCAAACAAAATTACTACATTGTATTTTTTTTTACTCTTTGGGCAAGATACGTTGGAACTTCACAAGACTTAGGGCACACCAATCTCAGTGATAATGGCAGGTTGGTAAAATTGTCAAGAGTTGAAGTTAATTCAAATTTTACCTTCAGTTTTGGGTGGAATTTCCCTACAAGATCTATGGTGTAACCACCATACAGTTATTATTTTGTTTACCTGTGTCAAACACTGAGACATAAGAATGGTTCACATAGACAAAATTGCTAGAACATGTAAGATAAAATTCAGTGAACAAAGAACAGCAATGGTCCTACCTCAAATTGAATATACATCTTTAACAGTATGTAAAACAGAGTTGCAAAACATGGCGAAACAGGTAGGGCGGACAATACACTTCATTTGTAAAGCACCTGGATAATCATATTATTTTTCTAGGCCATGAGGTGTATTGTTTTACATCATGAACCATATAGTTTGATGAAGTGCTATGAGACAACAGTACAGGAACGAACAAAAAAGTAAAAACATAAAACAAAGGCCTACTAACCAGTATAAAAATAAGAGAAACCTATACAAGGTGCTTGAACATATTTTTTTTCCCTTTTTTTCCCAGGAAATTCATCGTCTTGATACGGAACAATATATAGAAATAAATGTATCAAGAAATGTGCTGATGATGGTCACACTGGCAGGGAAAGGACACAGCTGTTTGAACATGATCTAGTAGACAGTTGTTGATGGTCTGAGGATAATGACATCTTATCGTCCTGGTCCTTTCATGCTCTTTGGTTGGTACTCTTGTACTGACATCATGCTGTAACAGTCTGATGGATTGCATCTCCCATCTTTCCCTGTGTTCCCTTTTGGTCCTTGTGGTCCTGGGATGCCAGGAATTCCTTGTTGTCCCATTGGTCCTGGCTGGCCTAATTTGCCATAACCAGGTGGACCCTGTAGTCCTGAATTTATAAGAAAAAGAAAATCATAAAAAAGTTACAATTTGAAATACCGTCATAAAACGACAATATATAATTTGGTTCTAAAATTTTATTTATTATGATAACACTATATATATTACTGCACGGGAAGAATATACCTTTCAGATACACAACAATTTATATAAAAAAGAAGTGATTGATAGTGAAAAGTGATCTATATGAAAAATCTTTAGCAGCAATTACAGCCTTTTGTCTTTGTGGAAAGGCCTCCGCTTTCCACGTGTGGACACTGATTTTTCCCCATTCCTCTTTACGAAACTCTAGCTAGCGGTGTCATGTTGCGTGGGAACTGAAAATGAACAGCTATTTTTAAAGTCCATTGACAACATTTTTGTAGGATTGCGGTCTGGACTGTGGCTTGGAGTTTAGTATTGGTTCAAGTCTTCCCACTGCAGCTTTGGCTTTATGTTTGGACTGGTCATCTTGCTTTAAAAGAAAATCTTCCCCAAAATCAGTTACCTTACAGTTATTCTGCAGCAGGATTTACCTGTGTTTTGCTGCATTCAATTTACTCTCTACCTTCTCAGGCATCTCAAAGCATAATGCTGCCATCACCATGCCTTATGGTGGGCATGGTGTGGTTTAAGCGGTGTTCAGTTTTGGCTTATCCTAAGCATAGAGTCTTTATCAAGACCAAAAGCTCAATTTTGGTGTTATCGGTAAATTTCTCTTCACTACGCTCCCATAAATCTGTGACTTATAAAGTAGTCAGGCAACCATTGCATGCACTCTCTCCATCTCAGCCACAGAAGCTTATAACTCCTTTAGAATCGCCATAGTCTTAATGACATCCCCCACTAGTACCCTTCTTACACAGTGGCTTGGATTTTAACCCCTTCCCGACATTTGCCGTACATGTACGTCATGGAAAGTACTGACTTCCCGCATCTTGCCGTACATGTACGCCAAATGTTTGGGACCGGCTCAGAAGCTGAGCCGGTCCCATCATCACCGGATCTCAGCTGTATCTTACAGCTGACATCCGGCTGTAACGGCGGGGACCGAAATTAGCTTCGATCCCCGCCATTAACCCCTTAAGTGCAGCGCTCAAACGCGATCGCTGCACTTAAGGTGTTTGCAGCTCATCGGAACCCCAGTAATGAAATTGCCGGGGTTCCGGTGGCTGCAATGGCAACCGGAGGCCTAATACTGGCCTCCCGGTCTGCCTAGCACCGAAGCCGGTCAAGATCCGCCCGGCGGCGGAGCCTGATCGGCTTCCGTAGCTGTCGGCAAGATGGCGCCGGGTCAGGAGCTGATCCGGCGTCATCAGCGGTGGAAGTCAGCTGTACTGTACAGCTGACATCCACCTGTAACGGCAGGAACCGGAGCTAGCTCCGATCCCTGCCATTAACCCCTTCGATGCAGCAATCGAAAGCGATTGCTGCATCGTAGCGGTTACTAGCAGATCGCCAGCCCTGACAGGCAATCGGGACTGGCGACTGCTGTTATGGCAACAGGAGACACAATGGTCTCCTGCTCTGCCATTACGGAAGCCGATTTAGGCCCCGCCGGGAGGCGAAGCCTAATCGGCTTGCTGTCAGTGAATGACTGACAGATCTAATACATTGCACTACATAGGTAGTGCAATGTATTAGAAAAAAAAAAATCTGACCGTTGGAACTTCAAGTCCCCTAGTGGGACTTGAGAAAAAGTGTAAAAAAAAGTATAAAAAAGTGTAAAAAAAAGTGCACAAAATAAAAGTTTGAAAACAGTAAAAGTTTCAAGTAATCAAATAAAACACAATCCCCCTTTTACTCTTATCAAGTCCTTTATTATTGAAAAATAATAATAAACCATATGTATTTGGTATCGCCACGACCGTAACGACCGGAGGTATCAAAATATTATATTATTTATTGCACGCGGTGAACAGCGTAAAAAAAACCGTAAAAAACGTTACCAGAGTTTCTGTTTTTTGGTCACTTTGCCCTACAAATATTAGAATAAAAAGTGATCAAAAAGTCGCACGTATCCAAAAATGGTACCTATAAAAACTATAGCTCGTCCCGCAAAAAACAAGCCCTCATACACCTCCGTCGACAAAAAAATTAAAAAGTTATGGTTCTCACAACTTGGCGACAGAAAAAATACATTCTTTTTACAAAAGTAATTTTATTGTGCAAAAAGTTGTAAAACATGAAAAAGTTCTATAAATTCGGTATCGCCGGAATCGTACTGACCCGCAGAATAAAGTTAACATGTAGTTTATAACGCATGGTGAACGCTGTATAAAAAAAAATGAAAAAAGCTGTGCCAGAATTGCGTTTTTTTGTTTACCTGGCATCCCAAAAAATAGGATAAAAGGTGATCAAAAAGTCGCATGTACCCCAAAATGGTACCAATAATCGCTACAGCTCGTCCCGCAACAAACCAGCCCTCATACCGCTACGTCTATGAAAAATAAAATTAGTTATGGCTCCAATAAGTCAGGAAATAAAAAAATATGCAGTTGTGCCCGAGGGGAACATTTCTTCTGTTTGAAGAGGCGATTTTTCAAGGACCTAAAATTAGGGAACCAGGAAAGGGAGGGCCCAAACATATCCGCTGGAAGCGACGGTGCCCGTATTATACCAGGACAACACTTCACAGCAAAATTCCCCAAACTACAAAGGCGCGGAGTGTGGACCAAAAGGGGGATAAGAAATGACACCATTTATCAGTGCGACACCGGCCTGTGCGGAAAGGATTGCCTCACAGCGTAACACACATCTATGGATTATTTTATTGGTTTTTTTTACCCCGTTATTATACCACCTGACTATGCCCCTTATATACTCCGCCCGGCTTACATATGCCCTACATTATAAACGGAAACACCAGTAAGACTCCAAACAAAACTACTACCAAGCAAAATCCACGCTCCAAAAGCCAAATGGCATTTCCTCCCATCTGAACCCTACAGCGTGCCCAAACAGCAGTTTCCTTCCACATATATGGCATCGTCATACCCGGGAGAACCCTTTTAGCAATTTTTGGGGTGTGTGTCTCCAGTGGCATAAGCTGGGCACGACATATTTGCCACTGAATGGCATATCTAGGGAAAAATATAAATTTTTAATTTGCACCATCCACAGCGCATTCATTTATGGAAAAGATCTGTGGGGTGAAAATGCTCACTACACCCCTTAATAAATGCCTTGAGGGGTGCAGTTTCCATAATGGGGTCACTTCCCAGGGGTTTATTTTTATTATTTCACATCTGAGCCTCTGCAGTTGTGAACCAATACTTTGTAAATCGCCAAATTAGGCCTCAATTTTACATGGTACGCTTTCACTCCTGAGCCTGGTCGACTGTCCAGGCAAGAGATTAGGGCCACATGTAGGGTGTTTCTAAAACCAGGAAACCCAGCATAATAATTAGAGAGCTGTCTCGTTATGGTGGCACAAGCTGGGCACCACATATTGTCCACATATCTGTGGAAAAAATCCCATTTTCACTCTGCAACATCGAGTTCACACTAATTTCTACAAAACACCTGCAGGGTTAACATGCTCACTACACCCGTAGGTAAAAGCATTGAGGGGTGTAGTTTCCAAAATGGGGTCACTTCTGGGGGGTTTCCACTGTTTTGGGCCCACAGGCGCCCAGAAACCAATCCAGAAACATCTGCACTCCAAATGGCGGTCCTTCCCTTCTGAGCCCTGCCGTGTGCCCAAACAGCAGTTTATGACCACATATGGGGTATTGCCGTACTCGGTAGAAATTGCTTTACAAATGTTGGGTTCTTTTTTTCCTTTATTTGTTGCGAAAATGAAAAAATTTGCGCTAAAGCTACGTCTTATTGAAGAAAAAGGATTGTTTTTATTTTCACTGCCCAATTCTAATAAATTCTATGAAACATCTGTGGGGTCAAAATGCTCACTACACCCCTAGATGAATTCCTCAAGAGGTGTAGTTTCCTAAATGGTGTCACTTTTTGGGCGTTTTCATTGTTTTTTCCCCTCAGGGGCTTTGCAAATGTGACATGGCCGCCGCAAACCATTCCTGCTCAATGTGATCTCCAAAAGCCAAATAGCGCTCTTTCCCTTCTAAGCCAAGCCGTGTCTCCAAACAGCCGTTTATTACCACATGTGGGGCATTGTTTTACTCGGGAGAAATTGCTTTACAAATTTTGTGGTGCTTTTTCTCCTTCAGTCCTTGTGGAAATGAGTAAAAATAAGCTAAACCTACATTTTCTTTGAAAAAATGTTGATTTTTATTTTCAGGGCCTACTTCCAATAATTTCTGCAAAAAACCTGTGGGGTCAAAGAGCTCACTATACCCCTAGATAATTTCCTCAATGGGTGTAGTCTCCAAAATGGGGTCACTTGTGGGGGGTTTCCACTGTTTTATCCCCTCAGGGACTTCGTAAATGTGACCTGGCCTCCGCAAACCATTCCTGCTAAACTTGAGCTCCAAAAGCCAAATAGCGCTCCTACCCTTCTCAGCCCTGCCGTGTCTCCAAACAACCGTTTATTACCACATGTGGGGCATTGTTTTACTCGGGAGAGATTGGTTTACAAATTTTACGGTGCTTTTTCTCCTTCAGTCCTTGTGGAAATGAGAAAAAATTAGCTAAACCTACATTTTCTTTGAAAAAATTTAGATTGTCATTTTCAGGGCCTATTTCCAATAATTTATGCAAAAAACCTGTTGGGTCAAAACGCTCACTATACCCCTAGATAATTTCCTCAATGGGCGTAGTTTCCGAAATGGGGTCACTTGTGGGGGGTTTCCACTGTTTTGTCCCCTCAGGGGCTTTGTAAATGTGACATGGCCTCCACAAACCATTCCTGCTAAACTTGAGCTCCAAAAGCCAAATAGCGCTCTTTCCCTTCTCAGCCTCGCCGTGTCTCCAAACAACCGGTTATTACCACATGTGGGGTATTGTTTTACTCGGGAGAAATTGCTTTACAAATTTTACGGTGCTTTTTCTCCTTTAGTCTTTGTGAAAATGAGAAAAAAAATCGCTAAACCTACATTTTCTTTGAAGAAATGTTGATTTTAATTTTCACGGCCTACTTCTAATAATTTCTGTAAAAAAGCTGTGCGGTCAAAATGCTCACTACACCCCTAGATAATTTCCTTGAGGTGTGTAGTTTCCCAGATGGGGTCACTTTTGGGGGATTTTGACTGTTTTGGCACCGCAAGAGCCCTTCAAACCTGACATGGTGCCTAAAATTTATTCTAACAAAAATAAGGCCCCAAAATCCACTACGTGTTCCTTTGCTTCTGAGGCCGGTGCTTCAGTCCAGTAGCACGCTACGGCCACGTGTGGGATATTTCCTAAAACTGCAGAAACTGGGCAACAAATATTGAGTTGCATTTCTCTGGTAAAACCTTCTGTGTTATAAAAAAAATTGTACTAAAAATTTATTTCTGCAAAAAAATATGAAATTTGTAAAATTCACCTCTACATTGCTTTAATTCCTGTGACATGTGTAAAGGGTTAAGACATTTTCTAAATGCTGTTTTGAATACTTTGAGGGGTGAAGTTTTTAAAATGGGGTGACTTTTTGGGGGTTTCTAATATATAAGGCCCTCAAAGCCACTTCACAACTGAACTGGCCCCTGAAAAAATGGCCTTTTGAAATTTTCTTGAAAATGTGAGAAATTGCTGCTAAAGTTCTAAGCCTTGTGAGGTCATAGAAAAATAAAAGGATGTTCAAAAAACGATGCCAATCTAAAGTAGACATATGGGTGATGTTAATTAGAAACAATTTTGGGTGGTATAACTGCCTGTCTTACAAGCAGATACATTTAAATTGAGAAAAATGCTAATTTTTGCAATTTTTCGCTAAATTTTGGTGTTTTTCACAATTAAATACTGAACATATCGAGCAAATTTTGCCAGTAACATAAAGTCCAATGTGTCACGAGAAAACAATCTCAGAATCGCTTGGATAGGTGAAAGCACTCCGGAGTTATTACCACATAAAGTGACACATGTCAGATTTGAAAAATGAGGCTCGGTCAGGAAGGTCAAAAGTGGCTAAAGAGGGAAGGGGTTAAGGATAGATCGATGACGGCAGATTTACAGCTGTGCCATATTCTTTAAATTTTCAGTGACTACTTTAACTGTACTCCAAGGCATATTCAGGAATTTTTTGTTATTGTCCATTCCCTGACTGGAACTGCTTAATAAGTTTGTCATTAACCCCTTCCCAACATTTTCCGTATATATACTGTGGATGTATAAGTCTACACACCACTGTTAAAATGCTAATATTTGTCATGTTACAAAATAAGTACAAGATAAATTATTTCAGAACTTTATCCACCTTTAACCCCTTCCCTACCACCCCACGTAGATTAACGGGCTGCAGCACTAGTCCTTGTGCCTGCAGCCCGTTAATATACGTGTGCTCCTTACGGAGCGCACAGGCATTTCCCTATGCCCGGCATCTCCCAGTACAGGCTGCTACTAGCAGCCTTAGTACTGGGAAAAAAATTTGGTCGGATCGCAGCGGTGATCCCCGCCGATTAACCCATTAAATGCGGCGATCAATAGCGACCGCCGCATTTAAGTTTTTACAAAAACATTGCCATCCCGTGGCGCATTTGCAGGGTGCCGATGGTTGCTATGGCAACCAGAGGCCTAACAAAGGCCTCCGGTCTGCTGTCTATGGAAGGCGATTAGGTCCTAATACGCTGCCTGTCAGTGTGAAACTGACATGTATAATACCCTACAATATTGCAGGGTATTATAACAACGATACAACAGTTGGATCTTCAAGTCCCTAGAGGGACTAAAAAAAAAAGGTAAAAAAATGTACAAAAATAAAAAAGTAAAAGTTCAAAGTAATAACATTTCAAATCGGCCTTTTTCCGTTATAAAGCCCTTTATTATTAGAAAAAAAATTAACTATGCATAATTGGTATCGCCACCTTCGTAACGGCCTGAGCTATAAAAATATAATGTTATTTATCCTGCACGGTGACAGCCATAAAAAAATAATAAAAAAACGATACCAGAATCGCTATTTTTAGTCACTTTAGCTCCCAAAAAATTTAATAAATAGGTATCAAAAGGTCGCATTTACCCAAAAAAGCATACCAATAAAAACTACAGTTTGTTCCGCAAAAAACAAGCCCCCACACAGCTTTTTTGATGGCAAAATAAAAAAGTTATGGCTCTTGGAATATGGCGACACAAAAACTAAATTATTTTTTTAAAACGGATTTTATTGTGCAAACACCGTAAAACATAGAAAACCTATATACATATGGTATTGTCGTAATCGCATCGACCCGCAGAATAAATTAAATATTTCATTTATAATGCACGGTGAACGCCGTAAAAAAAAAGAAGAATAAAATACAATAGAAGTTTTCACGGCCTAATTACACTAAATTCAGCAAAACACCTGTGGGTCCAAAATGCTCACTATACCCCCTAGATAAATTATTTTTAGGGCTGCTGTTTCCCAAATGGGGTCACTTCTGGGGGTTTTCCACTGTGTTGGTCCCTCAGGGGCTTTGCAAATGCGACATGACACCTGAAAACCAATACAGCAAACTTGAGCCCCAAAACCAAATAGCGCTCCTTCCCTTCTGCCGTGTATCCAAATAGCAGTCTATTACCACATATGGGGTATTGCCGTAATCAGGAGAAATTGCTTTACAATTTTTGGGGTGCTTTTTCTTCTTTATGCCTTGTAAAAATGTATAATTTCTTGGAAAAAATTTAGATTTTAATTTTTATGGACTAATTACACTAAATTCAGCAAAAAACATGTGGAGTTAAAATGCTCCTTATATCACTCTATAAATTCCTTGAGGGGTGTAGTTTGCCAAATGGTGTCTTTTTGGGGGTGTTTACACTGTTTTGGCCCCACAAGACCTCTTCAAACCTGACATGGTGCCTAAAATATATTCTAATAAAAAGAAGGCCCCAAATCCTATAGGTGCTCCTTTGCTTCTGAGGCCTGTGCTTCAGTCCATTACCACACTAGGGCCACATGTTGGATATTTCTAAAAACTGCAGAATCTGGGCAATAAATATTGAGTTGCATCTCTCGGGTAAAACCTTCTGTGTTACAGAATTTTTTTTATTAAAATGCATTTTCTGACAATTTTTTTCCCTAAATTTCATCTCTACTGTGCTTTAATTCCTGTGAAAGTTCCTGTGCAGTTTTTTAAATGGGTGTTTTATGGTGGTTTCTAATGTATATCACTGAACTGGTACCTATAAAAATAGGTTTTGGAAATGTTATTGAAAATGTGAGAAATTGCTGCTAAAGTTGCAACGTCCAAGAAAAATAAAAGGATGTTCAAAAAACTATGCCAACATAAAGTAGACGTATGGGAAATGTTAATTAGTAACTATTTTGTGTGCCATTGCTATCTGTTTTACAAGCAGATACATTTAAATTTAGAAAAATGCAAATTTTTGCACATTTTCTCTAAAGTTTGGTGTTTTTCACACATAAATACTGAATTTATTGACCAAATATTTCCACTAACATAAAGTACAATACGTCATGAGAAAGCAATCTCAGAATCGCTTGGATAGGTGAAAGCATTCCCAAGTTATTACCACATAAATTGACATATGTCAGATTTGAAAATATCGGCTGCGTCCACAAGGCCAAAACAGGCTCAGTCCTGAAGGAGTTAATGTGTCCCATAATCTGTGCAATTTTATTGAAAAGCAAACAAATCATTTATGGAGGGAAAAATAAATAAAAAAATAATGTGGTTGCACAAGTGTGAACACCCTGTTATAATTGGGGATGTGGTTGTGTTCAGAATTAGCCAATCACATTTAAACTCATGTTAAATAGTAATCAGTACACAGCTGCCATTATTTAAAGTGATTCTGAGTAACCCCATATAAAGTTCAGCTGTTCTATTAGGATTTTAGTGACATTTTCTTTGTAGCATGTGACATCAAAAACCAGGGTCCGTAAAGCGTTTACAATACTTTAAAGGGATCTGATTGTTGAAAGGCACCAGTCAGTAGAAGGGTAATAAAGAATTTCCAAGGCATTAGATATAGCATGGAACACAGTGAAGACAGTCATCAAGAAGTGGATTACATTTGGCACAACAGTGACATTACCAAGAACTGGACATCCCTCAAAACGTGATGAAAAGGCAAGACGAAAATTAGTCCAAGAGGCGCTGCAGGACTTTCTGGCAGGTACTGGTTGTGTAGTGCATGTGACAATAATCTCCCATATTAAAGGAGCTGCAGGAATTTCTGGCAGGTACTGGCTGTGTAGTGCACGTGACAACAATCTCCCATATTCTTCATATGTCCAGGCTGTGGGGTAGGGTGGCAAGACGGAAGCCTTTTCTAACAAAGGAAAAGATCCAAGCCCGGCTGTGTTTTGCAAAGACCTACATCAAGTCTACCAAATGCATGTGGGAAAATGTGTTATGGTCTGATGAGACCAAGGTTGAACTTTTTGGCCATAATTCCAAAAAGTATGTTTGGCGCAAAGCCAACACTGCACATCACCAAAAGAACACCATACCACAGTGAAGCATGGTGGAGGCAGCATTATGCTTTGGGGCTGTTCTTCTGCACTTGGAACTGGGGCTCTAGTCAAGGTGAAGAGAATTATGAACAGTTCCAAATATCAGTCAATATTGGCACAAAACCTGTAGGCCTCTACTAAAAAGCTGAAAATGAAGAGGAATTTCACTTTTCAGCACGACTACGACCCAAAGCATACCTCCAAATCAACAAAAGAATGGCTTCACCAAAAGAAGATCAAAGTTTTGGAATGGCCCAGCCAGATCCCAGACCTGAATCCCATTGAAAATCTGTGGGGTGACCTGAAGAGCACTGTACACAGGAGATTCCCTCGCAATCTGACAGATTTGGAGTGCTTTTGCAAGGAAGAGTGGCCAACAATTGTTGCCAAGTCAAGATGTGCCATGCTGGTAGACTTCTACCCAAAAAGACTGAATGTTGTCATATATTCAAAGGGTAATTCAACAAAGTGTTAGTTTAAGGGTGTTCATAGTTATGCAACCACATTATTTTTGTTTTTTCATTTTATTTTTCCACCCTAAAACATTTCAGTTTGTTTTTCAATACAATTGTACAGATTATAGGTAACATTAAAGGTGGAAAAAGTTCTGAACTTTTTCATCTTGTACTGATTTTGTAACATGACAAAAACTGGCATTTTAAGAGGGGTGTGTACACTTTTTATATCCACTGTATATACAACGGAGGTCGGGTGGGGGACAACGGAGCCCGCTCCATAGAACGAGAATGTCGGCTGAATCTTACAGTCGACACTTCCGTGTAACGATCGGGATGCCTCTAATTTAACCGCTTAGATGTTACGGTCAATAGCGACCTTGGCATCTAAATGGCTGGAACAGGAATGGCCTCCTACAACGTACCATCACCCCCCCATGATGTGATCGTGGTTGGTCGATGGTCATCATGGCAGTCTGGGGCCCTCAGGTCTGCCATCTTTGTACATCCATTAAGCCCTGCTGGGGACAGGGCTTAATGGATGCCTGTCAGAATCATGCCATACATTAGTATCATGTCTGACATATTTTTCCTCTTATTAAGCCTTAATAGGAGTCGGTAGGTAGCACAACACACTGCAATACATAACGAGCGATTGTTCAAGTCCCCTAGGGGGAACTAAAAAAAATTGAAAAGATTTAAATAAAGTTTTTAGTAATATACATAAAAAAGGAATATTAAAAGGTCAAACCCCTTGTTTTCCCATATTTCCCCTAAAGTATTGTAAACAAATAAACATAATTGATATCGCCACATTCGTAGAGGTCTGACTTAATTTAATATATAATGTTATTTAATACACAGGGTGAATGGCGTTAAATTTTTTTTTAAAACGACGGAATTGTTGTTTTTTGGTCACCTTAGCTTCCAAATAAAAATGATAAACAAAAAGTGATCAAAAAAAAGTTGTATGTACCAAAATGGTACCAATAAAAATAGCTTGCTCTGGAAAAAATTAGCCTCAGAACGCTGCATGGATGGAAAAATAAAAAATGTTTTGTTTTTTAAAAGTAGTAATAAATAATTAAAAAAAAATATTAATTTGGTATCACTATAATCATATTGAACCACAAAATAAAGTCAACATGTTGTTTTTACTGCACAATGAACACTGTAAATATGAAACCAAAACAATGGAGGAATCACTGTTTTTTTTATTCCACAATTTTCTTTCTATTTTTCAGTACATTATATGGTACAATAAAAGGTGTAAAAAATAATCCTTCGTACATTTATGACGACGAAAAAAAACAACGTATGGCCCTTGTAAGGCGGGGAGGAAGAAAAAAAGGAAAAAAAATAAAAATGACATCGTCTTTAACGGATTAAACAAAATATACTATTAGAATTACCATTTCTTTGCGAAACCCGCTTTACTTGAACACATTTGAGGTTAAAATTTGTACTAAATAATTAACTTTTTTTGCACAATAAGTTAAAAGTAAATAATACCTGGTGGTCCAGGTGGACCCACGTCACCCATGATGCCAATACCATTTGCACCTTTATCTCCCTTGGATCCTGTTTCACCTAAAATAATAAAAAAAATGAGCGTACATTTAGTTGAAACCACTTTAAACCAAACAGTTTTTCCCAACAAATAATATGTTTGTTGCCCTAAGTCTTCTGTAAAATATAGACATAATGCATGCCTCAACAGTAAAATAGGTAAAAATAAAATTCAGTGGTTTTGTTCTAACAATGTATATTTTAGACCTACACCAATTCAATGTATTTACTTTTCTATGTAGACAATTAATATACCTCTCATTCCTGGGACTCCTGGTCTGCCCTCCCGTCCGATCTGACCTGGGGTTCCTGGTGCACCTGGCGAACCTGTGCGACCTGGTGTTCCATCCTTTCCAGGAGTACCTGGTCTTCCTGGTGAGGCTGCCATCTCCACTGGCGTCTGCATTCGTGTGGTGTAATAAGCCATCCGTTCTAGTAAAACAATCAGAATTTTCATGAGAACGGAAAGTTTGGCCTTTTAGTCATTATGAATAATGACTGGAGGATTTATCTCCATATCAAAGTTCATGTATAAGAGACCATACCGTCAAAGAGTCTGATCATCTCCTGTCGGATCATCCTTTTAATTTCATCATAATTGATGGGCTCTGCCTATTAATAGAAAAAGTTTGTTTTACACAGAGGGGGATGAGAAATATAGCACTAAAAGTAATGTTTTAGTTAAAGGATACATGTCAGTAGTCGTCATACACAACGTCCTTTTCCTGGCTGAGTTTTATGTAGTAGAGCATTTTTCCAGGTTTTAACATTGATGGCCTATCCTTAATATAAACCATCAGCGTGCGATTGGTGGGAGTCTAACCCCAGGAACCCAACAATCAGCAGAGCAAAGCCAAGTGCCTGACTTGCTGGAGCTCCGCGTTCCCTTCCTTGTAGTGTCCACACAGCGCCACTCTCATCCATGTGGCTGTGTCCATTTACTTGCATGGAGCTGAGCTGCTATTCCAGACACAGCCCCACTCATGGATGACCCTTCATTGTGCTTGTTGATCAGGATACTGGGGGGTATAAATTCTATTGAATAAATTAAAAGTGAAATTTTCTCTTTATTAACAGTTGGTTCTTTGACAAGTTATTGCTTACCGTTATTCCAGGGGATCCTGGAGTTCCTGGAGATCCTGGTGGTCCGGGAGGACCACCCGATCCTCTCTCTCCAGTAGGTCCTCTAGGCCCAACTATTCCTGCTGATGAACTCTTTCCATAACCATCTCCAGGTGGTCCAGGCCTTCCTCTCTCCCCTTGAGTTCCTGCAGGCCCTGGAGCTCCAGATTCACCCTAATAGGACAATATAAGGAGATAAAGAATTAAAACATGTAGTTAAATGAAATGTCAAAGATGATAAATGTAAGGTGTCCTCTCACCTTTTCTCCTGAGGTTCCAGGAATTCCAGGCTTACCAGAAGAGCCCTGTTGACGGAAAAAAAGAAAATACATGATTATGCAAGTTTAAGTTTTTACAGTAAAGGACACTTTCTGTTAAACTATTTTGCATATAAAAAAATATTTTGACACAAATTCACTGTAATAAATATTCAATAAATAATAGTGCTATAGGAATATAAAGACTATAATCACTTTATAAAATTAGCAAAGAAATTTTGATAATTAAGTATGGGATGCGAGGCACGTGAATGCGGTGATGATGTGGAGGGCCTGTTGTTCGTGGTTTCATGAGCGGCCTACGCATTTGTACAGAAATCACAGATAATCTCCAACAGTTACCTGTCCACACTTGCACACTGGCAGTTAGATTTATCATCTAGACAAGATTCTAACAGAGTGACTCATTTATATGGTCCTGTTTATAGTACTGACAAGATGTCTTGTGAGAAGATGCAAGTTTTTTTTCTATTTGTAGGTGCTTTTTCACAGCTGATGGAGTTATATCTTGGAGACTGTAGGTAAAGGGACAATATTGGGCACTTTGGTGATTGTTTGAAAAGGTTGGGATCAATGGGATCGTTGATGTGAGAGTTTCTGCGAAATGCCAAACTAAAAAAAAATTTAAAATACAGGTGACTATTTGGCTCCTCTGTACGTCAACTGCAGTGTGTGAAACCAAAGCTTTGAGCAATGCTTTCATTGGATTCTTTGATTATTTTTGTTTTAAATTTCAGCTGAATTGAGAACTGTGTTATGAGATACATGGGCTTAATTGTCATAATTTATATGCTAATTTTGCTACTTTGTAAAGCAATTTGTTCAACTAGAAATGAAAGACATTTGTTTAAAGAAGCACTCCCACAACATTTTTTATTCTCTGGCCTGTTGGGAGGCACATTATGTATATTGTGGTGAAGGTAATCTTGTTACCGGTGGCTGTATACGTGAGTTATCCACTCCATTTTGGTCCTCAGCTGTGTCATGTGACCAGCAATAGGACTCTCCACCTACCACAGCATCTCACATGTGGACAGGAAGTCAGTTTCTCCATTCATTCCTATAAGACTCAGATCAAGGCTGTGATAGTAATGAATGGAGAAACTGACTTCCTGTCCACACATGAGACACTGTGACAGTTGGAGAGCCCTATTGCTGGTCACGTGACACAGCTGAGGACCAAAAGTGAGTGGATAACTCACAAATACAGACACCGGTAACAAGATTACCTTAAAGGGAACCTGTCACCAGCATTTCACCTATGAAACCAGGAATACCTGGTGGAGGTGGGTGAAAAATAATTTTTATGTAACCTATAATTGTCTTCTAAGTAGGCTCTGTACCTTTAGTATTCAGTTTTTTAGTATTCTTGTGCCATATAAATCTTAATTTGAAAAGAGTCACATCTTCATTCCTCAAGCCATTCCGAGTTTACCCCGCCTCCTTAATTTTGATTGACAGCTCCTCGCCTTCCCTAGCACACACGAAATCCAGTGCTTGCGCATTAATGTCCTGTTCTGGTGGTGCGAACAACGGGACACAATTGCGGCGCATGCGCAGTAACTAGATTTGAGGCCCTGACGAAGCCGGGAAGGGTGTCGGACCACACATGACGGGCGCATGCGCGCTATCACATATGAGATTTCAGCATTCAGGGCGGGCCAGTTTTCAGCGGTGGTCGGGCATAAGAAGGCGAATGAACAAGACTGCCGGATTATTACCATAAAAGGTGCAAAATATTTGCAGACCGTTATTTACCATCGGAGGAGGAGTTTAGGAGAGGGGATAACGGCAATGAACTTTTGACAGCAGCGGCCAGAGAGGGGTGAGTAGAGGTGAAGTGCTGGTGACAGGTTCCCTTTAGCTACAATTTACATAGTGTGCCTCTCTAAAGGGCCAGAGAACATGAATGCTTATTACAATCATATTTTTCTGAGAATCGAGGGGCGAAAACATGGCAAGAGAACAAAGTACAGTAGACTACATAATGGAGAGATTATTAAAGAAAGACATTTGTTTTAAATGTTTCTCTAACTTTTAAGGCGACGTTCACATGTCGAAGATTTGATGCACGACAGCAGTACAATACGCTAGTGAATGGACGTTGCCCTATGAGTGGACTTCACCCATTGCACTAAATCTTTTTACGCATTGCACCTATGGTCAAGACTAATAGGTTATGATTTATTAAAGTTAATAATTTGTATGTGTATGGTATCCCTAAAATTAGCATAAAATGAATAATTGTTGCCTAAATTAACCTAACAACCTGCCTGTCCTTTTATGCAAATGCTATCAGAGCCCAGAAGAAGCTACTGCTTATCAGAAAAGCATCAGCCCCTTATAGTCTCTGACAACATTTTCATAAAAGGGACCTGCCAGTGTTATCCCCATGGAGGGAGGGAAGAGATAGCTTGGTCCAATAGTATTGAATGTTTTTCTCTTAGGCAACAGGCAAAATTTTAAAAGTTGAGAGATTTATTTAAAGGGGTTCCCTGCTTTGGGGAATCCCTACTTGTTAGAATGGTCACTTAACAAAAAGCTGATCACATGTCCCACAGCTGGTACAGCGAGCGTTCAGTTTTTATCTGTGTGGAAACCGGTCAGTAAGTGTTCAATTTCCCTGCAGCGCCACCAGAGGAGAAGTTAAGCATTATCCAGAGCCCAATCAAATCAATGCATTGCTTATGTAATGCAGAACAGGACATGTCAGGTCCTCCTTAGTGAGAGACACTCTGAAACTGCTTTTCACCCTGGTCGAAGACGTGGGAATCCTCAACAGGGAATCCCTATTATTCACACAGGATTCCCTAATAGGGTGTATGAAAATGGGTTTTTAAACTAGAAAGTCCCTTTAATTTGTAGAATGTTTTTACTTAAATAAAGTGGGAATATTATAGACATGCAATTTGTCGGATACTTTTCCAATTGTAAATACAATCTTTAAGAGTACTTTCCTTTAATTCTGTGGTAATTTTGTTATTTAATATGTAATTATGCGCATGCCTTGTATTCATGTTGAATACTTACATACAGTATATATTGTCTGTAAATACATAGACTGATATTTTTAATATTGCATACCTCTTTACCTGGTGTTCCATCGGCTCCAGTTTCACCCTAACAAACACAAAGAAAGGTTTTTACTTAACATTCCTTTTTACCTTATTTAATTAACTCATAACTACCACAAGTCATCATTTTGCAAACCACTGCCATTGCTCACACATTGTTGGGTGGTTATTGTCATCATTAAGATACTCACAGCAGGGCCAGGATGTCCTGGGGCTCCTGGTTCCCCGGGAATACCCATTAGACCTCTCTCACCAGAGGATCCGCGGTCACCCTTCAATCCCTAGAATTAAAAAGACAAATAAGAAAATTGGTAAAATCGAATTTACGTATTTACTTTGATAAAGCAGTTATAAGACCTTACCAGCCCTGAAGGTCCTGGGCTGCCTGGTTGTCCTGGGCTTCCTGCAGGTCCCTAGAAGTAAGGTTACAAATACTATGTAACGTGGACCTCATAAGTGTGTATATAACCATACAAATGATATTGATTTACTTACTAGATGTCCTGGGGGACCTGGACGTCCTTGTGGGCCCATTGGACCAGGGTCACCCTAGATAAAATTTATATTTATAGCATTTATAGCAAGAATAAATCATCCATAGTTTTCAGAAATTAGTAAATTAAGTTTAGAGCTTGCCTCTGCTCCTGGCCTTCCTTGACTCCCTTGAGGTCCGGCAGGCCCACAATCTCCCTGAGACACAGATTAACACAGATTAACAAATGAGAATTCTTTTTTTGGTACAATTAAAGTGTAGTTAGTCTTAGAATGATAGATGATGAATATTGTTAAATAATTTTACCTTTGCTCCCGGCATGCCCATATGTCCTGTTTTTCCTTTGAATCCCTAAAATAAAAATATTATTAAAAACTCATGTTGCCATAGTACTCAACTTCAAAAGCATAATCTATACAAACACTCCAATAAAAATACTAAAATATACTAATCTAACAGAATGCACTTCAGTTGAATTGGAATTCCCATAAGTTGTGCCTAAAACTGCCCATTAAATTATCAAGCACAAACCATAACAGTTAAATAGATGAAGTCACCATAGTAAAGTATGTTTGATGAATAAGCTCAGATCAATACAAGGGGTCATTACAAAAATCTTGCATTATCCTTTGACTTACCGGAATGCCCTTATGCCCAGGAGTACCTGGAGTACCTGGTTCTCCCTGTAAATAGAAGACAAGACAAAATGGATACATAGTGTTTTACTATGAAATAGCTTGGACTATAACTGACACTTCAAGATGATCTACACATTGCATTGCACACACGTCTCCTCACACAACTAATGATAATGTTTTTTTAAGGGCAAGTTTATTTCTAAAACTCTACCTAACAGTTTTTTAACTATGGCCATAAATTATTCTTCTAATATGAGCAGGGCTTGGACAAGGGGCAAGCAGGGTAAGTTGTTGCCTGGGGTGCCATCAAAGACTTCTGGTAGTAAGGCACAATTTAATGGTTAAAAAATTGCTGTTTCTTTAAAATTTTAGTACAGCCATTCAGATACCATGCCTGAGAGGCTTGCTGCAGGTCCAATAAGCGCTTCCCCTGCACTAGAGGGTAGTGCTCATTGTTGAGGGTAATCCTGAGCCTACAGCCTCCTCAATGACAGTGGAACTAAGTTATATGTGCCACTGATATGAGAAGCAGGGCTGCTTTAACCATATATGTATAGGTTATATACAGGCTCCCTTTCATCGGTACACATTCAACTGTATCTGTGTCCTCAGGAAGCAGATACAGTTGAAAACTATGTCTTAGCAGGGAGGCACCGGCGTCTGGGTACTGGGGCAGGCAGCACGATGTAGTGAGAGCAGCGCGCTGCCTGCACTGCTGATAGCAGTAGACATTGGTGGCCCAGCGTGATGCCATCACTACAGCAGCGTGGGCTACTGACATTGGGCCATCAACATCCTGTGCGCACAGTGGCTCTGGGGCAGGCGGTGCAATGACATCACAGTGCTGGGCTGCTGTCAGTACAGGACAGTACAGGCTCCATCCGCTCTGCTCGTCCCAAAAAAGGAGTTGTACAAGTATCATTTTTATTTATTTTGTCAGGGCTAATACCACTGCGGTGTAATACAAAAGTAGGCATTATTGGTGCGTGGGGACACAAAGAGGAATATGTTACTGTGTGCACACAAGGGAGGCGCTATTACAGTTTTGTGCCTAATAGGGGTTACAGTTACTGTGTGGGGCCTAAAAAGGGGTATTAGTACTTTGTGGGACCTAAAGGGGCGCTATTATTGTGTGGGCCTAAAAGGAGGCACTTTTTGTTTGTGGGCCCTAAAAGGGGCAATATTTCTGTGTGGGGCACAAAATAGGGCATTATTAGTGTGTGGGCACAAAAGGGAACACTCTCACTGTGTGCTGTGCTATTACCGTTTGGTGCACTATTACTGATTGAGTCACTATCTATCTGGCACTATTGTTTTCAAGAGCACTATCAGGCCGTGGCTAAAAATCATCATGGTGGTCTGGGCTGAGATAGAGAAGAAAAGGGAGAGTTACCATCTTCAATCAGAAAAGATGTCACCTGTGAGTTATAGCCTTTCCCATTAATGTGTCTAAAAAATTGCACCTCTAAATAGATCTAATTGTGTGTATGATGTTTAATTGAATATGTAGAAATTCAACAATTAATAATGGACGTTGGGGAGGCTAAATGTGTAAATTGGGGCTGTGCAAGTTAATGAGTAATTTGGGGTTGAAAACTGGCAGTTGAACAATTGTAATTACGACAGTTATCATGCTTTACGGACTGAGGGGGCTTATTTTAAGCACCAAGTGAGCTTGTCCCACAGCAGAATGTGAGTAATACATTTACATTTTAAACCAAAATTTTTATCTGGTACAAACCCTGGCTCCAGGTTTCCCATCTTTTCCATCTAGACCCTCAATTCCTGGAGGACCCTAAATAAATGAATACAGAGTTATATTAATGATATTTTAGTACATCACCATTAATTCTCTAAAAAGCAAGCTGCGCTTACCTGTATTCCAGGAAGTCCTGATGAGCCTGGTTGACCACTTTGTCCTGGAGAACCGGGTTGTCCCTCTGCACCCTGCACATAGAAAAGAGAACAGAAAACCATAATAAAATAAAACCTTTACTCAACAGTAAAGAGTTTATAATATAAAACTCTGCACAACTGTCTATAATACAACATAATTGTTTTTTTTATCATAAAAGTTTAACTGACCATCTATAGGTACGGGTCATTTATTTTCTTTTGTTTGCATGAATTTTGTATTAAAAGTTGGTTTAATGTCTCCTCATAAAGACAGCCCCAATTCATATGCACTATTAAAGCATATAGACATCATAGAGGGGGGTCCCCCCTCTATAAGCCAGAAGGGATGGACTGTCTTTAATCTAAATAACCACCATGTAATTCTATATTTCCCCAGCAGCAGTCGCTGCAGGGAAAATGGGTGGCCACACGTGGATCCCCTGGCGATAACAGCTAGGGCTTTGTAAGGAGCACCAGCTTAGTTTAAAAAAGGGGGGTTGTTATAGTGAGACAAACCCCTTTAATAATCTGCACATTTATTCTAGGTGATGGGTTATATTTAAATAACTTAATAGTATAAAACTATTGACAAAAGGACATAATTTAAGATTTAAAACATCAGTTGTGGCATCTCTTTCATTCTTATATGAGAATATGCTCATTTTTACAGGTTTGTTTATAGTTTTCTCCTTCTCATGGAAGGACAGATTGAGGTTCAACATGGACTAGACATACGCATGCTTACTGTAATGTAGTTGAATGATAGTTACCAGAACTGCTACGTCATATACATCAGCAGGTGTAAATTATTCATTTGGGGTCGGTAGGCGATGACGAGAGGGGTAAGCGCTGGCTCATGCATACATTGGACACATAACTATCCCCTGTACTCTTCATACAAACAGCACAATATTTTTTTGTGCCATTTGGTCTAATAGCCCAGCGGACCTTTCATGAATTTATGCTGCTCTTAAATAGGGCAGCACATTTTCATGATATAGCCGCTTTAACAATACATATTGGGGGGATTTATTAAACAATCTACTGCCCCTATATGTGTAACACAGAGAAAAAATACAAATGTCCCTTCATTTCCACTATGTATTTTCAGGAAGTGTCTCATGTACAGTATTTAACTATTTCATTTTGGTTTCATGAATTAGATGTATGTATGTAGAAGAGAAATAATGTGTTTGTTCTTTTTTTAAATGTTGGAGCTATGTGTACTTTATGGCAGCTGCAATGAATGGGAGTCAATTGACAGAGAAATATCATAGACTAATACAGTCTCCAGGAAATGATGCAGTACAAACCCTATCCCAGAGACCAGGGAGCAACAGGGGCGATGCATACATAGCCTTATCTGTGTGTATAACATCACAGTGTGTATATAGCGTTACTATCCTGCTATATCTAGGCCTCCAGCAGTGCAATAAATCTGTCATTAACTCGCCCACCCTCTAATGATAAATAGATGATTCTGCTCATCCTCTCCCTCGTCCATGAGGCTGTTAGGAAGCGTCTGTCTTTAAGACCGCCATGACTACTGATCTAGCTTCTGGGCAGTTCTGTTTACTTCAAGCTCTCACTTACCCTGTGCCCTAGACTTCTGGACTTTTTGTAAACTGACCTCGGCTTGTCTCTCGTAAACCCCTTGTTTATTGATTTTGTTTATCTGCTCCCAGCTGGTTTTGACCTCTGCTGTACCTGATTTCGCTCTGTTTTGGACTTTCTGTTTACCCTCTGGGTGTCTGGTTACCTGTTCAGGTATAGCCTGCATTGCACTCCTTATCCAACACTGAACTCTGTTAGAATAACCTGGGTTCTGTGCAGCAAAAACCACCCGCCTTGCGGTGGGCTCTGGCGAATACCCCTGATTAGCCTTAGATTCTGTCGATCAGAGTTGCGATGGATTTGGGGTTGCGGTTTTATTTGCAAGCTTACTCCCGACAGCAGCCTCATGGGAATTTCGCAACTAGTGATTCCATAACAAGCCATTCACAAGCCAATTATATGCCGTCTCCTCATGGTTTTCGTATTGACTCAACTAAGGTTCAGGCAATTCTTGATTGGATCCAACCAATTTCACTAAAAGCTCTGCTGAGGTTCTTGAGTTTTGCTAATTATTACCGAAAATGTATTCATAATTTTTCCTCCATTGCCAAACCTTTGACTGATCTTACGTAAATGGGTTCTGATCATGTAAATTGGAAACCTAGTGCGGTCTCCACCTTTGATACCTTAAAACAGCGTTTTATAAAAGCACCTGCACTTGTTCAACCTGACCTGCCTAGTCCCTTTATTGTGGAGGTTGATGCCTTAGAAATAGGTTTGGGGGCTGTGTTATCTCAAGGATCTTCTGTATTGACTAATTTGCATCCCTGTGCTTTTTTTTCTTGTAAATTTTCTGCCACTGAAAAGAACTAATCATGAGCTTCTTGCTATTAAGTGGGCATTTGAAGAGTTTTTGTTTTTTTACCAGATTTGACTTTATTGTAACTTACAGAACCGTGTCTAAAAATGTCAGGGCTGACACATTATCCCGAAGTTTCTGTTCCTCACAGGTCCCCGACATTCATCCAGAACCTATTCTATCTAAAGGGATATTGATTTCTGCAATATCACCTGACTTTGCAACTGAGATTAAAGTATGTCAACAACTCGCTCCGCAAACCATTCTTGCAGGGAGTTAGGTATATATCAGCAGCACTGGACACACAGCTGGGGTGGGTGCACGCCTCCTAGGTCATAGTTCAATGACCCTTCAATGTAGATAGAGGAAAGTGAGACAGCACTACCAAAAAGTGATCCTGTTTAATTCCACATGCAATGTTTCAGCTCAGTGTCAGCCTTTCCCAAACAATTAAGAAAGGCTCACACTGAGCTGAAACGTTGAATGTGTAATTAAAGAGGATCACTTTTTTCATTCATTTGGAAGTGCTGTCTCACATCCCTGCAGGACAATTGTTTGTACCTCCTCAGTTCAGATTTTGTTTGCTCAATGAGTTACATGATTCTGTTTTGTGTGGTCATTCAGGGATAACTGGGAAAAAACTATTAGTCTTGCGGCTCTCTTGGTGGCCGTCTTTGTCTCGTGATGTGAGTTCCTATGTCTCTGCTTGTGATGTCTGCGTTCGCGCTGACTCCTCAAACTCGTCCTATGGGTGAACTGCTGCCATTGTCTGTCCCACAGAAACCTTGGTCTCATCTGTTCATAGATTTTATCACTTATTTGCTTCCCTCCGAAAGGAAAACTGACATTTGTCTTGTCGTGGACCGTTTCAGTAAAATGTGTAATTTCATTCCTTTGCCTCAACTCCCTGATTCCAAACCTCTGTCTAAATTATTTGTTGATCAAGTGGTTCGTCTGCATGGTATTCCAGAAAATATGGTCTCTGATAGAAGTGTACAATTTGTAGCTAGCTTCTGGAGAGCTTTCTGTAAAAAACTTGGTGTACAGTTATCGTTCTCTTCTGCATTCCAGCCTGAGACTAATGGACAAACTGAGCACTTTAATCAAACCTTGGAACAGTATCTTAGGTGTTATATTGCTCATAACCAGGTTAAATGGGTCTCATATCGTCCTTTAGCGGAGTTTGCTATAAATAATCGCCCCCATGTGTCTCTTGATACCTCGCCGTTTTTCTGTAATTATGGTTTTCATCCCCGTTTTGGTTAATTTTCCGCCTCTTCTAGTGATAACTCTGAGGTAGAAGTTGAATCAAATAAACTGTGCACAGTTTGGGCTCAGGTTCAATTTAATCTGAAGAACTCACAAGTTACTCAAAAGAAAAATGCTGACAAAAAACGTACGGTAGGTCCTGTGTTTGGTGTGGGGCAAAGGGTGTGGTTTTCTACTAAAAATCTCTGACTGAAAGTACCGTCTCGCAAGTTTGCTCCTAGGTTTGTTGGTCCATATGAAATTATTGAAATTATTAACTTTTCGTCTGGCTCTTCCTCCGTCTTTTAAGATTTATGATGTTTTTCACAAATCTCTCCTTAAAAATTTCTTCCACCATCTAATCCCCGCAAGAAACCTGCTCCTCCAGTTCAGGTGGAAGGAGATGTGGAGTTTGAGGTTCAGAGGATCGTGGATTCCTGAAGGGTCAGGGGTACTCTACAGTACTTGGTGCACTGGAAAGGGTATAGGCCGGAGGAGCGAACTTGGGTTCCTGCCTATTCTGTACATGCTAGTTGTCTAGTTAAAAGCTTTCATTTAAAGTTTCCTTTGAAACCTAGGACGTGGTTTAAGGGTCCGGTGGCCCCTCTTACTAAGGGGGGTACTGTTAGGAAGCATCTGTGTCTTTAAGATCACCATACTGATCTAGTTTCTGGGAGGTTCTGTTTACTTCCTGAGACTATCTCACTTCTGTCTTCTTCCTGTCAGGTGTAGGGTGAGGTATTTTTGGGCTTCCTCCTCCATTCTTTGCTTGCGAATTTTCTCCTTACTTAGGTGTTGTTATCAAGCTCTCACTTACCCTGTGCGCTAGACTTCTGGACTTCTTGGAAACTAACCTTGGGTTGGCTCTTGTTAACCCCTTGTTTACCGATTTTGATTATCTGCTCCCAGCCAGCTTTGACCTCTGCTGTACCTGATTTCTACTCGCTCTGTTTTGGACTTTCTGTTTACCCTCTGGTTACCTGTTCAGGTATAGCCTGCATTGCACTCCTTATCCAACACTAAACTCTGTTAGAACAACCTGAGTTCTGTGCAGCAAAAACCATCCCGCCTTGTGGTGGGCTCTGGAGAATAGCTCAGAGTAGCTTTAGTTCTGTCAATCAGAGTTGTGACAGATTTGTGGTTGCGGTTTTATTTGCATGCTTACTCCCGACAGTCTCCGGTAGCTTTTTGGGAATTGCGCAACCAGTGATTCCATAACAGAGGAGAGATGAGCATCTCGCCTAAGGCGGCGGCTTGCTGCCTCTCTGAGGGGGCTGAAACCAGCCGACACCACCCTCTCCTGTACTATAATTGCGTCTATAGGATGCAGATGCAATTACATGCATAAGCGCTAAATGGCGGGGCACGGAACGTCGTCATCGCAGCGCTTGCGTCATTGATTGACATGACAAGGCAGTCTGCCAATTAGCGCCTTTCAATGACGCAACATTGAAAGGCGCTAATTGGCCGGGCTGAATGACTTGCCCTGCCACTCAGCAACTTCGTTCAGCCGCAGCAGACCTGCTCAGAAGAGAGCAGGCATGCATTGCTAGAGAATGGCACAGGAACGGGTTTAGGTGAGTATATAAAGTTTTTTATGTTAAAAGTGTGAGGGGCTATATGTGGAACATTACCTACGAACGGGGGCTGTTTGTGAGGGCTATATGTGGAGCATTATCAACAGGGGGGCTGTATGTGGAGCACTATCTAAAGGGGGGCTATATGTGGGGGCTATATGTGGAGCACTATCTACAGGGGTGGCCAAATGTGGGGCACTATCTACAGGGGGGCCATATGTGGGGCACTAACTACAGGGTGCTATATGTGGGGCACTATCTACAGGGGCTGTATGTGGGACACTATCTACAGGGGCTACTATCTATAGGGGGATGTATGTAGGGCACTATAGAAATGAAGTGGATCACACTTTTAAATACCACCACACCTTTTGGCCTGAATGAGGCCACTAGCTTCAAACCCTTTCTGTAACTATCACTTTTTGCGCGAATTTTAATTTGTCCTTATTTTTTATTCATCAAGAATGTTTCTGTTGGGGGGACTTTGTCTGTTTATTTGTTCTAATTTTTGCTTTTTATGTTCTATATCCATAGTTCTGTTGGCTTATTCTATTGTGATGTTCCTTTGGGCCGAATATCTAGTTCATGAATATATTATATATCATGAACTATTGCGTATCGGGGGATGATCTCTTCAATCAAGTTTGAATATATAGCTTTTATTTACTATGCTGAATAGTTGTCTATACACATACTGTTTAGTTGTATATTTTCTTTTTCTTTTCATTTTCATATTCCAATGCATTACTCTAATAAAGGAAGTCGAAATAGAAATATATTTTCTATTTTTATAATTCTTTGTATTTTGTTTACACAATTTTTATTTTTATCGTTATACTTATTCACTCATTAGTATTAGTTTTCTTTATTATTTATTATATTTTTTATTTTTTATTTATTTATTATTTATTATTTATTATTTTTTATTATTCTTTATTAATTATTTATTATCTATTTTATTTTATTTTTTATTTATTTATTTTATTTATTTTATTTTCTATTTATTTATATTTATTTCTATTTCTATTAGTATTATTTTTATCTATATACCGTGTATCCTTATTTTCGTTATACATTCAATGGTTGTTTCATTATTCACTTTTATATATTATTTATATTTTTATTTTTATCTAATGATTTATATCCCTTATTTCATGTCACCACTATCCTCTGTATATATCTGTCATATAGATGTTTTTACATACATATGATCTGAATGTTCATGCCTATTGTGATATCATTGTGTACCTTCTGTCCATATTCTTTTTCACATTATACCTTTTCTGCACTATCTACTCAATCGTACATATATACATATATCTCTTTATACACCAATTGTGTTGTATAGTGTAACACATATTTCTTTTTACTCACTTTATTATTTACACCTTGTATTGTATTAAAAAATATTTTTTTAATTTTTTATTCTATAAAAAATTCATATAATAATATTTCTACACTTTTATATTTTCACATTTATTTCATGTATATATATATATATTTTTTCATCCTTCACGTTTTTTTCACTACTACTTATTCTTATCTGATAGAGTGTATATTGGTATCAATTATAAGGAAATCGTAGGCATTAGTAATCAATATATGTTGACACTGTAAAAAGATAAGGAAGGAATATATTGTATATATGTATATCCTTTATGTATATAACACATATTATTATTGTTCTTTGTTTTTCGGCTAGTATGTCTAATTTGAGTTACATATAGATTAATTATGTTTATTATTTTTAATATCTTGCAACAATTGAATATTGATATTTGCTATCTGTATCATAGTTTGATCAAATCGTCCCCAATTGAGCTCTTTACCTACTTGAGCTGCTCGGTATATATCCTTTTCTGCCCTCTATCTTCACCTAGTGCTTGTATGTATGTACGCTACTCCACGCATGCGCTGTGATTATCTCATTCCATGGTGCCAACTTTGTTTGTTCGCATCACCTTGGTGATGTGCGCCTTGCGTCATTCGACGTAATGCGTCATCACCATGCGAACACTCTGGCGCTTTTGGTGATGAGGTTTCTCGCAACATGCGGTGTGAGCGTCGATCTGCGCAGCATCCACAGGTGTGTATCATTATTAATGCCAGCTACCCTTTATATAGTCCCCCTTATTTTAATATCGTTAGCCTCCTGACGAAGCCAGTCCGTGGCGAAACGCGCGTCGAGGCGTTTTTGCTCCTGTGTTCCATCTCAGCTCTCTCCCATCATGTCCCTAGGTATGTGAGTCTCATATTTAGGATATCTATTGATGTTATTGTTACTGCTATTTCCCTGCTTGGTTCTCTGCACAATTCTTGTATATATTTTCTGAGCTATATAGCAGATTATTGTTCTTCATATATTATACAGTCTCCATAGCATCTCTTGTTATATTCTTTCCTACGACACATATCTACCATTTATCTTGTATTTTTGGGATTCGACTTTGGATGGTAGATTCTGAGCTGGGTCAGGTTTGCTTAACCCTTTGGTATACGCACTAGTCTACCGTGCTGCTGCTCTCCATATGTTTGTTTGTATGTTTATTGTATTTTATGTGATACCATGTATTGTTATTTATTAATAAAGATCTATATATTCTTTTACAATACGTGACTATTATATTTTGAATATTATCCATTGGGGTGTGTTATCCCCTGTGCTTCATTGCTTCTCGGTTGTCTCTGTAGGGCACTATCTACAGGGGGCTAAATGTGGGGCACTATTTACAGGGGGCTGTATGTGGGGCACTATCTACAGGGGCTACTCTCTACAGTGGAATCTGTAGGGCACTATCTACAGGGGGCACAATCTACAGGGGCTATATGGGGCAATGTCTACAGGAGGCTCTCTAGGGGGCACTATGTATGTGGGGCACTGTCTACAGGGGGCTCTATGTGTGGCACCGTCTACAGGGGGCACTTTATACAGGGGGCACTGTGTGTGTGTGGGACAAAGTGTATGGTGCTACTATAATCAGGGACACAATGTATGGTGCTATTATAATCAGGGACACAGTGTATGGTTCTTTTAGAATTCGAGGTGCAGTCTATGGTTCTATTATATTTAGGGGTGTATTTTTTGGCAGCATGAGAATTTTATATTCGTTTATAGGTGCAGAAATGTTTGAAAAGTGAGAAGCTGAAGATATCTGAGTGGAAAACTGCAGAAATGGGCCATGGCCAGGAGAAGTCATCACAGAGTTCTGAACCGGATGGAGACGTCACCTGTGAGTCACTTAATGTAAATGTTTATTCTGCCTCTAATCAGTACTGTAGTCACTGTATAATGCAGCTAGATAATGGGTGGTATGATTTTAGTTTATTTTGTGAGGCCGCTAGTGATGTAGAACAGCTGGGGATGTCAATCAAGATCTCGCGCGGGGGGGGGGGGGGGGGGGCGCCGGTTCAATTTTCGCCTCAGGCGGCAGGAAAGCTAGAATCGGCCCTGCTCTCCCTATCTATTCAGCAAAACTGACAAATGAGCTAAATAAATCAGGAAACGTTTTTAAAAGAACATGTTTAGAATAAAAACCTGATTTAAGCAATATGTCATTTTTTACTGATTCATTCCCTAACTAAGGGCCTGTTCACATCACTGTTGCCCTTCCGTTGATGGGCTCCGTCAGAGGTTTCCGTCAGTTTAACCCCTCAACGGAAAGGCAAAAGGAAACCTTAGCTTACATTTCCCTCACCATTGATATCAATGGTGACAGAAGCCTAGCTTTTGGTTTCCGTCTGTTACCGTTGTGAAAGGGTTTGGTTTTTCTTGACGGAACCAATAACGCAGTCGACTGCGCTATTGATTCCGTCAAAACGACGGAACCCTGTCACAACGGTGACAGACAGAAACCATTAGCTCAATGAGTTCAATGGTAAGGGAAACGGAAGCTGAGGTTTCCATTTGCTTTCCGCTGAGGATTTATCCCAATGGAAACCTCCGACGGAACCCCTCAACGGAAAACAGACGGTGACGTGAACACAGCCTAATGTGATTTGCAGGAAAATGATTTTAAACAACAGGTGGAAAGTTGAAGTAATTTAAAGTATAGCCTGAAGTGATAGTACAGTATGTTAGATGAAGCAGTGTGCTGTTAGTGAGAAATATTTTGCGCTGTAACAATTAAATTATTTATGTAGCTTGTATTTTCAGGGTTCATAAAAAAAGTTAAAGTTGTTTATATCTTTTTTTTTTAATGAACATCCACACGAATATTAACTTTTTAAGTACTCCCCTTTTTTAACTATGAGTGGGCACGTGTATCTATATGTGTTTATTCTAGCTTTACTGTTCCTCAGATCTGTGTTACCTGATCACCTGCTGCCCTATGGAAAATACTTCTGATATGATGCTTCATATGTGGGACAGTACAGAATCTTCTAGGAATGAGATTCCAACCTGAGTACAACTTACCTTCTCAGCAGGTGGACCAGGTTGTCCTGTTGGCCCAAGTTTTCCTGGAAATCCAGGGGGTCCCTTGGATAAAAATGTCAAATTTCCTGATCATATAGTCATATAAATACAATGCTAGTGTTATTATGGGAAGACTTCTATCTGGGTGCTCAGTCAAACACATTAGATACTATATATCAAAAAGGTGTTGTAAATGAATTAAAAGGAAATATAATATGCTCTATAAGGACTTGTCCACACGTAACGGAACTGCTGCAGAAAATATCTGAACCAATTCCGCAGAAACTAGCAGAAATACCGCTGCGGAAAAACCACACCATTTGCTGTGATTTTTTACTGCAGAAAATGGTGCGGATTTTGCGGCAGTTTTTTTCAACGCAGCAATTCAGTCCACATTCCGCAGCAGGAATTTACATGCTGCGGTACGAAAGGTACGCACCGCAGGTGGATTTCTGCTCGGAAATTATACGTAGCGTTTGAATGAGATTTGCTACTACTGTATTCTGCTGCGGATTTTCCGTCCGTAATTCTGGCCAGAAAATTATGTGAGGACAAGCCCCAAATATGACATATTTCACTGGAATTTTTTCTACTAACAAACTCTTATGAATAGATATTAAAATTTACTGTTTACTTTATATAAACAGTTAAAAAACAATAAGCAAAATACCTTATTCGTTGTAACTTACTTGAAGGCCAGGGAGCCCGGGTGGACCTGGAAATCCCTGTGGTTAGAAAAAAAGCAAAACGCTACAGTACAATATATTGTGAGTGCCTTAACATAATCCTGAAACATTGTTTACCCATGAGATACAGTATGTCCCAAGACGGAGACTGTTGTGTAAAATACGCCACTCCATCATTCAAAAAAAGGCCAGTTTATGACTACATTTTATCAATACTTATTTTATTTCTTACAAAGGTCATAAATGGCAAGAGCCTACTCACAAGAACCCACACTGGAATTCTATTTATCAATTGTGAGAACTTGTGGTTGGCAGGTGGGACCCAAGGAAAAAAAAATGAGAAAACTAAAGGGTAATTCAATATGTTATATACTGGACCAGCTCTACCAATTGTAAGGAAGAACTCTGGAATAGCAAAAACAACATTTGGCAATATAGAAAAGATGTACTGTAATTGTGTTGTGTGAACTCGGCCTAAGGATATTTTTGGGTTAACCACTGATATAAAAATTTTTGAAATGCAAGTGATTATGTCATCATGCTAGTAATTATTCAACTCTTGCAATCTCTGTTGTACTTTTTGAGGTCCAAAATGTAAATGCTAGTGGACTATACCCCCTTAGGTCATCGTAAACTGACCTAAAGTGAAACAGAAGTGATCAGTCATTGAGGTTAGTATGCTAAGAGACTATCATGATTGATGATATAATTGAGAAAAGAGCAAAATATGGTGAGAACGTATAATAGCTGGTGTAGATAATGGACAGACACTTGTCACTTCAGAGAAGGCAAAACAAAGATATAACTGGAGGAGGATATGGTGTGCTCTACAGAAATGTCAAACTTGAAATATTGACCTAAATGTCGAAATATCTTGGAGATAAAAATGTTCATTAATACATGATAAGTGGCCCATGTAAAAGAAAAGAAAATAAATTTTTTTAAAAGGATTATCTAGGTCTGCATATGAGATACTGTGAATCCAAATGTAAAAAACCAACAAAAGATGCAACAAAATCTAGGAGGACAGCCAAGTCTATTTACTTCTATTCATAAAGGTGGTGCGCACCTTTAGTCAATGTAGCATCTATTTACCTGATCACCTTTCTCTCCGAGACTTCCTGAGAGTCCTCGTTCTCCTCTTAGTCCCTGAACAAGTATAATAAAATCCTGTCACACATTCTGATCATAAGTAAGCACATAAAATAAAAATATGAAATAAGATCTTACCGACGGTCCAGCAGGGCCTGGAATGCCAGGAATACCAGGAGGACCCTTTTAATTAAAAAAAGGAAATAATTACAAATATGGAAATTGTGTTGAAAATATTCAGTAACCCTTTAGCGATCAGCCCATATTGCGCCTTAATGACCAAGCGATTTTTTCAGTTTTTCATTGTAGCATTCCAAGAGCCATAACTTTTTTATTTTTCCTTAGACATAGTTGTATGATGGCACACTGCCAACTGCATGGAAGAGCTTGGTGTGAATTGTACCTTATAAAGTTAACTATTAGGAAGATTCTGTCTGTGAACAAATATGTCAAGCAGCATCAAATATATGAACTTACTGATTCTCCTTTTTCTCCTGCTGGTCCACTGTATCCTCGTTCACCTTTACTACCCTGAGAAATATAAGTTCAGTGCATTCAGCTATACAACACTTGAAGGGTAGCGCTCCATGAGCAATTATTTATGCTGATGCACTAAAGACCCAACATAATCTCTCAAATTGCTATTTCAAGCAAAATCTCCAAATACAATTTACATATGATGCAAACATGTTAGGACAAAGTGAATAAATTCTGATGGTTTGCAGCATTCAAACTCCTTCTTACCAAGGCGGTTCTACATCTACAGGCATCATTTTTATACCACAAACATATTCCTGCCACACCACATTTTTATTAATAATTCAAATATATGATACAAATAGAAAGATGTAACTCAGGACTCATCATGAATTCTTCCCAACTTTTTGTTGGCTATGCCCGCTACACAAGCTATGTCTAGTCTAGCGAGCACATATTGTGATAAAGCAACAGTCAATGAAAAGTAATGATCATATTCAATAATTCAATTATTTTTGCAGACTGCACAGAAAACATGTTGTCACTGCTGATGTCTAAGGGAAGTGCAATCTATTTATAAAATTCTAACGCATTACCGTACTTTACTATCCAAATTGTAAAGTTATAGAACCCTTATTTAGTAATTGCTGATTGTGTAGATAGATTTTAGAAAGGGCTAAACATCTTACTTGACAATCACAATAGTCAAGGTTACTGGTATTAATAAAGAAGGTTGATCTGGAAATCTGTCCGATTTCCAGCAGGAGACAGAAAGAAATGTATCCACTTTATGGCAAATTGGTCTATGGCAGGTGCAACCCAGTAAATATGTAACTATATATATATGGTGATGGGATCTTGAACCATAGGAAACACACTTAAAGAGGCTCTGTCACCAGATTTTGCAACCCCTATCTCCTATTGCAGCAGATCGGCGCTGCAATGTAGATAAGAGTAAGGTTTTTTTTGTTTTTTTTTTAAACGAGCATTTTTGGCCAAGTTATGACCATTTTTATATTTATGTAAATGAGGCTTTCTAAAGTACAACTGGGCGTGTTTACAGTTAAAGTACAACTGGGCGTGTATTATGTGCGTACATCGGGGCGTTTTTACTACTTTTACTAGCTGGGCTTTCTGACGAGAAGTATCATCCACTTCTCTTCAGAACGCCCAGCTTCTGGCAGTGCAGACACACAGCGTGTTCTCGAGAGATCACGCTGTGACGTCACTCACTTCCTGCCCCAGGTCCTGCATCGTGTCGGACGAGCGAGTACACATCGGCACCAGAGGCTACAGATGATTCTGCAGCAGAATTGGCGTTTGCAGGTAAGTCGATGTAGCTACTTACCTGCAAACGCTGATGCTGCTGCAGAATAAACTGTAGCCTCTGGTGCCGATGTGTCCTCGCTCGTCCGACACGATGCAGGACCTGGGGCAGGAAGTGAGTGACGTCACAGCGTGATCTCTCGAGAACACGGCTGTGTCTGCACTGCCAGAAGCTGGGCGTTCTGAAGAGAAGTGGATGATACACAACGCCCAGCTAGTAAAAGAAGTAAAAACGCCCCGATGTAACGAACACAATACACGCCCAGTTGTACTTTTACTTTAAACACGCCCAGTTGTACTTTAGAAAGCCTCA
This sequence comes from Rhinoderma darwinii, assembly GCF_050947455.1. NCBI lineage: Eukaryota > Metazoa > Chordata > Amphibia > Anura > Rhinodermatidae > Rhinoderma > Rhinoderma darwinii. Next base: position 255,650,347 of record NC_134688.1, on the reverse strand, counting down.
TTTACATAAATATAAAAATGGTCATAACTTGGCCAAAAATGATCGTTTTAAAAAAAACAAAAAACGTTACTCTTATCTCCATTGCAGCGCTGATCTGCTGCAATAAGAGATAGGGGTAGCAAAATCTGGTGACAGAGCCTCTTTAAGCCTAGTTCACACAGTGTTTTTTGACAGGCAGACAAAATCTGCCTTAAAAAACATTCAGGAATTTTAAGGCAGATTTTTATTTGCCAGCGTTTTTGGACGCTTTTTTTTTTGTGCACTTTTTGGCCCTGGCCATTGAATCTAACTGCGGGCAAAAAGACGCTTAAAATGAGCGTATTTTCTGCTTCCCATTGATTTCAATGGGAGGTCAGAGGCGGAAACCGCTCAAATGAAAGAGCATGTTGCTTATTTTTTCTTCAGTGAAACGCCTCCCAATGCCTTCCATTGAAATCAATGAGGGGCAATTTGGGCCGTTTCTTGGCGCTGATTCCCATGTGGTTTCTGCGCTAAAATCAGTGCCAAAATGTTTTGTATGAGTTAACCCTAATAGACAGCACTTGTTCATAACACTTCATGCCATTTGAGCTTCTTTGCCTTATAATAAGGCACTTAAATAGCCTAAGGCACTCCATTTAAAATCAGATGACATCAAATGTATGGTCAAAGCATTGATATTAAATATTAGGAACACATCTGGCTACTGTATGTGCCACCACTGAAAAGGTTAGTCATGTTTCCCTGCTATAATACATCTACTTACAGGAAGTCCCGGGGGACCCAAAGTTCCAGGATATCCAGGAAGACCAGGGGGTCCCTAAATCAGAAGAAGAGATATTACACAAGTGTCTGAGTGTAAATCAAAAAGTATTGACGAGTTCCTTATTTTCTCTTGATTATCAAAGATGGACATATGTATTCTGAGTCAGACTATATTTATCATAAAATCTTATAAGCTTTGAGAAAATAGTTGTGGTGAGGGATTTGGGTCCAAAAGAAGGAGACCTCCAAAAACATCATAGTTGGAGACATGATGTTTTGTTACTGATGTAAAAAGAAGTTATTGTTAATGTAGAGGAAAATTCACCAGCATCTAATGGGTCAAGATGACATTTTTGACGTGAGTAGATTTCTATTAGGTTTCATAGTGACTTAAATGGATTATAATAAATATTACAGTTTTTTGGCTTATTACCGCTATAATCTGAATTAATGATGCCAGTAAAGTACTACTTTGCACGTAAAAATAAAACGCACATAAAATCAAGTATTTCATTGTTTGCAGTATTTAAATAGCGCTCTTGTAAAGCTTATTCAAGCAGTGCATCCCCCAAATCCAAACAATAACATTTTTTATTACTTTAATTAGGTTTTGAAGAAGCTACTTTGCACAAACATAATCATAATCATAAATGATCAGCCATGTTAAAGGCTATGGTAACCTTTGAAGACAATTTTTTTTTACAGTGTATTAGAGTGTTAAATGCAACTTTGTAATTGTTTTTTATTAAAAATAAAATAAAAATTAAGATACAGCTTCTATGTATCTGGATACGTAGAAGCTGTATCTTGCACTAAAATCGAATCTGTCAGGTCAGTGGGACTGACGGCTTTGGTGACAGCGGGTCCAGCTTGTCTTCAAAGGTTTACATAGCCTTTAAGTGTGAGACAGTGGCTGCCTACCAGCAAAAATAAAAAAGACCATAACATTTCGTATTATAATAACAGACAAGGAAATCACACTTTCTAACTATTTGAAACTTTTTTTTAGTATTTAGTTTTTTTCTTATTTTTTTCGAAATGATAGCTTTTTATTAATGAATTACCTGCTCTCCTTTATCTCCATGAGACCCAGCTGGTCCTCGTTCTCCTTGCATGCCCTTTAAATGAAACAGATATTGTAAACTTCTGTCTGATTATGTGCCCAAGAAGCTTGCTCCAGACACTGCCGTTAATCTAGAGTTTATTTCCCAGTGTTTGGAGCAGTGGTAATACTCACCCGTTTTCCATTGCTAGATGAGAAATGTAGCATATATCGTGGATATTGTACTTTTTTTTATTGACACTTGCTTACAATTACAAAAAATTGCAGTCAAGTGTGGTTCTTCTATATGTTGTTTTTTTCCTCCCATTTTTGAAACTTAGGAGAACATATGGTAAGAATTTGAAGACTTTATCTTCCAATGAAAGATATTCTATTAATGGTGCAGCTATATATTGCAATTTTTATGTGAATGCAAAAGTCAAACATCATATTAACGTCATGGTCAATTCTTGGTTAAAGAGGTGAGAGTTAGACATTTAACCATAGAAGAATATCAATAAAACAGGTGACACAGGTTGTATAATGTACATAACACCAGTTACAGTTATAAAAGGATGGAGGGATGTGTATCAGGCTATATTTCATTGCTGTACATAGAATATTTTGTTTCAGGATATATAAGCACAATAATGCTTAACATTAGCAGTAGGTTATTGAAATAGAATATAAAATTGAGTAAGCATAAGTCTGGGCTGTTAATACCTTCTGCCATATGCACTATTCAGTTCACCATAATGATGTGACTATGACTATGTTTTTTATTTCAATTAAATCCCAAATCCTTTGACAGATCCATTAAATGAGAAATGACAACGTTTTTGAACAGGCATTAACATAACTCCCTTGCTTGATACAGATCCCTGAGATATAGTATAGTAAAAGGCACATCGAAGACGGAAGAATAATCCCAGTCACCAAAAACAAATGCAGAAAAACAGCTAGGTTAGGTGAACAAATACGCGTAGAAGACTTGACTAGGACAACGAGACATTGGGCTCACAGGGAGGGACATGTAAGATGTGAGGACAAAGTGGAATTTTCACATTATAGTAGTGACAAAGCACATATAGTAATGTAAAGTTGGGGTAAGAGGTTCAAGGTTACAAATGATATAAAAATGTGGTGGCCAAGTCCAGTCCTAAAAATCTATCAGCAGTGCATTTTTTTTCTGGTCTCTTCACAGACTCACAGCTGAAATCATTAAAGTGGTTATCCCATAAATGATTTTCATACCAAAAGTCCTGAAATACTGTTGATAGCTATATCAAAGTAAATTGCAGTGTTTCTAGTATGAAAAAAAATCATATATTGCTTCCCTGTGTCCCCCTTGGTGCTGCTGCTAATCCGTGCCGCTGGGGGAGGTGCTCTGAGCAGAATTTAGTCTTCTTCCCTCCTGGCAGCTGACAATATAGTCCATTCTTACTTTGCAATCCAGCTTTACAATCCTGACAAGCTAAGAAGAAGGAGTCACCTCAGCTATACTGCCATATGCTCCTGCAGAGGCTTTGCTCCTTTCCTGACAAGCAGGGAAGAAAGCTATTTCTATTGGCTGCTCTGCAGTGAACAGAGGATCGCTACGCAGAGACCAGACTGTGGGGAGAGAGACTGAGCATTCGTATCCATCAGCAGCCAGCTCATTGCAAATTGCAACATGTAGTGCCATACTATGTAAGTAAACCTTATAACTCTTCACAGGATACATTTTTTGTATGAGTTTAAATACAAAATGTGTTTATAATTTGATGCTAGATTTAAATAAACATAATATTCGTCATGGGATAACTCCTTAAATGCTGTTAGCTGACACTGGTTACTAAATAATATAGCAGTGCATTTCCCTGGTAATTTGAGAAACCTATACTATTAGGGAATGTTGAGGACCAACTCTATGACTATAACAGGAACCTTAATGAAAATCATTAAAAAATCAGGTGATTCAAAAGAAAAAAAAAATTGTAGGAAATACAGAAAAATGTATTTATAAAAAATAATATTTAAAGATAAAGTAACTTTTCTATAGGACACGTCTTGTCAACTTTTACTGGAAATCTAAAACTCATCATGAAATTTAAATTTCTAATACTAATACAAATTCCCTCTATTTCAATGGCTGGCTTTCAAAACCCACTATGTGTGTACCATACTACCACTCCTTTTATTGCCTTTTTGATATTTAAAGTTTAGCTAAACGTTTGACAAACTTCTGACATGTCATAGTGACATGTCAGAAGTTTGGATTGGTGGGGGTCCGAGCACTGAGACTCCCGCCAATCGCTAGAACAAAGCAGCTGAAGCGTTTGTGTGAGCGCTCAGCCGCTTCGTGTCTGTTCGGCTGTTTCCAGAAATAAATGTATCTGTGTATGGACTCAATAGAAAGTCTATGAGCCCCGTATTCCGATACATTGGCTTTCCGGTAAAAGCCGAACAGACACAAAGCAACTGAGCGCTCACACGAGCACTTCAGCTGCTTCGTTCTAGAGATTGGTGGGGGTCTCAGTGGTTGGACCCCCACCAATCCAAACGTTTGTCAAATGTTTGTCAAAAGTTTGTCAAATGTTTAGCTACCCTTTAACTGTTTATCTACACACAAAATTGTATCTTGAAGTCAAGTTATAACAAAATTGTATGGGACTTTAAACATTTGAAAATACAGAGAATGTGGCAGTTTGAGGAGATTTATAGACAAAGACGGTGAATCTTGAAACACAAGGGATAAAGATTGTCTCACAAGTGATAAGACTTTGGGCACATAAGGGATGAAATTTGAAGTCGCATCAGATGTGGCACAAGAGGTAAGTTTATTGGCACAGCATTGGTGAAGTTATGTGGCATAGGGGGTTGAGGATAAGCGAGCGAGCAGGTGGGGGGAGAGTTACATTCTTACAGGTAGTCCGGGAGAGCCAGGAGAGCCTGGAAAACCTGGGGGCCCCTGAGGGAAAAAATAGGGGTATCACAATCCAAAAGCCACTGTCGAAGGAAGGAGGAACAAGAGCACCCTGACCCTTCGGGGAGAGGAGCATCAACACTTATTAATATGGTTAGAGTTGTTAAATGTTATACTTTTGATATGAGAAGCTGGATATTTTTCTAAAGGAATCCACCAGATAACAATATTTAGAAACTTTTAAAATGTATGTGGTTCCTGACTGTATTTTCCAAATCATATTTTGAGATCTCTGAGTTATTTTATATGCAAACAAATAACAGAACACATTACCTAATATAATATTTACACAATAACCTCCTGCTTCTGGTAGTAGATAGTCTACAGAATATTGAAAATAAAAAAGTGGGACGCTTATTGTGCAAATTTCACATTTGGTTGTGTTTTCCCTTAAGGAGCTTAAAGAGCATAGTGCTACATGTACTCTGTATGGATTGATCCATACTCTTTTCAGGGTCTTCTATGAGGCAGGACAGCTGTCAAAAGAAGATGCTTTGAAGGAAGCATGAGACAACAAACATAAATATTGCTTACATTGCAGATCTCATAACCTTTCCAAGGTTGAACAAGTGGTAGGAACCATTCATTCATTCATTCATACATTCATTCATTCATTCATTCATTCATTCATTCATTCATTCATTCATTCATTCATTCACCATGAATAATGTATGGTTAAGTAAAAAGATTATATTTCCTATTGCTAAAACAATAACACTAATCTAAGAATAATCCTTCCAGTCTTTGTACATTATTAGCTGTATTTTGGTTAAATGCAGTTACTTACTGGTTGTCCCTGAGAGCCGGGAAAACCTCTTGCACCTGGAGATCCCTGTTAGAGGCAAATAAAGAAATGAGATTGAGGAGATTCTATAAATATGGCCAACTACATCAAAGTAGTCCTTACCTCTTCACCCTTTAGACCAGGTAATCCTGGGACACCTGGGTGGCCTGGACAATCAGAATCGGGTTCATCTCCCTAAAAATGTTGAATATTTAGAGATTTCTGTGTCGTCTTTGGACCAAATAGTACAATGTGTAGCATATGTAGATGATTAAAATAATTATTACATGGTAAAATGCTTACCACTTCATCATTCTTCTCTGAAAGACACTATAAAGTGCAGAAAAAAAAAATTATTAGAAAAATTCTTTCATAGAAAGGAAACATATATTATAGGTTTAATTGAATTAGTTTACAATAGCTGACACTTGAAACACAAAAGCTCATAGCAGTTAGCATTGACATTAAACATGTGATCTTCAAGAATCCAATGCTTGGTTATACGGGTACTATACACTTAGTGTGACGGTTATTTTCAGCTTCAAATAAGAGTAGAATTACTGAGATTTCATTAAAAAACATTGCAATACCACAAACAAGCTATATAGTAAATAGGACAGAGGAAAGAAATGAACAGAATGCACATTACAATCATTCACTTATTTAAAGTTAGATTGGTTGGACAATAGAATTTTGTTACAACTTGAATGAATGCCTTTACAAACAATGTACAAAAGCAATAGGACATGTATTACATCTAGTATACACACATAGCTACTATACACTGACAAAGAGGAAGCTCCTTTTAGGGCCACATCACCTTATCACACAGTCGCCTCTTTGTCTTACCATCTTAGTAATAACTATCAATCTACAGTAACAAATGTATTTAAAATAGCTAATGCAAATTCATAGTTTTCTAGAAACTAAGGGTGAGACTAAGGGTCCACTTACACGGCCAGAAGTGGGCCGCTTAAACGTGCGCCGATCAATGAGACAGCTCGTTGATCGGCGCTCATTTGCTCCTTTCAAAAGGAGCTATGTATGGGGACGAGCGTTCGTTACTGTTCGTTACTGATCGCTTGTTCCCATACATTTCTATCATGTCGGCAGCACGTCTCCCTGTTTACACAGGGAGATTTGCTTCCGACAACGATAATATTTTAGACTGCATAAACTATACAATCAGCCGATGAACGAGCGTTTGCTCGTTCTTCAGCTGATCGTTGTCTTTTTTACACGGGGTAATGATTGGGAAAGAGCGTTCATATGAACTCTCATTTGCCCGATAATTGGCCCGTGTAAAAGGGATTTAATACACAATACATTAGCATTAATGACACACAAAAATGCATTTTAAAGGTATGAACACTATTGTAGTGGGAAAAAATATAACATTGATTTGTGTATCTTGAGAGGTTTATGGTCTATCTGTATTGCTTTTTCTGACATCCATGCCTGTGGAGCTGCAGGTTCAGGGCTCTGTGGGTGTTCCCTCTTAGCATGCTCTCTCTCCCCATTCCTACTTTCAATTCTTTGGTCTGTGTACATGTGTTTCCTCCCCTTCCCTCTCCATTACTAATATGGCTGTTGAAGCTGTGATTTCGGTGAGAAAATTATATTTGTGAAATATATAGCATCCTATGTGTAATACAGGACTGCATTATTAGACAATACATGAGTGGTTTGAATGTAGCATGTACTTATGGAGCAGTAGCTGTATCAGCCAAGTGCACAAAGGTTTGTATAAGAGCTGTATACATGGTAGGATATTTTAAATCATGACTAGTTGTTTAATTTTTTGTTTTGCATTCACTTAGGCAAAAACAAGGTGCAAAGAGCCTTTAAGGAATAAAGATATTCGTGCATATATGGTAAGTCTACTTATCATCATAGAATTAAATAACGACATACAATCTGAGCGCATTTTATTAATTCCTCATGATGTCAATCGACAACTGCAGAAAATCACACAAACGCTCTCATTCACATGACAAGGTTGTTCACCTATGTACAACATCGGCATACCCTCTCACAGTCCTCTGCTCCAGGAATCCCAGGTTGGCCTTGTTCTCCTTTTTCTCCTTTCACGGCGCTGGGAATGTTCTGCCCATTGGCACAGTCCCCACAAATACTCTGTATGAAGCAGGGGGATATCAGATAAACTAGATCACCCCCATAAAGTGGCTGGTGCTTTGTTCCAAGGATTTCCCACTAGACACACAAACTTCAAAAACAGGCCACTAAAATATATTAAACCTTTGTTGTAGTCCCACAATCCTTTTTGTCTTTCCCTATGACATCCTCACCTTCAGGATATCAATGGTTCTTTCTGCAGCCAGGGCTTCCTGTGAAGAAAAAATGTCTCAGAATGTTGTACTGTAGGTCTAAGACACATGGGACACACATAACTGCACAGTGACCCTGCAAAGCAAAATGGCACGATGGGAACACCAGAAAAGGGGAGGGAAGTTGTGCACATGTCACAGCTGCCCAACTTCTTCTGTGTGACAGGGGTTAGGGGTACATGTAAAGGGCGTGGCACTGACACACAGCAGAAGCACACCAGCGCTCTATACCTACCAGTTTTCCTGGCAATCCAGGTGGTCCTGGCATACCATTGTGTCCGGGCAAACCCTACAGTCAAGGAAGAAATCTGGGGCTAAAGCATGTGCCATTTGTCTCGATCATCTGCAATGTGTGCCTCCGATACACCCATATAATGCACTAACAATTCCAAGAGTGCTAGCAGGACACACAAGGCAGAAATGAAGGGGTACTCTGCTCCCCCCATAGTTTGCTGACTGGCACTGCACTTGCTCTCTTTCTCTTTCATTTTTGGGCTTGAAGGCTGCTATTTGTCTTGTTAGACTAACTGGAACACATCAAATTTATGTTAAAAAAAATCTCTACTACAAAAGGAAAGTGAACTTCTATGTACTTTATATTTTAGCCTTCTAGTTCCTTTGAACATTACTTGGGGGGTAACGGGATATTGCAGTTAAATTCCCCCCCCCAAAATTAGGTTTTGAGTAGAACTAAATATAGGCACAAGTATGGCACTGATGCCTTTCTAGTATTTCGAACATTACAGTACTTTTATAGAATTATTGCCTTCATAACCTTCTGGAGATTTACAAGCATTCTGCATTTGGTAGCTACATAACTGCTAATGCTTATTCTATAATATCCACCAAAATATAGTCCCACATTCTAGGCATATTATAAAACTCACCTGGAACTGGTCATGCAAAGTCATGCACCATGGTGATATCTTCTGTATTATATCTATTCAGGCCCCCCATGTGTTCAATATCTATGTCATGCTCACTGGAAAAATGTTGCTAATGACAGTATTATCATGCATGAAAATTCCCACTATGGATGTTGAAGGAAGACCCAGTCCTTTCCCTCCCTCCCTAAATTAAGAATACGGCTCACCTGGTGACCGGTAAATCCAGGAGGACCGGGAGGTCCAGGTGGTCCAGGGGGTCCCTGAAATAGAGGGGATAATTGAACAGTAAAGAGTTATGAGGAGACTGCAACCATTCGTAGATGAATTTGATTCAATAAATTTGCAACTATAATATGTACATGAACAGCAAAAAAGTAAACTGGTGATGTCCAGATTTTCAGGCAGCGTCTGCTGGACATCCCGTAAGAACTTACAGATGAAAGTAATTTGCTAACAGCATATTTCTGCATATAAATATTTGTAAAAATGTTGTTCCCGCTAATTACAGTATGTAACATAACATAAAGGTCAGGGGCAGATATACTATAACCTGTGATCCTGCACAGGGGCCCAGCAGGTAAGGGGGCCCTCTGCCTCCTTTAAAGCTGCTATCGGCATCCTATTGTCTATTAGATTACACGTAAGGGATGGAGCTAATGCATTTCATAGCTCACAATTATTGGTGGATGGTTGGAGAGACAAAAGGGAGATCATACTCTATGATTGGAGAGCAAAGGACACATATACTGTTCTTGCCCTCTGTCCGTCATTGAACAAGTAACAAATAAAATGTAATGTAAAATTATGTCAGTACAAAAGTGAGTCCTTATATAATGTAGCAATACTGAGACCTACAGAAATGCTTGTCCCAACAAACTTGCACTGTTAGGCCCCATTGGCACGTGTCGGATTGGGCACAGATTCCGGCATGGATTTCATGCCAAAATCCTCGTAAAATCGCACAACAATTTACATTCTATGCATGTGAATGCAGTTTCCGCAAAACACTATTCACATGCTATGGAAAATTTCTGCGCAGATTCCACATGGAAAATCGGAGGATTTTAAATGACAATGGGGGTAATCCTCATGTGGGTCTGCTGCAAACCCGCAACAGATCCATGGCACATCCTCAGCGGAAATCCAAGGGTAAGCCTTGAATTGTTTCCATGGAACTACAATGGATTTAAAGTGCAGTGTGAATGTTACCCTTGGTCTACATATATGAGAGTCTACATTGCATATTAGTCATCACAAGGAGGTTAAAATTTCTGGTATTTTACACTAGTCTGTAATACTTCTGTTATGTATACTAATAGTTTTTGTATAGCATGTAGGTCAAAAAGAGCAATATGGGCAGTACTGACATTTTTTGGGGTATGGTTTGGGCAATTATGATTTTTTTTTACTGTACTTTTCAATTTATTATGCAAACACTGTACCTGGGTTTCCTAATGACTGCATTACTGGCCACAGGAAAAATGCCATTAGATGTATTGTAAGTACAGGGATGAAAAGTAAAAATACAGAGAGAATGAAGACAAACAGTAAGCTTTTTATTGTGTTGGCCATCTGATAACCACTTATTTAGAGAGCTATTATGAACTCCTTCAACCATGAGCACCATAGCTGCACCCCAAATGTGAGAACCTTGTTGTTGGTACATCAACAGTTTATTGTGAGATAAGTGCAAAGATTTTATCCCATATGTTCTTATTAATAGAAAATAGAAATCTTCAAAAATAGGAATAACTGCTTCACAAGCAGTAAGAATTTAACCACGCTAAATGTATGGTATAATTTCCAATAATCTCTTGCCATTTCTTCTTTCGTATAGTAGAGCTAGTAAGTCCTTTATATGGAATTTGTGTAGCATGCTAGCATGCATATGGTTGTTGGGCAAATTACTTGTTTTTTTAAGATGACGTAAACGTATGAAATAACTATTGACAAATAAGAAGGATAAACAGTAAGAAGACATTCTCCAAACTAAAATACTCGAAAGAAGACTTAAAACCCACCTGAATTCCATATCGCCAGAAATCACCATTCTCGGTATTACCCTGGGGGGGCAGAAACAAATTTGGTAAGGTAGGAAGGGAATTAAGACGTCCATTATAAGTTAAAAAAAAAACTTACCATCCATGGTCCAGGAGGACATGCACACACTCCCCCTTCTCCCTAAAATTTGACAAATATCCAGCTGTAAAAATGCATGGTCTAGGTGACATTTTTCTGTGTATACGTTAAGGGCACCATGGTGTATGTTGAGTTATGGGATATCAGCAGAATAACTGAATGACTAACACTCTGTTAACATATGTGTTTAGCAACCCCATCAGGGCTTCTGTCGGGGTTTCCATACCTTTTGACCGCAAGAATAGCAGAGAATGCAGCACTATTATTGTTGTCACCCCTATGGGCGCAATTCGTTTTGAACTAATGATGGATCTGGACCACTATGACTTCTGTTATGAACGGAAGCTATAGTGTAGTTATGGATAGAGACATTAAACAGAAGTCAAAGTCATTAAACCAATAATATAACTGTAGTGATAAAAGAATAGCAGAACAATAAAATGTAGTTATTCATGACTATAGAATAAGGCACTTACTTTTTCACCTCTGTCTCCCTTGTCACCCTAGACAGATAAGATACATGTTTTGGTAAAGGCAATATATCTGAACAAATGTTAAGTTAAAGGTGGGAATAACATTTTACACAATTTGGTTAAATAGGGTAGTTACTCTTAGTAACAACACAGTACATTAACAAGGTACATGTATCTTAGGAGAAGGGGAAACAGTTCATTGAGAAGATGACACCAGCAATCCAAAGTTGGTCTTTGGAATCACCATGTAGAATAACAGGAACATTTATCAAAAAAGGATGAGTTGGCAGCTCAGTCTTTATTCAGTCCTACTTGAACACAACCAAAATTTCAGCTCAAGGATCTTGCCAGCAGGAACAGATAGAGAGTTGTGGACAGTGGGATAAATGGCTGGAAAATATATGGGTCCGTTACTTACTGTTCTACCATTACTTCCTGGGTATCCTGGTTTGCCTGATGTTCCATCCTGTCCCTATTAGAAAAACAACAACTTTTAAACAATATTTTGTCTCTAGTACAAAATAATCATATTTAGTCGATTTAATTAAAATATACCAAATGGTTCAATCTAAAACAAAACGCATAAGAAAATAAGAGAATGAAATTAGGAAAGAAAGAATACAGAAACGCAGCTTAACTGCACGCGCATTCTTTAATCAAAATTTTTCTGTTGCAGCTTACTTTCATTTTTAAAACTTCCCCATTCAAGGAAATAAAATGTTCACACATTGCTTTGTCACCTCCCAAAAATGACGATCATTGCTGCTTGGACCAATTTACAGTTTTATTTTATTTTTGCACGAATGTCTATGGGAAAGTCATTTTTTGGGGGGTTAAAGCTGGTCATCAACATTAGATTCTGTTGTTGGCAGAATGGACGTTTGCCTGACAGCTATCATCCACGACTCCCTTAATAACATTCACTTATTTTTTGTTGCACAGAATAACAACTGGTGTTCACAGATAATGTATCTATCTTTACATATATATATATATATAATCACACACACATCGCGCCGCTTGCGTCGTTGAATGTCCGGGCAAGGCAGCTTGCCAATCAGCGCCTTTCAACGACGCAACGTTGAAAGCCACTGATTGGCCAGGAAGAATGACTTGCCGTGCCACTCAGCACCACGTCGTTCAGCCCCAGCAGACCTGCATTGCAAGAAGGTGGCACGGGAACGGGTTTAGGTGAGTATGTAAAGTTTTTTTTTTGCTAAAAGTGTGAGGGGCTATATGTGCAGCGCTATCTAAACGGGGTAGGGTTGTATGTGGGGACTATATGTGCAGCACTACCTACAGGGGTGTAGGTTTATATGTGGGGGGCTATATGTGCAGCACTATCTACAAGGGATAGGGCTGTATGTGGGAGCTATATAAGGAGGACTATCTACAGGGGGGCTATATGTGCAGCACTATCTACAGGGGGTAGGGCTGTATGTGGGGGCTATATGAGGAGCACTATCTACAGGGGGGCTATATGAGGAGGAATATCTACAGGGGAGCTATATGTGCAGCACTATCTACAGGGGGTAGGGCTGTATGTAGGGGCTATATGTGGAGCACTATCTACAGGGGGCTATATGTGGAGCACTATCTACAGGGGGTAGGGCTGTATGTAGGGGCTATATGAGCACTATCTACAGGGGGGCTATATGTGGAGCACTATCTACAGGTGGTGGGACTATATGTAGAGCACTATCTACAGGGTGGGGCTGTATGCAGGGACAATATGTGGAGCACTATCTACACGGTGGGGCTGTATGCAGGGACTATATGTGGAGCACTATCTACAGGGTGGGGCTGTATGCGGGGGCTATATGTGGAGCACTATCTACAGGGGGGCTGTGTGGGGGCTATGAGGAGCACTATCTACAGGGGGCTATATATTTAGCACTATCTACAGGGGGTGGGGGCTCTATGTGGAGCACTATCTACAGGGGGGCTGTATGTGAGGGCTATATGTGGAGCACTATCGACAGGGGGTGGGGCTATATGTGGAGCACTATCGACAGGGGGAGGGGGCTATATGTGGAGCACTATCTACAGGGGTGTGGTCTATATGTGGAACACTATCTACAGGGGTGGAGGCTATATGTAGAGCACTATCTACAGGGGGTGGGGGGCTATATGTGGGGCACTATTTACAGGTGGTGGGGGCTATATGTGGAGCACTATCTACAGGGTCGGGGGCAATATGTGGAGCACTATCAACAGGGGGTGGGGTCTATATGTGGAGCACTACCTACAGGGGGTTGGCGCTATATGTGGAGCACTATCAACAGGGGCTATCTACAGGGGCTCCATGGGGGGTGCAGTATCTACAGGGGGCTCTATGTAGGGCACTGTCTACAGGGGGCTCCATGGTGGTGCTATCTACAGGGGGCTCTATGGGGGGCACTATATACAGGGACACTGGGTGTGTGTGTGTGTGTGTGTGTGTGTGTGTGTCTGTATGGGACACAGTTTATGGTGCTATTATAATCAGGGACACAGTGTTATTATAATTAGTGGTGCAGTGTATGGCGCTATTATATTTAGGGACTTAGTGTGTGGCAATTACGGTCGATTTTTACGGTCGTGTGCATGGGGCCTAAATCTGTTGTACATTTTTAATTTTCTACCAGACTGCTTGAGCGATTTATTCCATTTGAACCCCTGTATCAGTCATTTCTTAATAAAGTCTAATATTGCTTTCAAATGACTCTAAAAAGCAGTACTGTAATAACAACTATTTCTGCATCCAATTTGTAGTCTAGAAGGAGATATAAGCTTCTTGCTTCAAATATTGAAACTATAGCTACCTGATTTATAAGGGCAGGAGTAATATGCATATTCCAAAATACACTATTCATATTTATATAGTTCAATGTGGGATGGTGTGACTTATTGTACATGTACTAATATTAAAGGGGTTGGCCAGGAAAAAAATATTTTCTAAAAAGTGTCCCCCAGCCTTGGTTTGCTTTCCCTAAAACCCCCTACTAACTTTCTAAACAGTTTCTGTATGATCTCAATAGTCACTGCTGCTCTTTCTGTTTGTTTACATCCCTTGCTTCTGGTCCTGGCTGTTTCCTGTCTTGTAACCCACCATACCCATCCCTTGCAGCATCTGAGCAGACAGCTTACATTCCCCCCTCTTCCTCCACAGCATCTTAGCTATTTGCATACTGCCATGCCCCTCTATGTTCACAGGTCATTCCCTGCACTAATAAGTCTCCCAGCTCCCTGCACTGTCACACACACCCAGTAATTATCACACAGGGGGAGGGGATTATATAAATGGGGGATAAGGGTTATATACAGGGATGATGGGGGTTATATACAGGGATGATGGGGTTTGTATACAGGGATGATGGAGGTTATATACAGGGATGATGAGCGTAATACACAGGAATGTTGGGGTTATAAACACAGATGATGGGGTTATAAACAGGGATGATGATGTAATACACAGGGATGATGGGGGGTTATACACATGGATAATATAAATCCGTCATACCTGTATACAACCTGTATGTAACACCCCATCATCCCTGTGTATTACTACAACATCCCTGTATATAACCCCGATCATCCCTGTGTATTACCTCATCATTCCTGTATATAACCCCCATCATCTCTATGTATTACCTCATCATCCGTGTATTACCTCATCATCCCTGTATATAACCCCCATCATCCCTGTGTATTACCTCATCATCTCTGTGTATTACCCCATCATCCCTGTGTATTACCCCATCATCCCTGTATATAACCCCCATCATCCCTGTATATAACCGCCTTCATCCCCATGTATTACCCCATTATATAACCCGCGTCATCCCTGTGTATTACCTCATCATCCCTGTGTAAAACCCCCCTCATCCCTGTGTATTACCTCACCATCCCTGTATATAACCACCATTATCCCTGTGTATCACCCTATTACATAACCCCCATTATATGTATATTACCTCATCATCCCTGTATATAACACCCATCATCCTGTGTATTATACCCCATTATCCCTGTGTATTACCCCAACAGCCTATACAGGGATGAAGGCGGTTATACACAGCGATGATGGGGGTTATATACAGTGTTGATGGGAGTTATATACAGGGATGATGGCCCCATCATTCCTGTATATAACCCCCATCAGCCCTGTATTTATATAGCCCAATCATCCCTTTATTTATATAGCCCCAATCATCCCTGTATTTATATAACCCCTGTAATAACTGTATATACCATCAGGGGGGTGCCACCACTGTGGGGACGGTGCTGCGGGTGGGGGCAAGGGGGGTGGTGGGGTGTATTGGCGATGATAGGAGATGGACGGGCAGTACGGGAACTCTGAGATAGGAGGAGGAGGAGGGAGCGTGTACAAGCAGAGATGACGTCCCGTGTCTCTGCTCAGCCAGCACTTCCTGCTGTGTAAAGACACGGCGCGTCATCAACTATGTTTACAGGCGGCGGGACAAGAGAAGGCGGAGCTCTGTAGTACTCATGAAACATCCGCCCGCCCACTGCCTGTAAATGAAGTTGATGACCCGCCGTGCCCTGCTCAGCCGGAAGTGCTGGCTGAGCAAAGACATGGAACTGAAATATTTACCGCAAATCAGAACAGAGTAACGAAGCCAGAGGTAAATTGACATTATATTAGAAAGTTACTTCTATTTGTCCAATTAAGTTAAAATATAAATAAAATGTATTCCTGGACAACCCCTTTAAGTCTAGTGTTGTAAATAAGTCAGCAGTTTCTTACAACTGCAGGAAAACCATTTGTTAAGGTAGCTTACACTCTTTGCAGACACATTATCTAAAAACTTGTATTTAATAGGTACATCATCATTAGGCAAACTTTTATGAGAACTGGAGCCAAACATCTAGAAAGTACATTTCTTAAATGTCTGAAATGAAACCAAATGTTTGTATACAAAAAGAGATTCTGTAGATATGAGTAGATATAGATTCTATGACTTAGGGCTCGTTCAGATCTATGTTCCGGGTTCCATTGTTCTGCTCCGTCATAGCAGCAGAAAAATGAGAAAACGTTGAACACGGGATCCGTTGCATAACGGAAACCAATAGCGTCCAGCTAAACCCATTCACTTTTATGGGTTCTATCGAGTCTCCGTCATGGTTTGTCATTTTACCAGACATAATAGTGCAGCATGCTGCGCTCTTTTATCCGTTAAAATTAATGGAATCTGTGACAAAAGTCCCCAATGGAGCCTCCGACAAAGATGTGAACAGCCCCTTATACTTCATTCTAAAAGTAAATGTCAGAAGCATGGGATATTCCTTTATTTATTACATGTCTTTGTCTTATGATCCATTGTACTTACCGGGGGTCCTATGGCACCCATGCCAGGCATTCCAGGGGCTCCTGCTGCCCCTTTTTGTCCATAATTTCCCTGTAGAAGAATAATTTTCCATTATTATTTGTTCATTTTGTTATGGTTTTAGATATTATCTTTCAATTATTCATATTGTTTTAAAAATAGTTTTGTTATTACATATAAATGTAAATGGATGATTTAACATTAGACATAGTAATTATATTTATACCTTATGGGTTGCGAGATATTTTATATTTTTGCATTTGCAAAAAAAAATAGTTTAATGAGAAGATCAGCTATTGACAAGCCAGATTTAGAAAATGCTATACCTGCATGGATCGGCTATCAAACACCAGTTATCCTCTGCTGACCTATTTGATGTGAAGGTTGCAGATAATGGATTTTTCATGGGTTTAAGCCTTGCTATCTCAAACCTTTGAAGCCCAATAAAGCTTCCAACAGTAAAAACACACATATAAAGCAAGAAAACATATAATCTGTTTGCCTGTCTGGCATCAATTAGACTGTGTACTCACCTTTTCACCTTTAGGGCCAAAAAATCCAGGCGGTCCTTGGGGGCCGGGAGGTCCCTATAATCATAATTATCATATACATAATTGGCAAAATAATGTATACATTAAGATTATACATTAAAAAATGAGACATCTGCATATGTCCGTAATATGGAACGGTAGAAGCTCCAAGTGCCGCCATATGGTGCCTATGTAATATGCATGTGATGCTGCATGGCTGTATTTAGGATCCCTCTGATAGCACACGGAGTCACACAGAGGTTTTTTCTCATGGGTTCTGGAAGAAAAAACCTCTTTGTGTCTCCATGTACATTCGTAGGCACACAGATGTGCAGTATTGGATCCCGACTTTGGTCATGTGCATGAGGCCTACATTGACGATTGTGCATGACAGCACTTGATATCACTCACTGTTTTTCCAGGTATGCCAAACTCTCCTTTTTCTCCCTAAGAAATGGACAAAATCAGTGTCAGTATTTATCCCTGATGATGATGATTATTATACTTACTGACCATCTAATGTTCTTGAATACTTAAAGCTTTTTTTTCCTCATGCAAATGACTCACTGGTCATTTTTGTACTTGCCTGTGGTCCTCTTTTCCCTTCTCCTTGAGGCCCTGGGTCTCCCTGGATGAGAAAATACATACATTAAATACATTAAATAAATGAAGCTGGAGGAGATTATGCAGGGTATTGTGATATTGTAATTATCTTCATCTTATAATTCACAGTAAATGCTGCTAATATGTTTAAACCATTATTCAGACCTAAAGACATATATTACTTGTCATCTATGGTTCATTATGGTTTTCCAATTTGTCCCTAAAAATATCGTCTGTCCATAAGTTTTAGATAACTTGTCCTAAAAAAAGGAAGTTTGGTCATAGTGTGTGTGTGTGTGTGTGTGTGTGTGTGTGTGTGTGTGTGTGTGTGTGTGTGTGTGTATTGTAGTATAGTGGAGTATATCAAGGATGTGACTCCCTCCATTTTTTTGTATGCTATTATTATGTATGTAGCAGAAATTGCAAACTGCTTGAGTAAAACACAAGACAAGCTATAGCTCGCTGTTTTCAGCCATGAGTATTGCTTTGAAGAAATACTATTTTGCTACTTTCTTTTTTAATGAGTTTAAGACAAAATATAGGATGTGGGTTCTAGCAGAAGAAGAGGTAGTAACCTAGATACGGGCATATAGTATTATTGGTTGGATAAAAGTTCAAATGAGTTATGTGTATTAAAACCAGTGTTAATTGAACATTTTGTTTACTTCGAATACATTTATTTTGTTCAACAAGGCTAGTAATATGCAAAGATGAAAATTATTTTAAGAGCACCACTGGGGACAGGGACTGATTTGTGTTCCTTCTTTATTATTTATTTTCTTTTGCTTATATGACGCCAAAATATTCTTGTCTGCAGTGAGGGTCGTAATCCAAATACCCAACCTCAGACACGCGTACACTGGTGCCAATTAAATAGGAAGCCAATTAACATATCAGCAGGGGCATACAAAGAAACCATAGGGCCCCATAGCAAAATAAATAATTATAGAAAACAAAAGCCCCTCTGTGCAACCATGGATCCCGTCCCGCCTTTTCCAACACAGTTGTACATATTAGAAATAGTGGCACAGGTCTTCATGAATATGGTCTTTAGCCCAAATGCCATATTTTTTAATGTATTTATGCCAATGATAAAACTGTGGCTGCCTGTTGCCACCACTAGGGGGAGCTCAGTGCATATGAATTTATACAGATACTATTGTCCTCAATGTACGCTGTAAAAATCTCTATGCAGTGAGCTCCCCCTAGTGGCGACTGCAGGAAAAGGATGAGACTGTGTGTCGGAAAGCAGAAGAAGCAGTGCAGTCCGGGACACCCTTCCACCACTTGCCCCATAGTAGTCACGTGACCTGCCTTCATGGAAGGTACACCACTGCATATCAGTATGTTTTTAAAGATTGGGAGGAAACTAAAGCACGGAGAAACTCCCATGCAAACCTGGGGAGAACGTATAAACTCCAAGCAAATGTTTTCCCCCCGGTCAAATTTGAACCTTGGACCCCAGTGGTACAAGGGAACAGTGCTAACGACAGAGCCATCGAATGTGAAATATATTGAATGCTATATGAATAAGGTTTTATAGAAGAAAAGTGAGAAGCTGCAAGAGTCTGTAACTCACCTGGGCTCCCTTTATTCCATGTTGACCCTGAACACCAGGTAGACCAGGCTGACCCTATGAAAAACAAAAATAAAAGATTGTGGTTAGAGAGAATGTACAATGAGTTTTTATAGATATGATCATTTATGGGCTTTAACTCACTGGTCTTCCTGTCTGTCCCACTCCGGGAAGTCCTTGGTCTCCCTTGGCTCCTGGATTTCCAGGTATACCAATAACATCTGATAATCCATTTATTTTTACTGGGCAGGAGTCACAGGCATCTCCCTGTAAACAACATGCAATAGTGCTATAAGGCCAGAATTGATACTTTATTTATTGTATAGTATAACAGCTGTACATTAATCTTTTTCTAAAATTCTATTAACGATTTGAGTAATTTGTATGGAAAAAGTTTTTTAAATGTAAATAATGGTTATTTTTACTTAAATTTTCCAACGATCATTTCTGAATTGTGATAACACTGCACAGACAGAATATATTGAGCTGAGAAGGACATTTCTGCAAAGCACAGTTTTCGTCAGCATAAATGCCACAACTTTCGTGTAACATTCTCTAAATTCACAAAAATGGCCAATATTGTACTTTGGACAACCCCTCGTACAATGGCCTACTGTAGGCTGACTGACAGTTATTCAGCGTAGAAAATGTTGCACGCAGTTTATACATCTGGTGCGCTATAGTGTGCAAGAATAATGTATATCAATTTGTGGTCTGTATTGGAACTATAATAGAACTGAGCATAAAAAGAAGTCCCATCTACATCATATGCTCACCTTTTCACCTTTAAATCCAATAAGTCCCTGGATTCCTGGTTCTCCAGGCATACCTGGTACACCTGCTGTTCCTGGGGTGCCAGAATCCCCTGTAGGGCCAGCCCCACCCTGTGTTACAGGTAAATAGTATAATATAATATAACAGATTATCACAATTAACAGTGTCAGCTTAAGCGAAACTAAGAGTTTTTCCATAGTACTCCATCTTTCTTGCAATTTTTCATCACTTACCTTCTGTCCTTTCATGCCTGGCCCACCTGGTAAACCCTGGAGTTGAAACAAATAATGGACAGTCAAATTGAGTATTGAATATTATAATTATTCCTAAAATATTATGAACAAATGATCGTATTCCCATCATTTACCCTAATGCCTATTATCTTCTCAATTTCATGCATACATTAACTTACGCTTTTTCCTGGGGATCCAATCCCAGGCTCCCCTGGCTCGCCTTTCAGTCCTGGAATTGCAACAGCAGTCTCATGCTGTACTAGTTCAGAAGGGAGAACTGGACATATGGTGCAGGCTTCTCCCTGCAATGGGAAACAGATTGATGAGTGACATAGATTCAGGCTTTATAAAGAAAACAAAAACATAATTGTTATGGGAAAAATAACTGATTTCAAACCTTTTCTCCTTTTGCTCCAGAAAGTCCTGTATTCCCCAGTCCTCCTGGTGAACCCTGTGCGATACTCAAGGTGCTAAAGTTATATTGCTTTTTAACTCCGTGATCAATTGAAGCTTTTTTGGTAAAATAGACACTAACTTTTCAAACAACATATGATTATAATCTAATAGTTTACCTGATATAGATCAACATAGTTTTTTTTTTTAAATATAGTTGTTTTAGCCATGCAAATTCTGTGTGAAATTAGTGCCAATAGGTGTCTCCCTTCCTGTAATCGGCTTTTCACACCCTGTTGTCAAGCAAAATTTGTCCCTGGTTACAAAGCAGAATTGATGTACTTAAAAAGGTGAGGGTATGTCACGTCACTGCTTGCCAATACAAGTTTATGGACTGGGGAGGGGGAGTTGAAGCAGAGTGAAAAAGACACACACAGACGCTGCAGCTTCCAGGTAAGTTATATCTCACCCCAGTGCTGGATTCTCAGCTACACAGCTCATTACTGCTGTATAATCTCCTCTATTCTGCTGGAGCTTCTATATATGTGATAGATAGGATAGCAGAATTCTCTCTATGTGTGCAGTGTATAGAAGACATGATATCAGTTAATCTCTGCCTACTAGCTCAGAGAAAACATAGAATTAGAGATAGAGTCTGCAGAGAGGAAAACTGCTAAATAATGTCATATACAAGTCATGTAATGGGCTAGGCCAGAAATAGTGTTATTCCACATGTACACACATATGATAGATTATTTTGAAAAGTCACCTGAAAAGTTAGGTACGCTTTAAGGGTATGTTCACACGCTGAGCCAAAAATGTCTGGAAATTCGGAGCTGTGTTCAAGGGAAAACAGCACCTGATTTTCAGACGTTTTTTGAGCAACTTGCGTTTTTCACGCCGTTTTCGCACCGTTTTTTCTGCCGTTTTTGGAGCTGTTTTCAATAGAGTCTATGAGAAAACGGCTCCAAAAATGTCCCAAGAAGTGTCCTGCACTTCTTTTGACGAGGCTGTAATTTTACGCGTCGTCTTTTGTCACAGATGTGCAAGGGTTCCGTCCTTTTGACGGAATCAATACCGTAGTCGACTGCGCTATTCATTCCATCAAAATGACGGAACCCTTGCACAACGGTGACAAATGGAAAACATTGCACCGGATCCATCGCCACTGAAACAAATGGTGATGCAAAAGGAAACCTATGGTTTCCATTTGTTTCAGTTTGGATTACGTTCATGGGTTCCCCTGACAGAAAGGTCAGACCTGACGTAGATGTGAACAAAGCCTTACAGGCACAACAAGTCACCAGATTTTCAAGGGAAAAAAACACCTGATTTTCAGACGTTTTTTGAGCAACTCGCGTTTTTCACGCCGTTTTCGCACGTTTTTTTCTGCCGTTTTTGGAGCTGTTTTCAATAGAGTCTATGAGAAAACGGCTCCAAAAACGTCCCAAGAAGTGTCCTGCACTTCTTTTGACGAGGCTGTAATTTTACGCGTCGTCTTTTGACAGCGACGCGTAAAATGACAGGTCGTCGGCACAGTACATCGGCAAACCCATTGAAAGCAATGGGCAGACGTTTGCCGACGTATTGGAGCCGTCTTTTCAGGCGTAATTCGAGGCGTAAAACGCCTCCATTACGCCTGAAAATAGGTCGTGTGAACCCAGCCTAAGAGTTAATTTGTGAATTTTAAAGTATTGCACCAATTTATAATATCTTTCCCAAGTTAGCCCCGTCTTAGTCCCTTAATGCACACAATGCATGGTAGATAAAAATGAGTTGCAAGATTCTACTCACTGGTATCCCTGCTGGACCTTCTTCACCACGATCTCCCTGATAAAACAACAGAAATATAAATGAGTTGATGAATGCATTTCAGACACCTTCACTCCACTAAGGCTTTGTTCATATCTGCGTCGGGGCTCTGTTCATGCGATCCATCAGAGCTTTCCGTCAGGGGAACCCATGAACGGAATCCAAACTGAAACAAATGGAAACCATAGGTTTCCGTTCGCCACACCATTGATTTCAATGGTGACGGATCCGTTGCTAATCGTTTCCATTTGTCACAGATGTGCAAGGGTTCCGTCCTTTTGACGGAATCAATACCGTAGTCAACTGCGTTATTCATTCCATCAAAACGACAGAACCCTTACACAGCGGTGACAAACGGAAACCATTTGCACTGGATCCATCGCCACTGAAACAAATGGTGATGCAAAAGGAAACTTATGGTTTCCGTTTGTTTCAGTTTGGATTCCGTCCATGCGTTCCCCTGACAGAAAGGTCAGACCTGACGTAGATGTGCACTAAGCCTTACAGGCACAACAATTCACCAGATTAATGATACAAAAAAAACCTCTAAAATGCTTCCCATTTGTTTTGCAATTACCCAGCCTAAATTAAATAACTGATTAAAAGAATTAATGAGGACGGTTTGCCAAAGAATCTAATTACACAAAATATACATAATGGCTTGTTAAGAGATTATGTTCTCATCATTAATAGAAGAAAGATATCTATGCATAAACTACTAAAGCCTGGACTTCACTACCAGATGAAAGATTAATGCTGAATTGTATCAATAGCTGGGAATTACTTGTACATAATTACTAGGTAATAGACAATAGATATCTGTAGCATAATGATTGCATGATTGACTCAGTGAAATATACATGATCAACAAATGAGAGAAACCACAACTTTATAACTCGGATGTTTACTAGTTGATATTGTATATAACAGTACCTTATCGCCTTTGGTTCCAGATGCTCCCGTTGGACCAGGTAATCCCTGTTTCAAAAATAGATTGGTTTAAGGCCTCATTTACACGAGCGTGTGCGTTTTGCGCACGCAAAAAAACGCTGCGTTTTGCGTGCGCAAAAGGCAATTGACAGCTCCGTGTGTCATCCGTGTATGATGCGCGGCTGCGTGATTTTCGCGCAGCCGCCATCATAGAGATGAGGTAGTCGACGCCCGTCACTGTCCAAGGTGCTGAAAGAGCTAACTGATCGGCAGTAACTCTTTCAGCACCCTCGACAGTGAATGCCGATCACAATCTACACCAACCTGTGAATAAAAAAAGACGTTCACACTTACCATGAACTGCCTGCTTCCTCCAGTCCGGTCTCCCGGCCGTTGCCTTGGTGACGCGTCCCTCTCTTGTCATCCGGCCCCACCTCCCAGGATGACGCGGCAGGCCATGAGACCGCTGCAGCCTGTGATTGGCTGCAGCCTGTGCTTGGCCTGTGATTGGCTGCAGCCTGTGCTTGGCCTGTGATTGGCTGCAGCCTGTGCTTGGCCTGTGATTGGCTGCAGCTGTCACTTGGCCTGAATTGTCATCCCGGGAGGTCGGACTGGAGGAAGAAGCCGGGAGTTATCGGTAAGTCAGAACTTCTTTTTTTTTTTTTACACGTATATGTATATTGTGATCGAAAGTCACTGTCCATGGTGCTGAAACAGTTTAAGTCTTTCAGCACCGTGGGCAGTGACTGTCTCCTGACGTCGCGTACCCGAACATTTTTTGCCGGGTTCGGTTAAAACGAGTTCGGCCGAACCCGGTGAAGTTCGGTGCGCTCATCTCTAATTTGACACTCCGTTTGGATGTTTGTAACCAGAAAAGCACGTGGTGCTTTTCTGTTTACATTCAGGAGTTTGACAGCTCTTGCGTGATTTTCGCGCATGCAACGCAGGACCGTCAGTGTGGCATGCGTTGTTTTCACGCACCCATTGAAGTCAATGGGTGCGTGTTGCGTGAAAAACGCAAGAATATAGAACATGTCGTGAGTTTTACGCAACGCACTCACGCTGCGCAAAATTCACGCATCGTCTAAACAGCCCCATAGACTATTATAGGTGCGTACGACACGCGTGAAAAGCACGCGCGTCGCACGCGCGTATAATACGCTCGTGTAAATGAGGCCTAATAGTTAGTCACTTTTATGGCTATACTAGTGGCGAGCTGAACCTTGCTTAATCAGATGAGAGACGCTGCTTTTTGTCAACACTACCAATATCAGGAAGGCACAGATGTAGCAGAGCTTAATTGGTCATGTAATTACTAAGTATTTAACTATGCCTCCAATCCTATGGAAATCTACAGAAAACACATTGTGAAAATGAACTGTGGTAAATTTCAAGCTTTGCATTGCTATAGTGGAGCTACCGTGATATAGACACCATTGTGTGAACTGCAGAGATGTTTTGGTATCAATAACCTCTAATGCTCCTACAATATATACTGTATAGTAGTGAGAATTATATCAGGGACATTGTATTACGAAGTTCTCTTGTTTGAATTGACATTTAGTAACTTTTTTAACAACATTAAAGAAAAGTTACTCTGCACACCCGGTATTATTGGGTTGGGCCCCTACTTATGCACCTACTACGGTCTGAACATTGCAACCATTTAATATACATATAATATACATATTTTTTATAAGAAGCACAAATGTAAAAGTTTATACTAATAGTATTGCAGCTTCTTCCACATTAACAGGGGTTCCTAAGAATTAAAGACTGAAACCAGTTCAATGTTTGATTCCACCATTACAAGTTTAAGCCAGATCACACACATGCACAGTTTTTTTTGTGGCAGTTTTTGGCTCAGTTTTTTAAGCCAAAGCCAGAAGTGGATCCAAACAGAAGGAAGGGTATAAAGAAAAGATAGATGCATCTTATTTCTTTTGTGTCCACTTTTGTGTTTGGCTCAAAAAACTGATCCAAAAACTGCCAAAGAAATGCATAATAACTGTGTCTGTGAGCATGGCCTAAGTAGTAGTCGGGTTGTTTGTGTCTATGTTGAAGTTGCCTATAATAACAGTAGTGATATCAATGGAGAGGAACTGATGAAGTCACCGAGAAGTTGTCTAAGGGCAGATGGACCAAGAGGCTAATGTTGGGTTGCAATTTGGAGGTGATGGGGAGAGTGGATACAGGTTCAGAAAACTCCTAAAGGTTAAAGATGAAGTGAACATATAAGGGTGATTATAGTGAAGGAGCACTGCTCAGATAATGGAAACCAACTCAACCGCCCTGTTTGTTTTTAGCTCTAAAAGAGTGAATGAATTGAAGAAAATCCACCTCTATTCTTGTTTCTATAATTGCAACCTTCTGTATCAGTCTATCCTCTGGCTGCCCAAACACAGGGAATCGAATATGCTAACTCTAACCTACAAAGTCCTGTCTATCTCTGCTGCTGCCTATATTTCTTCATTGATCTTCTGATTTAAACCTACTGGCAACCTTTGCTGTCAGAAAATTTGTATTTTTTTTAATTTTTATTAATAAAAGTTATAAAATTTTTCAATATACTTTCTGTATTGATTCCTCACGGTTTCAAGATCTTTGCTTGTTGTTATATAATAGGAAGATTCATTGTTTACTTTTAGTGGATACAATTCTGTCCACGGTCATGTGATGGACACACAGGTGCTCCTAAGAAGACACAGCTCTGATACACATACTGTAACGATCCCAGCCCCTGTGTCTCCATCACATGACCATGGACAAAATTGTATCCACTAGAAGTAAACAATGAATGTTTCTACTAAATAACAACTAGTAGAGATCTTGAAAACCGTCTGGAATTAATACAGAAATACTCGCTCACGCCTTTTGTAAACATGATCAAGGATTTAGGGTTCAGGGAATAAACTCCCACTAGTGAAATAGAAGTTAATGAAGATTGCAAAAAATTTTGAGATTTGCTCTTCTAATCTTGGGAGCCAGTTCATAGGAATTTTTAGTTTTGGAAATGATTTTAATTGTACGTTATTCATGATCATTATAGTAGCAGTTATAGATGGTAATAACTCTCTGTAGGATTATTATATATGTTTCCAAACAGCCATGTAGACAGTTGTAATTTTTTTCACCTTTCAAAAATGTCTATACATAATGGTTTAAATTCTTGCCAACGCAATATACGCAAGTCAGAGAAGCTCATCTCTTCATCTCAGACTGTGTTCTAACTTAACAATTATAGAATAAAATATTAAGAATTCAAACAAAATAAGGCCACATTAAAAGTAAATAAAGATATACTAACCGGCAGACCAGTTAGACCAGTTACACGACCCTGAAAACCATGGGGGCTTTGAATATCTGGGCAAGAGGTACATGAATCCCCCTAAAACAAAAAGTCCATAGTGAGATACTGATACTCTTAAAGCAGCCCAGATTATGAGATAAGCATTAATTATGAATCCATGCAGAACAATAAGTTCTAAATTCTAGACTAGAACAACTTATTATTTAATTAATGAAAGGGAATTTATCATGTATTTAATATTAGTTTCATTAATCACAAAATGTATGTAGGGGGGGGGGGGGCTGTGGTAATGGATGGACAGATTTCCTGCATTGTCTGTATAACCAGGACAGCATGGTGCGTGTCTTATGGCACCTTCAATATATGAAAGTTAAAGGGTTGTTCCATATTCCATGCACTGGATCGGTGATAAATGTTGGATCAATGAGAATCCCTCCCCTGTGACCCCTTCCGTCACACAAACTCGGTAAAGAAAAGTTTTATAGAGTGGCAGTCGAGCATGTGCACTCCATACAAACTATGAGAGTTACGAACACAGCTCACAGTCGTGCAGAGGGGGGACATTATGATTCTAAGTTCTAACAGTCAGTAGGGGTTCCTGCGGTTGCAGTCCATTGATCGAGAATTTGTCACCTATTCAGTAAATATGTGATAAATGTTTCTCACTGGAATACTCCACTAATGGTCAGAGAAGTGTCAACAAACTAATACAGTCTCCGGGAAGTGATGGAGTACTGCTTTCTCCCTCAGTGACAGGGGAGATGAATAGAGAACCTTATCTGTGTGGCTATAGTGTATAATGTTGATATTCTGATTTATCTAGGTTTCTAGCAGTACAATAGAGCTGTCATTAAATCCACCACACTCTGTTGACTCTGTTCCAGTCTACACAGCAAAGCTGCAGAAAACAGGAAATGTCAGTTTAAAGAGGCCCTGTCACCAGATTATAAATGCCCTATCTCCTACATAATCTGATTGGCGCTGTAATGTAGATAACAGTGGTTTTTATTTTGAAAAACTATAATTTTCGCAGAAGTTATGAGCAATCTTAGATTTATGCTAATTAGTTTCTTAATAGACAACTGGGCGTGTTTTTACTTTTTACCAACTGGGCGTTGTACAGAGGAGTGGATGACGCTGACCAATCAGTGACCAATCAGCATCATACACTTCCCATTGTTCCAGCCCAGCTTCTTTCACTGCACAATCACACTGTGCACAATCACACAGTGCACAATCACACTGTGCAGTGAAAGAAGCTGGGCTGGAACAATGAGAATTGTATGACGCTGATTGGTCACTGATTGGTCAGCATCATCCACTCCTCTGTACAACACCCAGTTGGTAAAAACACGCCCAGTTGTCCATTAAGAAACTAATTAGCATAAATCTAAAATGGCGCAAAACTTGCTAAAAAATGATTGTTTTTCAAAATAAAAACCACTGTTGTTATCTACATTACAGCGCCGATCACATTATGTAGGAGATAGGACACTTATAATCTGGTGACAGAGTCTCTTTAACTTTAGCAGCTAGTAAAACAGTTTTTTTTAATACGGATAGTCACATTTAAAAAAAACAACAATTTGCAATAAAAATGTAGATAATATGTAATTTTCTGATAATACATTCCATTTAAAACTGTTGTCTTATTTGGACGATTCCCATTTAATTTGCAGTTTTCCCTGTGATGAACTCATTGTGGGTGTGGGGTCTCCTCATAGAATTAGTATACAGCTACCAATTTACAAGTACAGTAGACTGCTGTGCTGTTCTGGTTTGAATTTATGAAACTGTAGCTCCGATCTTAGTAATGTCAGTAATCTCTATTGCATTACTTGGAACAGTTTACATTTGGCTCTCAACCTTACATACCAACTGTGGTGTTCTTAGCCAAGGCTTTGTATGGCTGACCACAA
The DNA here is from genome assembly GCF_050947455.1 of Rhinoderma darwinii. NCBI lineage: Eukaryota > Metazoa > Chordata > Amphibia > Anura > Rhinodermatidae > Rhinoderma > Rhinoderma darwinii. Next base: position 255,621,555 of record NC_134688.1, on the reverse strand, counting down.
ATTCTTGGCCAAAAAAACCAAAAAACACTCAATGCATTTTGATTTTTGACCAGAACTGTAATTTACTGTAATATAACATACTGTACTATTTAGCGGGTTTCTTTATGTTCTCACAATTCAACAAAAGATCAGATAGTGCAGCCATGTATTCATTAGATGCTGACAAAATTCTATTTTGTATCTTGTTTCTTTGTCATTTGACTGATATAAGACTATATTTAACATCTTACCTTTTCACCCTTCAATCCTGTAAAGCCGAGGGTTCCCTGCATTCGATTAAAATAAAAAAAAAAGTGTTTAGTTTAATATGTTGAATGTTTGCATTCTGATAAAAACCTTTTATATAAAATGACTACATTTTATGCACATTTTTAGAGAACTGAACATTTAGGATAAATTGAAGTACTCTACACTTCTTAATTAATAATCTTTTCAAGTGCTTTGCTTTCTATGAATGGGTTTAAATAAGGTTCAATTGCCAGTGGGTGATATAGCCAAGTCTCCACTTTCCTGCGGATATCTGGCCATGTCCAAAACTATAGAGCTGAACTGGTGGTATGTCCGTACGAGCACTTGCACCCCTGATATTTCACTTGGGAATATAAATTTCAATTCCAAGGGCATCCATTGTTCTTTAACCCCTTCCCACTGCAGCCACTTTTGACTTTCCTGACGGAGCCTCATATTTCAAATCTGACAAGCGATTCAGAGACTGTTTTCTTGTGACACATTGGACTTTATGTTACTGATAAAATTAGCATTTTTATCAATTTAAATGTATCTGCTTGTCAGACAGGCAGTTATACCATGCAAAATAGGTGATAAATAAAATTTCCCATATGTCTACTTTAGATTGGCATTGTTTTTTAAACATCCTTTTATTTTTCTAGGACGTTACAAGGCTTAGAACTTTAGCAGAAATTTCTCACATTTTCAAGAAAATGTTAAAAGGCTATTTTTACAGGGACCAGTTCAGTTGTGAAGTGGTTTTGAGGGGCCCATACAAAACAAACCCCCATAAACTGCACCTCAAAGTATTCAAAACAGCATTTAGAAAGTTTCTTAATTCTTTAGCCGTTTCACAACCATGAAAGCAAAGTAGAAGTGAAATTTACAAATTATTATTATTTTTTTTTTTAATTCATTTTTAATTAATTTTTTTCTGCAACACAGAAGGTTTTACCAGAGAAATGCAACTCAATATTTATTTCCCAAATTCTGCAGTTTTTAGAAATAGCCCACATGTGGCCCTAGTGTGCACTGAAGCACAGATCTCAGAAGCAAAAGGAGCACCTAGTGGATTTTGGGGCCTTCTTTTATTAGATTATATTTTAGGCGCCATGTCAGGTTTGAAGAGGTCTTGCAGTACCAAAACAAAAGAAACACCCCCAAAAATACCCCATTTTGGAAACTACGCCCCTCAAGAAATTCATGTAGGTGTGTAGTGAGCATTTTGACCTCACTAACTGACGCTAACTATAACTCTGTAAATTTACGCTTAAACTGACGCTACGCTATAATAAATTTAGTGAACGAACTTCAGTTAAAAAAAACTGAATGTCCGTCACTAACTGACACTACCTATAATGCTGTAAATTTACACTAAAACCTTAGAAAAATTGCTAAAACTTCTGCTTTACATTTTTTTTTTACAAAACGGACGTCAGTAAACATCCGCTACTCTAACGCTCCAATTTATGCAGGTACTAGCTACACCTAACTATAATTTTTTTTTTTTACAGTGTTATATTTAAAAAAAAGACCAAAAACCCCTGTGTCAACAAATTACCACTGAGGCGGATTTATAGTCTCAGCACTCAGTGGCTGCAGGGCGCACACAGAAAGATGAGGTAGTAAAATATAACCTGTGCCAAAAAATTAGCACAGATGCCAATCAGTGATGGTGGTCACTGATCAGCGCTCAGCTGCAGGACGCCCACAGGGAATTGGTCGGGTAGGAAAACAAAATCAAAAAAAGGCCCAAAAAACCTGCATCAACAAATTACCATGGAGACTTATTATAGACTCAGCACTCAGTGGCCCCAGGGTGCACACAAGGAGATGGTGCAGAAAATATTAAAAAAATTCCTGTGCCAAAAATAGGCAGAGAGGCTGATCAATGATGGCGGTCACTGAACAGCACTAAGCTGCCGCAAGACGGAAAAAGGGGGTGGGGAACAGGAACAAGGGGTAGGAAATTTAGGGACAGATCTAGTGCTGCTGCTAAAAAAATCAGCAGCAGTACAGTCGATGATGATGATCACAGTGAGGGATCACACAGTAGGATGCAGAAGAGGATCGCAAGAACAGAATGCCTCAGTATGGCTCACGGACGGTAGTGTCAAACACCCTGCACCAGCTCTGCTCACCGGAATGAGACGGGCAGAGCTGGTGCAGGGTGTTTGAAACATCCGCCATGACTGCAATTGGTCCGACCAATCGTAGCGATCGAAGGGGTGGCACCACTGGCAGCTCCTCATGAATACATGGTAGTGATTGGTGCACCAATTACAACCATATCACTGTGTCCTGTTGCACAGTGAAAAGCTAAAGATGCAAAGAGCCGCAATTGGCCAGTCAGAATTAACCGGCCAATCACAGTGACACCCCCCTGGGCATTATGTAAAGATGGCCTGCTGTTAGGAACAGCAGACATCTGTACTTGGTAACTGTGTATTCTTACGCAGTAACCGCTTCCCTGTTTGTCGTAAGTTTACAACATTTTGCGGGAAGCATTGGCTTTCCATGACGTATACTTATGACAAATGTCTGGAATGGATAAAAATTATTGCTTTTTATTTTTGTTTATATCTCCGACAGAGCAAGATCGGTCTCTTTAGTTACTTGCTTCTCTTTTCTTAAAATGACTGAATGTTTCTGTATCTATGACCCCCTCCTAGCTGACTATTTGTACACTTTTAGAAAACTAAAAATGTAGGACAAAAAGTTCTTCAAACTCCCTAATGAATAATGTTTGCAAGTGCCGTTCTTGATAGGCCACACCTAAATAACTAAAAGAGCTAAGTCTCCACTCTCTTGTGGCTACGCTGTTGTGTCCTGCACTTTTCAGTGTAAAGTCTGGCTGCATATCAATTCCAGGACTTTCATGGCATTATAAAGTGGCACTGTACTTTCGCTCTCCCATACAATCTTACAGCGGGTGTGGGAAAATGCAGGTGGCACGTTGGATAGTACAATTGTCAAGACAACCTTATAACGCCCGAAAAGTCTTCTGCAAGTATCCTCAGCAACTGTACTGCCTACATGCCCAATGTAAGTGTTTGTATAAAGCTTTTTTTTTTTTCAGGGCAGGGTTGGATCAGCACCTCCAGCCATTTTAAGGGCATATACAAATACTAATCTTATGTGTATATTATATTGTAAATTAAAATAGATTTATATTCCTGGTCAACTTGAATCTAACAGCTGATGGATTTCAACACTTTATTTCCAAGTTCCTTCTGCATTTCTGTTCAATGTATTGTACATTGTAAGACAAATCTATTTTTATTGTTCATGGATACAGAAGAAAACTGTTCTTTGGATAAAATGAACCACACTCCGTTATTTTCTAAGTAAAGGTAATAAATAATCCTGCCTAGACATTATAAAAATGTTGACATTATAGTTAGTGGAAGTAGCTGAAGGCTATTGACAAACCAATGAAGATCATTAAAAGCTGGGAATGCTATTGTACATTTTAATGATTCCAACAAAGACACAAATAAAGAATTTAACTTCTATCTATACCTATTTTTTTTGTCTAAATTAGTTAGAAAAAGGAAAAGTGAGCAAGATCTTACAATAGGCATACTACTTCTGTTGAATTCTAAATGGATATAGCAGACCCATATGTGGCGCCCAATCACGTAGAACATTAACATTAGTTTCCTTATGTCCTGCCTAACAGAATCGTAGCATGGAAATAGCACAACTGATTTCAATTCCAATTGAAAACAATGGGATCAGCTGCATCACCAGTTTTCCTTGGACTTTTATATAAAAAGACAGAGGGACTGAGAAATACCACAGTATATATATATTATGTTCGGCACTTTGATTGCTAGTGGAGAAAAGCAGTATAGAAATATTGTTTTATAGGCATAATTTTATGATGTGTAGCACCATTAGAGTGTAATACCATAATTTTTTTACAAGTCAGTTTGACATAAACACACAGTAAAAAAATAAAATAAAAAATTCATAGTCCTGTCTGCCTGCACAATATGCTCCAAGTTATGCCAGGTATACCTGTTCACCTTTTGGTCCTGGTACGCCTGCTGGTCCCTGCAAATAAGAACACATTAAAGTCAGAAGCATGATGGGATTCTTCCAAATATATAAGTGCAAATATATAATGATTATATTTATCTAATTAGAAGTCTTGGTCTATACCAGCCATTGACTAATCCTGCCAAAATATGCTGTGTTCTGTATTGTTATTTTGACTTGCAATGGAATAAAATGCAGGATGTCCATTAGACATTACTATCAGAATTGGTCATTCTGTATTCATTACTTACGACTTGTCCTGGCTCTCCAATTCCAGGGCTACCTTTCTGACCTTTAACACCTGGAACACTGGTAGCTTGTGTGCCGTCAGTGTTTATGGTTGGGCAAACTTCACATGGATCACCCTACAAGACACAAAAACAAAACAGTTCTACTCTGTATTCTTACTGGTTTAGAATATTATGTATACGTTTTAATGTAAATTATAACGGCTGTATACAGAAAGAGTAGGTAATACACATGACAATATAATAAACACAGGTATAAGGTAAATGTCCGCTTACCTTTTCTCCCTTTAGTCCAGAGAGTCCCGGTTTACCCTGTAAAGAAAATAAAAAATACACATTACATTGCAAACAGATTCAACACAAGTAATTGAGAATAACTCTGTTAGGTGAAACCTGTGCGAAATTACAAGAAGGTTGTGCGGCTCCATACTAAGAAGTCATACGGTCTCCGTGCACTTCCATACAGGCTCCGTACACTGGCATATACTATGTGCCCCAGCTCTTATAGTGTGCTCAATAAAAATGTGTTCATTTAGGGGCATGGCCTAGCTTCTGATGTTAGAGGACGCAAGTTCCGGATCTCCTGCTACCGCTGTCCTGAAATTATATTATTCATTCCAATATCTCTCGCTATTGTGACTGCAAAGACGCAGGACCTGGTGTAAATGTTTCAGTGGTGGAAGCCACATCTCAGACCCATGACAGAGAGTGACAGAGGGTGAGCCTTAAGTAGTTGTCCAACACGATGCCGATACTCCAGCGGAAGAAGAGCAGAGGAGATTGAAGAGGGCTGATGCAGCTAAAAAGTTGGGACAGTTTGCATGGACTACTGCTCCCAGTTCCATAAAAGATGCTGCTTATGATTCTTGCTTTTGGGCGCTGAACCGTGAGCTGGAGGAAGACAATTGAGGGGGGAGCTACCCTGGAACTCCGAAGGCTTAAGGACAACATGGTACGGTGGGGGTGAGTCACGAGGCTTCTGTAGACCTTTTGTATTATCATTACCCTCATACGTTAGGGATACTATGGATGCCCTGAGGAAACTTGAAGGCATCCGTCTTGATCATAATGTGTTTCTTGCCTCACTAGACGTGGAGGCGTTGTATAGCTCTATTCCCCACGAGCAGGGATGCTTTGCCATTGACTATTTTTTGAGAGACAAGGGTACACAATTCAGGGCACACAATGAATTTGTCATTCTATTGTTGAAATTTGTATTGGAGCATAATTTCTTTTTGTTCAATCAAAAGATTTTCCACCAGTTAAAAGGGGTAGCCATGGGAAGTCCATGTGCCCCGACCTATGCCAATTTGTATTTAGGCTGGTGGGAAAAAGAATGTGTCTTTACGGATTTGATGGAACAATGGACCTCCTGTATCCTTTTATGGATTAGATTCATAGACGACATTCTGATCTTGTGGAAAGGAACAAAGGCACAATTCATGGAGTTTGTAGGTGCCCTTAACGTAAACAACCTAGGTCTCTTTTTTACGTCAGAGATTAATGATAACAAGATCACATTTCTCGAGGTCACGATTTCTAAGACACCCTCAGGAGCCATTCAAACCAACATGTTTAGGAAATCCACTGCCACAAACAGTCTCTTGAGATGGGAAAGTTGTCATCCTTTAAATTTGAAACGGGGCATCCCAAAGGGCCAATACCTGAGGGCCCGCCGGAACTGCTCGACCATATCCGACTACAAGATTTCGGCTCATGAATTAGAAAACAGATTTCGGCGGAGAGGGTATCCGAGACAAGTACTTAAAGATGCATATCAGAATGCACTAGGTAGAAATCGGGATGATCTATTGAACCCTAAACCGAAGGAAGTTGAGGAGGAAATGGTTAGGGTCATCGGTACCTTTGACTCCTCTAGTGTGGAGGTTCGGTCCATCCTACAACGCTTTTGGGGCATTCTGCAAGCCGACCCAGACATTGGGGGTTTGGTAGGTAAATCTCCCATGATTACTTATAGACGTGGATTTAATGTCAAGGATCGGTTAGTTCATAGCCATTTAAATATCCAGGACCCTGTTGGCACCTGGTTGAATCGTGGCCTAAAAGGAAGCTTTAGATGTGGGTCCTGCAAAGCCTGTGAGTCAATACTATGCAGCAGCAAGTTTAGAAGTACCATTACGGGGAAAAGTTTTGAGAACAGGTCCTACATAAATTGCAAAACCAAGGGGTTGGTGTATCTAATTACCTGCGACTGTAAAAAGCAATATGTAGGGAAGACTAAAAGGGAATTCAGAAGGAGGATTAGAGAGCATATTGGGGATGTTAGGCGACAAGAGGATACTTCAGTGTCCCGTCATGTCTGGGAGTGTCATGGGGGTGACTCCTCAAACCTTAAATTTCAAGGGGTGGAATGCATCAGACAGACAATAAGAGGTGGTGACGTGGATAAAAGGATTATGCAAAAAGAAGCGCAATGGATCCATCGTCTTCAAACCATTTGTCCCCAAGGTTTAAATGAACAGATCTCCTTTGCCTGCTTCCTATAGTATATCTCTAGTATGTTTATAATACTCATAAAATCCCACTATTTTTTGTATATCCCTAAGCAGTTTTCACGGTCTTTAGAGCTATATATTATCATAAGGATTAATATGAATCCTGCAGAATACTCTTTTGATATCTGACACAATATTCTGTCATTAAGGCCACCAATGTTACTCCAATATGTGTCCATAACCTTTTTGGGTGCTCATTGGTTTTTTGTTTGTTTTTTGTTTGTTGTTTTTTGTATGAAACTATACGTTAAGACATGGATCACATGAAACAACTAATCTCATCTAGCATAAGATCACACATTCCAACCAGCTATTATGTTGGTGGTGTTTTTTTGGCCAAGTATATTGAATACAGGTAATCTTGTGATAAGTGTTCAACATGCGGCGTAATATGCGGTTTTTCAGCGATATGTGGGCATGTTTCCCAATGTGGGAACGTGCCCATCTTCCTATCAGAGGACTTTAAGTTTCTTCCCTATGTCTATGTGTGCCGATTTTTGTTTGCGTTGTGTGTTCTTTCTGTGTCTCTCGTCTGAGCTGCATCTGTGTATAGGTTTTGAATTCATACGGCAGTGAATTTGATCCGCCTGGAGATCTCCTAGGCAACGTGGGACGCTGTAGCGTTGAAATGAAAGCTGATTGGCTGCTGGATAGGATGCTCGGCATTCTTCCTGCAACGTCATATTCTGACGTGGCTACTGCGGGTTGGTGCCTGGCCTCAGCTACGTCAGCTGAGTGGGTGGGCTTTGGCCTGTCAAATAGACCGGAACTTCGCCGGCGCGTGTGCGGCCAATGCATTAGAGTCGTACACGCGCCGTGAGGTTCAATTTAGCACACAACTGTGCTTAACGGCAGTAATAGATGAAACAATAAATAAACCGAATTGATAATCCCTGATGATGTGTCACCTGTACTAGTGGCACGGAAACGCGTTTGGATTATCCTCTATTTCAGTGAGGTGTGTCAGTGCAATATACTATAAGGGGGAGAGTGGTTGCTTGGTGGTTGGAATAACATCATCACACGAGTATTCCTCTCTTCATGACTGACCACCGTATCTGAAGCCTGTTCTATTGTAATGAGGGCTAGGATAGCTCATTTTTAAAGATTTATCAATTAAACAATATTTTAATCGTTCTACTTCAGGCAGTAAATTTCACGAGGCTTCTACTATGAAAAAAGTGCTTATGGCGCCGGTATAACTTCTCGCTGGCCCAAATTGGTGGCACAAAAGAGGATATCTGCATAATGAGGAATGACCTACAGAAGGCGGCTGAGTGGACTCCTGTTGTGGCAGGCAGGATTAGTGAGGTGGAAGATGCTATGCCCTCCATGCAAAGGGAGGTACAGTCTAACAGCCAGGCTGTATCCACGCTGTTAGCAAAAACTGACGATTTGAAAAATCAGCTCAGGCGAAACAATATCAGGCTGGTGGGGGTGCCAGAAAGAGTGGAGCAGATGAATTCGGATGCTAGTGTTGAAGTGTGGGTGTTGGACACTTTTGGGACAGATGTATTGACTCCATTGTTTGCTGTTTAGCGGGCCCATAGGGTTTTACATTATAAATATCATGAATTGATCCTATGCAAAGCCAGGGAAAAGCAAGACATCACCCTCAACGGAGTAAGGATCAAATTTTTCTTGGATTACGCAGTGGAAGTGCAGCGGTCGTAGTTTATGGATATAAAAAGGAGACTTTGTGCCTTGAACGTGCAATGCTTTATAATTTACCCTGCTAAACATTGAGTGGTGGCTTTGGAGTTGTATGAGAGACGCCTTGCGGTGGTTGGATGACCATGAGAGCCAGCTGCAGGGTACCGGGGAAGCTGAAAGGGACTAAAATGCCTGTTCAAGTCTACCGTATTGCACACAAGTAGCTGTTCTAGACTCTCTTACTCATATCCTTTACAGGTTCCTTAAAGGGTGGTGATGTTGCATTAATGTTGAATTTTTTTTCGGTTTTAGCCTGGAATCCTGTATAGCTTAACCGTGTGGGGAGAGTTTGTTCAAACTGTGGGACTTTGCGTCTTTTCTGATATACGGGCATGATATGTATCTCAACACATGCTGATAGTATTGGGGGCTATCACTACATGGTAATGGTAGGGAGAATGTATTATGAAAGGAGGATATAGTGGATGATGGCTCATATGCTATGGGCTATGATAGTTAAGCTGGTTATTGGTACATTCTTTGCCGCATGCCCTGACCCTTCTATAAAAAGAGAATTATCGGTTTCTATTTTTAGGGGAGGGGATTCTTCGGGGAAGAGTTTCTTTGGGGTGGGTTGGGAGGGGGGTATGTCCACACTATAACTCCTGTCGTTCTGAGTCTTGCTTGCAGGCCAGCAGGTCTGTTCCCGCAGGAGGGAACCAAGTAGCCTATTTTTCGCAGAGAACTTCTGTGTGGGGAGGTTGGGGGTGCGTGAACTTTGTCTCATGGAACATTCGAGGCTAGTAAACGTTATGCTATTTACAATTTTCTTAAAAACACTCTCCGGCAATTATGGGGTTGTAAGAAACTCATATAACGCAATACTCATATAACGCAATAACGCAATGGCTCTTCATAGGGCTTGGATGAGGCATTGTTACCATTCATTTCATTCAACATTCTAGAGGAGTGAGTCTACTCATTCATAGGAGCATACCGTTCTGATGCCATCATTCATTTAAAGATGAGGAGGGAATCTTTGTTGGGATTCACTACACTGTATACCATTTTCAGCATATTGTGGTAGTGATGTATATTCCTCCCTCACACTCCAGAGCTTATTTAAAGAAAGTACTGGAATGTCTGAATACTTTGCCAGATGTACTCTACTTCTCATGGAGGATTTTAAGAACTTTGTCAAGAAGACACTGCATAAATTCCCAGGTGACACAACTACCACTTTTGGAAAAATGTTACTTGAGTTAGGGCTAGTAGATGTTTGGAGAGTGAAGTGGCCGGCTATGAAACAATATTCTTGCGCTTTCACAACTTATAGCTCATTGTCTCACATAGATTTGATTTTATGCAATTCTATGGCTGTGCCCATATGTGGCAGAATATTTGCTCCAGTCAATCTCAGATCACTCCCTGATGTACCTTCACCTTAAGGCCTGATTCACATGAACGTGTTAAACGGCCACATTGAATTACATAGGTCCTTGGGACGGCCGCTGTTTCAACTGCCGTCCCAAGGACCTATGTAATTCAATGTGGCCGTTCACACTGCTGTTGTTTCAACGGACTGTGTGAAGGGTCCGTGGGAAAATAGGACATGTCCTATTTTTTCACGCATCACGCATCCCTCCATAGACTCTCAACTATGGGGGATGCGAGACAACGCGTACCGCACAGCTGAGCACGGATGCACCTCGGACGTGAAAAACTGCAGTTTTTCACGTCCGAGATGCGCAGCGCTCGTGTGAATCAGACCTAATTTAGGGGAAGGGCTGTGGAGACACTCCTTAGGGTGAAAGCGTAATCCATTCTGGTTAAAGCTAATTAGAAGTGGGCTTGTCGGTACTCAAATTACTGAACTTTTTCAATTTAATGCTAATACAGCTCCCTCAGATGTGATCTCGGATGCTATGAAGGCGTTTCTGAGAGGAACATTCATAAGAGAAATTATGATAGTAAAGAACAAATCTAAACAGATGGACGAGGCTTTATTCACCAGGGTTAATAAAACAGAGGCTCATTACATTCTATATAACTCTCCTGAATCATTACATGATTAGAAGTAGGTCCAAAGTCACCTGCAATCTCACACGCTTAAACAGGCTGATAGCAGATTTATGTTAATAAAACAGCAGTATTATGCAGAAGGGGAAGTCACTGGCAAACTCTTGGCGCAGACATAGAAAGGGGCATCTTTTGTTCAACGGATTAGAGCTGAGGGTTTAGGACTTGTTACACAAACATCCGAGACAGGGGCGTAACTAGGAAAGACTGGGCCCCATAGCAAACTTTTGACTGGGGCCCCCCTCCCCTGGGTGTCACACAACCCCCCCTTGTAGATAGTGCCTTTTTTACAGCCCCCCTGTAGATAACGCCATCCAGCCCACTCTGTTGATAACGCCATACAGCCCCTTCTGTAGAGAACGCCATACAGACCCCTGTAGATAACGCTATACAGCCCCCCCTGTAGAGAACTCCATACAGCCCCCCTGTAGAGAACTCCATACAGCCCCCACCGTAGAGAACTCCATACAGCCCCCTCTGTAGATAGCGCCATACAGTCCCCCCTGTAGATAACTCCATACAGCCCCCCCTGTAGATAGCACCATACAGCCCCCCTGTAGATAGCACCATACAGCCCCCCCTGTAGATAATGCCATACAGCCCCCACTGTAGAGAACTCCATACAGCCCCCTCTGTAGAGAACGCCATACAGAGTCCCCCTGTAGGTAACGCCATACAGCACCCCTGTAGATAACGCCATACAGCCCCCACTGTAGAGAACTCCATACAGCCCCCTCTGTAGAGAACGCCATACAGAGTCCCCCTGTAGGTAACGCCATACAGCCCCCTGTAGATAACCCCATACAGCCCCCTCTGTAGAGAACTCCATACAGCCCCCTCTGTAGATAGCGCCATACAGCCCCCTCTGTAGATAACGCCATACAGCCCCCCTTGTAGAGAACGCCATACAGACCCCCTGTAGATAACGCCATACAGAGTCCCCCCTGTAGATAACGCCATACAGCCCCCTTTGTAGAGATCTACTGAGGGGGCTGTATGGTGTTATCTACAAAGGGGGCTGTATTGAGTTCTCTACAGGGGGCTGTATGGAGTTCTCTACAGGGGGCTGTATGGTGTTATCTACAGGGGGCTGGATGGCGTTATCTACAGAGGGGGCTGTATGGTGTTATTTACAGAGGGGGCTGTATGGAGTTCTCTACAGGGGGGCTGTATGGAGTTCTCTACAGGGGGCTGTATGGAGTTCTCTACAGGGGGCTGTATGGTGTTATCTACAGGGGGCTGGATGGCGTTATCTACAGAGGGGGCTGTATGGTGTTATTTACAGAGGGGGCTGTATGGAGTTCTCTACAGGGGGGCTGTATGGAGTTCTCTACAGGGGGGTGTATGGTGTTATCTACAGGGGGCTGTATGGTGTTATCTACAGGGGGGCTGTATGGCGTTATCTACAGGGGGGGCTGTATGGCGTTATCTACAGGGGGGGCTGTATGGCGTTATGTACAGGGGGCGGTATGGCGTTATCTACAGGGGGGGCTGTATGGCGTTATCTACAGGGGGGCTGTATGGCGTTATCTACAGGGGGGGCTGTATGGCGTTATCTACAGAGGGGGCTGTATGGCGCTATCTACAGAGGGGGCTGTATGGCGTTCTTTACAGTGGGGGCTGTATGGCGTTCTCTACAGTGGGGTCTGTATGGCGTTATCTACAGAGGGGGCTGTATGGTGCTAACGCCATACAGCCCCCTGTAGGTAACGCTATACAGCCCCCCTGTAGGTAACGCTATACAGACACCCCCTGTAGGTAACGCTATACAGCCCCCCCTGTAGGTAACGCTATACAGCCGCCCCCTGTAGGTAACGCCATGCAGCCCCAACCCCCCAAAAAAATCTGACCTACAGTATGTCCTACAAAAGACATGTATCCCCTATCCACAGGATAGGGGATACATGTGTGATCACTGGAACTGATTGGGAGAACGGGGAACCGAAAGTCCCCTGAAGTTCTCCATGACTAACCTCTGACTTCCGGCGTCTGCGCAGCTCAATAAAAATGAAAGGAGCGCTGGTCACGCATGCGCACAAGCGCGACCGGCTCTCCATTAATTTCTACAGAGCTGCCGATACAGACCCCGGAAGTCCGAGGTTTGTGATGGAGAACTTCAGGGGACTTTCGGTCCCCCGTTCTCCCTATCGCTGCCAGCGATCACACATGTATCCCCTATCCTGTGGATAGGGGATACATGTCTTTTGTTTAATGGCAGAGCGGGGAGATACCTCCCTGCTCTGCCGTAGTGTTTAGTGGCGTCCCGCTGTAGCAGCCATAGCGGCTGCTAGCGGAGCCTCCGGCCATGGTGGGGGCCCGTGCCGGCGGGCGACACGGGCCCCCTCATGCCGCGGGCCCCGTAGCAGCCGCTACGGCTTCTACGGCGGTAGTTACGCCACTGATCCGAGATCTTATTGGTAATCCAACAGTTTTATTTATAATTATATGCGTCTAGAGTGGCTTATACTTCGCAACAATTAGACGATTATTTGGTGGCGGTTTCTCTGCCTAGTAAATTCATATAAGTGTATTAGCAATAGCACATGCACTTGCCAATCTATTTCATCGTATGAAATGAGATGATGGAAGGAACGTACAATCTTGATACTCTACAGAAGTGGTTGATATATGGATACAAATTCACAGTACATTAAAACAATATATTTTCTTCGCATATACCTCAAGACAGTTTAGTACTCACGATAGCCAAAAAACTGTCACCACTACCAAATCAAACATAAAAACATAATATATAGAGCCATAAAATGTCTACTAGACAAAGCTGAAATGTCTACTGTGTGCGGCCTTAAACCACAGTTCACCTTTTAACATTATGTTAGTTTATTTACAGCCTTGTAATAATTTTGCTATAAGCGTTATTTAGTTGGCCATATTATAGCTTCATGTGGAAGCCATGTATTTAGTTCCAAAGATGTGATCTAATCCTATCAGGGCAAAACAGGAAAACCTTTACCAAAAAAAATTCTGCATTGCTGAATTACTTATTACTTATTCTGGGTTACATTATGCCTTACAGCCTAAGTCTGAATGCATTGGTCCCTGTTTAGAGACCCACAGGAGTTTTGGACATATCTACATTCAAGTTGATATGGTGCATGCTATAACCACATCATGCTACATGATTCCGTACTTCCCCTTTCCTACCTTTCCATCCATATTTTTGTGTGAATTGCCTTCAAACATCAGGATATATTGCAATTTTTTTTAACGGTAACGTTTTAAGGCCATTTGGTTCAAAGGCACCAATAAAAAAATACATTTTATAAATGACGTGTACATAGCATTCATATTAGGGTAACAGAATATAGTGGATTTCACTTTTTTATGCAATTATAACATAGCATAAAGTAAAATATAAAAAAAATACAGTTTTCTAATGCATAACAATATTGAGATGATACAGTCTGTAATAATCTATTTAGCGACAGATGAAACACTTCAGTAAAGTTGGACCTTACAGTGCAAGGAGATCTCTATAGGGTGAAGTAATTGGAATCAAAGAGGTGTATATGGGTGAACCACCCACGGCTTCTATATTTTGATGAACTTATGAGGGCAACCATGTGCCTCATACAGAAGTTTAAAACGAGGAAGTATAGAATTGACCATTGCGATCCAGGCCTGTAAGGTAGGAAACGTGGGATGCTTCCAGTGGGTGAGAATAGTCTTCTTTATATATAATAAAGAAATGATCATTAAGTATCTAGAGACTACAGACTGTAGAGGGTGTATAGTAAATTTGGTGGAATTGTAAAGGGAAGTTTATATATATATATATATATATATATATATATATATATATGTATGTATGTGTATATGTATATATATATATATATATATATATAGTGTGTATATGTATGTGTACACATATGTGTGTATGTATGTGTATATGTATGTGTGTGTATATATATATATATATATATGTGTATGTACAGTATGTGTATATGTATGTGTATATATATATATATATATATATATATATGTGTGTGTGTGTGTGTATGTGTATATATATGTATATATATATATATATATATGTATATAATGTCTCATGAGCCAGGGCTGTAGAAACCCAGCCTTGGTCATGAATACGGTGGTAAACAAAGCAGGACAATTAGCATTGCCCTGCTTTGTTTGGAAACCATGGAGACAGGAGATAGTTTGATCTCCAGTCTCCATTTCAAATCTCCCACGCGCACGGATGGTCTCGCGCACGCGCGCGATCTCGCGGTATTACGGTCTGGTAAAACATTATCACCATGCCGACCCATGCTAGCCGGGGGCGAGCGCCACTCGTCCCCCGCTGCGAGCGTACAAGCAGGGTTAAATAGCCCTGCGTCGGTACGCTCATCAGCAGAGTACACCACCACACCACCAACGAGAGCTTCCTACTTGCTCCACCACGGACCGGCTCACCTGCTCCTGTCTCCTGCTACGGTTCCTGCCTCTGCTCCCCTGTTCCACCAACGAAAATGCTAAGTATCAGTGTAGCTACGGCTACACTTTAAACTCTCCCTCTCTGTCCCTGTTAACCCTTGCTGCCCTGAGTAACCCTTGGTGCCCCTGAGTCCCTGTGTTAACCCTTACTGTCCCTAAGTTAACCCTTTCTACCCCTTGCAGTCCCTGAGTTACCCCTTGCTGACAACCCTTCCCACTGTTAATCCTTTACCTGATTAACCCTTAGTGTACAGGGACAGTTATATTAGGAGGCAGTGGGACAGAGATAGTGAGCGTGTGAGAATTACAAGTAACTTATGTGTATTGTGTTGTAACGTAACATCTATGTATGTTTAGGTAAGTGGGTGGTGGTATAATTAGGATTGTTATACCAAGTTTATACTGTACTGTGATTAGTTACTGTATTTTATATATGAGAGTGATTACTGTATGTTAATAAATATCTTTATTTACTATACGGTCTTATTCCCTTGAGTAGCAGCAAAAGCAATTAGATCGACGTTAATATAAGGAAAAGGTAGGGAAACTAGGCATAACTCTAGTGACCCTGATTATAAAGGAGGTAGTAATAGTGGGTGACACTAACCAGTGAACCCCGCTATTACTCCGCCCCCTTTAACAGGAATCATTTACAGTAACTTAAATGAAACGGTCCCTAGCTGGAACCAGGGGACTCGTGAGGGATTCTAATATCCCCTCATTATCCTCTGTGGATATGGAGGGAAGAGTGTGACTCTATCGTTCTAGAGCCTTGGTGAGTTTGTCTGAAGAAACCTGTAATAGCTGTTTGTAGAACGTGGAGAGGGTCTTAGTTAAGTCGTCTTGTGATACTCAATCTTCTAAGGGGGATGTTCAGAATCTTACATTATATCTTAAAAACTGCAAACAAAATGCATGGCAAAACTGGAAGTAGCGGAATTATACATAAGGTGGAACTTGGTATTTAGCCCTAATCTGCACAAATCTGGCAACTTTACCCTCTAGTACCAGATCCCCAAGGTCTTAATGCCCAGATTTGCATATCTACCCAGGTTTGAGAGCCTCATAGATGCAGAAGAAGCAGGTTATACGACAGTGGAGTAACCTGCGACTATGTCACCTTGTCATTACAAAACAGCAGCAGGTACCTTTCCTGGGAGTATAGGGTTTTTTTTCCTGTGAGCTCAATAAGTAGTAAAGTATATAGTCATGCTGTTTTGTGGAATAGTGAGAAAAGGATATAGGATCCCTCATTCTTAAGTAATTCCACTCGGCAGCCACCAACTCAGCTTCAGCATGTAACTGTTGATGATTTAGCCCCCGCCTGTGAGAAGAGATAGCCTGTATAACAATTTTCCTAGTATAGACCTAGAAGGTGTCCCAGACCATCCCCCAGGGTGCTGAATAAGCATCCCAAAACTCCAGTGTCTTGATATTAAGGGCCCCTATTAAATCCAGACAGATGAGCATTAGAGGACTCAATCTCCAGACTTTATGTGTAGATTCTTCAGAGAACCCTAAATTGATTATTAACTCCTGTTTTGGCCTTGTGGACACAGATGATTTTTTCAAATCTGACGTGTTGCTTTATGTGGTAATAACTTTGGAATGCTTTTGCCTATCCAAGAGATTCTGAGTTTGTTTTCTCGTGACATATTGTACTTTATGTTACTGAAAAAATGTGGTCGATAAATTAAATATTTATTTGTGAAAAACAAAAATTTTAGAGAAAATTTGCAAAAATTAGCATTTTCTAAATTTAAATGTATCTACAGATAGGTATACCACACAAAATAGTTACTAGTTAACATTTCCCATGTGTCTACTTTATGTTTGCATCGTATTTTTTCATGTCCTTATATTTTTCTAGGACGTTACAAGGCTTAGAACTTTAGCATCAATTTATTACATTTTCAAGAAAATTGCAAGAGGCTATTTTTTCAGGGACCAGTTCAGTTCTGAAGTGGCTTTGAGGGCCTTATATATTAGAAAGCCCCCATAAATCAATCAAGTGGGCATGAGGCCTTATACTGTATGGGTGCACTAAAGGGGCATTATAATTTTTTTATGAGCCATTTTTTTTTAATGATGGGGGTGCGGCGCCGAAAGATCATTTCGCATGGGGCGCCATCTATCCTAAGGCTGGCCCTGGCAGGTAGGTGGCAGGCTACTAAACCAATTCCCGGCTGGAAGGCAGTGAACCACACATTAAAATCCTGGCTTCAGGAAGTGGAGTTTTCAGGAAACACCAGTTTTCAAAGTCCTTAGCTTGTCAAGAAGCCCCACTGCGGGCTCAGCAAGGACCATAGGGCAGTCTGGAAATTAAATAGTGCTGTTTGAGCTACTCTCTAGCGAGGATAACTTCGGATTAAATAGGTGGTTTCACGGGGCCAAGAGAAAATACAGTCGCTCAGTTCCTTGATGGGACATATATTTCTATATTTTTTAAACTTACATTTGATGGAAACAGTCAACAGTTTGTTAATAGACACACCTTTAATAGCATAGCTAAACCCCTAATGCAGTGCTGTGTTCTGCAATCTGGGGGAGTTTTTTCTACATTACTGTAATAGTCCCTGTTTAGGCTTTATGTTCTACAGAGCAAGAGTAAGGTCTTATTCACATCTGCATTGGAGGCTCCATAGGGGCCTCCGTCACGGAACCGACCGAGATTACCGGAAACAAAAGCGCGGCATGCTGCACTATTGTTTCCGGTAATACCACGGACACCCCGATGGAAAGCTGACTCAACCCATTAAAGTCAATGGGTTCCGTCGGCCTCCAGTGGTGTCCGCGGTGCAACGGAACTGTCG
Organism: Rhinoderma darwinii; assembly: GCF_050947455.1. Lineage (NCBI taxonomy): Eukaryota > Metazoa > Chordata > Amphibia > Anura > Rhinodermatidae > Rhinoderma > Rhinoderma darwinii. Next base: position 255,603,519 of record NC_134688.1, on the reverse strand, counting down.
CTTCCGGTTTTCCCTTTTTCTGCTCCTCTGATGGAGCTATACAACATAAAGACCTGACACAGATGTGAACATAGCCTAAGCACTATATAAAAAAGGAACAAACAAATAGGTAATGCTTTACCATACAGCTGTGGAAGTGAAGGGGCTATAAGAAATGCTATAATGTAGCATTTTATGTAAATTTTTATATATATATATATATATATAAAAGAATTGCATATATTTTATATATATATATAGGTAGATTTAGCTTTAGTGCATATCTATTTATATTTAGTGGTTTAGGTGGCATTAGTGTTGCAGGGTGCTGTCGCCATTTTTTATATCTGCTGTATATCTGCAGTCATAGGTGTTCTTGCACCTGCGTATTTTGTATCATTTAGTTGGAATGTGCTGTTCAATTTTTGTTGTGTTTATGGGATTCATATATGTGGGGTTAGTGACTGCCTCCACTTGTTGTTCTTGCACTCCTCCCATTCTGCCCTGGGTGATTTTAATCAGTTCAATGCTGGATCCTACCATCCCCAGGTATATATGTAGGCTTAGTCCTAGTTCTGGGTGTATGTGCAGCGTAGGTTCCCACCTTACAGAGGTCGCCTTGTCGTGGCAGGTGGGCTAACACTTTTTGATCAAAATGTGCACTAAGAACCTCCCTATTTGTAGGTAGATTTAGCTTTAGTGCACATCTATTTATATTTAGTGGTTTAGGTGGCATTAGTGTTGCAGGGTGCTGTCGCCATTTTTTATATCTGCTATATATATATATATATATATATATATATATATATGAATCGTATGTATATGTAAAGGATCTGCCAGACACAGCTTCTGTGTCGACGCCCGTGGTTAGTCACTCTGCACCTGCTCCTAAGTCTGATAGAGTGACTCCTTTTTCTACCACTCAGGCTGGGAGGCTGAGGAGTGGGAGAGCCTATCACAGCCTGGCCAGACGGAGCTAGCTCCCACCCTCTGTCTATTTATACCTTCATTTCCTGCTCCTCCTTTGCCTGTGATTCTGCTTGTTTCCTGGCTCTGCTGCTGCTGCTTGTACTATTTGTCCTCTGCTGCATATTGACCCTGGCTTTACTGACTAATCTCCTGCTCTGCGTTTGGTACCTCGTACACTCCTGGTTTGACTCGGCTCGTTCACTACTCTTGTAGCTCACGGTATTGAGTGGCGGGTAGATTAGGGCTCACCTGTCTGTCTCCCTACCCCGTTTTTACAGTATATATATATATATATATATGTATATATATATACATATATATATGTATATATATATATATATATATATATATATATATATGAATTGTTAAATACTATTCCTATATAAACATATGCTTTAAAGGGTGTTTACTAAGCAGAGTAAAGAACAATGGTGAATACTGAAGTAAAATAAATTATACATGGTTGAATAGTGTTAAAGAAACAAGCACGTGGCACATAAACACTGAATAAACATGAGTACATGTGAACGCTGGCATAAGGCTGGGTCTACACAATGACTAGAACATCATTATGACTGAGTTATTATTTTACTGCAACTTTGGGAATAAAAGAAAATATACAAATAACTGGTATGAATAGAATCCATATTCTTCTTTGTACCAGTTTTTAATTATGTCACAAACATTATGTGGTAAGGAATGTATAAATTTTTATATTGAATTGCATGTATTATGTGCTAAAACATTTTTTAAATTAGTTGTAATTAGAAATGTTGGTGTTTCTAATACATTGCAAGCTGCTGGATGCAGTTTACAGTCGATTCTATCAGACTAGCTTACTGTCAGCTCGTCTCCATGCCTGTACTCTCCTCTCCTGAAAGCTCATTTAAGCTGAATTCTGATCAAATCTGATTTGATGGGAATTTAGCTTTAATGGACAAAGGTGTAATTTAAGATGCTTTCTGTGGAGTGTAACGTGTTATAAATCATAATGAAATTATTTATAAAGTCCATCATTTGTGTAAGTTACATTAAATCCATCTAGGAATACTCACTGATTTTCCCACTGATCCATCTTTGCCTGAAGTTCCTGGTATACCCTGGGGGTGGAAAAAAAAATAGTAAGTAGAAAAATTCTGACATCCAAGTCATCATCCTGTACTTACTTAGTGCATGCTTTTCCAGGGAGTGCCAACTCGCCACCTGATTTATGGTGCTGATTTATGCCATTACACTCCTCCATACCTGGACAGGAGGGTCTAGAGCATATTGCCCCAAGTACCCATCCTACCCCTTGTAGATGAGAAGGGCAGCATTCTGGGAAATCCCTTTTCAGTTTTTTTTTTGGGTTGGGGTCAGATTGAGATGAACCCAAGAAGAAGCTGCATGGACTGCCTCTATTAAATGTACACCCCTGTTATTGTCTGTTAGGGCATGTTCACACGGTGCTAAAAAAATACGATGTATAAATGTGTCAAATACGCTGGCGTTTTTGTGATACTCTTTTTAAAAGACAGGCGTTTTTTATGCATTTTTGGCGATTTTCGGCATGTCTTACGCGCCAAAGAATTGACATAATGCTTCTTCTTTTAAAAAACGCGTTCTATGTACTAACGGGGCGCTATCTATCTATCTATCTATCTATCTATCTATCTATCTTGACAAAGGTTGCAGGCTCTTACGTTTTCTCCTGGGGGACCAGGTGGACCACCGGGATTACCCTAAAAGGATAAAAATAATGACATATGAGTTTACCTGTAACTTAAATATCTATTCAAATATCTAAAAGATTTTTAAAGGAAAGAGCACTCTTAATTGTAAACAATTCAAATGGCGTGGAAAAAAAGATTAAAACCATTGTAGTGTTGAAAGTTACTTTAAGCAAGGTTACTTCTACACTATCTGGCAAAAAGTATGAGGACACCTGACCATCATACCTATATGAGCTTGTTGGACATCCCATTCCAATCCATGGGCATTAATATGGAGTTAGGCCCCCTTTTGTGTCTATAACAGCCCCAAACTCTTTTGGGAAGGCTTTCTACAAGATTATGGAGTTTGTCTGAGGGAATTGTTGCCGATCAGCCAAAAGAGCATTTATGAGGTAAGGCATGTTCCAAATTATCCCAAAGGTGTTTAATAGGGTTGAGGTCTGGGCTTTGTGCTAAATACTTCAGTTCCTCCACACCAAACACATCAAACCATGTCTTTATGATGGTGCTCGCCTTGTGCACAGGGTTACAGTTTCCACTTCACAATAATTGCACTTACAGTTCGACGGGGCAGATCTAGCAGATAAGAAATCTCACGATCTGACATGTGGCAAGGGTGGTATCCTGTGACAGTCCCGATTTTTTAAGTCACTTAGCTATTCAGTGCAACCCATACTACAAGAAATGTTTGTCTGTGGAGATTGCATGGCTGTGTGCTTGATTTTATGCACCGGTTTGTAATGGGTCTGGCTGAAACATCTGAACCAAATAATTAGGCGGAATGTCCGCATACTTTTGGTGTATTTAGTTTAGGTACTGTCACTTTTGACGGTAAGAATAGTGCATCATGCAGCATACATGGCGGATAGCACATCATTATGGCTTTCCGTTATAAACGGAATCCACAGCACATATGTGAACAGAACCTTACTCTTATGTAGAGTGATAGTATGACATGAGACAGAATGCTTTAAAAATGACATATGGTTAGTCACAGACTGCTGAATTTAAACTTTGAAACTTTTTATTTATTTTAGAAACATCATGGATATCAACATCACAAGGTCTTTAAAGAGCAAACGGCACTTAGGATTGTAGCCTGCATGCTTTGATCATATCTGTCAACACTGAGGGATTAAGTGGAATATTCGATGACAGAGGAATGTCTTGAGCTTCCAGAATGCTAGAACTCACCGGTTTGCCTGGTGTTCCAATTCCTGGAAGTCCAGGTTTTCCTGGAGGTCCTGGCTCTCCTGCAAGACCCTCAGGACCTACTATTCCAGTTTCCCCCTAATAAAATCAGAGAAGAAGTGTAATGATTAATGAAATTGTTATTAAGTCTCAAGCAACTATCAACAAGTTTATTTTGCTCACCACACCATATATGTTGGGCACACGTTTCTTCTATAAAATATATTCCCTATATATGTTCATGTAAAATGTTTAGATAGTTATATACATGTACAAATCCATGTCCAACTTAATGACCATGTCTTCCTCTGAGGGTAGACCCACCTTCCCCTTAAATCATGTAAGGAAAGGTGAATGACCACTACTCTAAGCAGACTTCTGGCTCTAAACAGGACTTTTTCCTTGTTTAGCCACCCAGCTGTAATCCATGGAAGAAAGGATACTTTTCAATTTGTGCAGGCAAAATGCATGACATTCTACCATATGTAACATGTGCTTTAATATATGACCAACCCAATGGGGCAAAACGCAGATATATATTCAGTATATTCTTTTCCAAGATACTTTTAATGATGCAGTCAATGGTGTCACTTGTTATCTGAGCCACGTAGCCTCACAAAGGGAACGTACAGGTCATAGTGTTCACTTCCGGACATGACCACCACACATAGGACAGACACTTACCTTTAGCCCTTTTGGTCCCACCACACATATTTCACCTGGTCTTCCCTAAATTAATAAGAAAACTATTTCATTATGTACTGCACTTTTTTTTTTTTTTTTAGCATATACACTATGTTATGCATAGGAAGCACTTTCCTTTGTATACAGGGCATCATAACCTATATACAATGCAGAAAATGAGTATGGTTTATATGAAGACTCACTGTAAATCCAGAGCAGGCAATGAAAGTAGATAGTCGCAGGGAATATCCACAATGTAATCGCCATAGGAGAGCGCTCTCCTATGGCGATTACATTGTGGACATTCCCTGCGCCTATTTACTTTCATTACATGATCTGGGTTTGCAGATGGTCTGATAAAGGTCTAATGGATGGAAAAACCTTTAACCTATATATACAGTATGGCAATTAACATAAACAAGGGACGTGCTGACAGCCAACATTTAAGATAAAGACATAACTGCAGTCCAAGAAAAATTATTCTATACCTGCTGAACCTATACAATCTAGTACCTGCTGTAATGTCCGTGGTCGCCCCGGAGATGCCAGCACATGCGGCCGTCCTGGCCTGCAGTGACCAATAGGGTACGCGCGCGAGCTCAGTCCCGGCCTTAAAGGGCCAGCCCGCACACATGTTAAGAATTGTCTAATCAACCCATGATCACCCTGGACTATAAGAAGGGCCCTGCCCCTTCACTCATTGCCTGAGCGTTGTTGTGTTTTCCCGTGTCAGTCTAGCAAATGGTTCCATAGTGTTTTCCTGTTCCCAGTGTTCCCGTTCCTGCTACCTGTATCCTGTATCCCACGCTACCTTGTTCCTGTGCCTTAAAAGAATTGGAGTCGTGTTGTGTTACACGACGCCTGGTGTCTGCTGCCAATGTCCCATCTGAGCCTAGTCATCGCTACTGTCTGTACTACCACTGGTACCCTTGCTCGGAATATAGACTTTACTTGGTACAGCTGCTATCCCGATGCGGCGGTACGGCATAGTGGGTACCCACAGATTGAGACACCTGTCTCTTAAACTAACATTGTTCCCATTGCTGCCAAACATTGGGAAAGTAGCTAGAGTTCTGTTGGAAGCCTCCTCTGCCCTGTAGGTGTCCTCACAAGGTAGTTATAGTAAATGAAACCAAAGATTCCTTCTAATACTGCACAAAACTTTCAAAATCCAATGTTATCAAATGTATTGTAAAGTTAAAAAAAGTAAAATAAGCAAAAGTATAAAAGTATATAATACTCACATCACGACCGGGAAAACCAGAAGTTCCTTTCAGTCCTAAGTCTCCCTTATCACCCTTCTGTCCCTAAAGGAAATTATGGAGAGTGATTATTTTACAGGCAAGAAGCTAGTGGATTGTAATATATTTTGTCATTTTAGCTAATGTAGCTTACTATATCGCCTTGTGGCCCAGATGGTCCTTCATATCCTCGTGGACCCTGTTTACAAGAAGACAATCAGAGCCGCTAAAACATTATTGCATACTGTATAAAGCAAACATTGGATGTTATCATATAGGTCACTTAGAAATTAATGTTTACATTCCAACAAAGGCCAACCAATAACTGTATTTGTTGCCAGTATTATAGACTCCTTTTCTTAGCAGGCTATTTGGTAAAATATGTCATTATTGAGTAGCGGAAAATGTAGCAAATCAAGTTTGCACTCTTATGACATTTTTGTTTAGAGATAAGGACATTTGCCTACAAACGGTCCGTCACTAAAATTATGCCAATACTAACATTGTGATACTCTTTATGCGTACTATAAAATTTTTTGTCTGCAATAAATATCTGAATTAAGCATTGTAACTTGTTTAGAGGGCCGTGGAATTCTTTTTTTGGTGGACTATTGCGGGTCTAACGAGTCCTTCACAGGCACCCGGCTATACATCGGAGTGCTATACAAATTCTACTAGTACTGGCCAGAGAATGTGATATCAGACATGGCTGGGCTTGAGACACATGGCCTTATCTTATAAACTTGTCTTATTTATTAACCACCATTTGGAAGAATAAGGTGCCATAGTTGTAAAAATAAAAAATTATATTTCAATAGCACAAAAAAATAACATGAACTCTATCATTACTAGATATGCCACATTGTGATTAATAAAATATGACTAGCTGTTTATTATAGAATTCGCCAACTACGTAAATCTGCTGTGCATATTATATGTATTTGAAAACAGGCCAAAGTCTAGACCTACATCAGTGTAGGATGACTTGAATGCGCATATTGTTTCTCGCATCCTTATATTAAATTGTAAACGGAAGTTTATTTATAATATGGAATATCACAATGAGTAATGACAAAAAATGCAATTTTGTGAATACATTTTTTTTAACTTCTTTTACATCGTTTTTCCTGTGATATATATTGGTTCTAGGCATTATGCGCGACTCTTGTGTGTAACTAAAATAATAAACGTTGCATTGGTCTGTGGATATTTTAATCAGTTCTAAGATCTACACAAATCAGGATGAAAGTGTAATCCAACCATGGGTAGACGCTTGTAAAAGTCCGTAGCACCCTCTAGTGATGGAATAATGGCACTGAGACAAAAATAAGTGTACCGTACATGTTTCATTCATATAAAACAGCAGAAACAATGGAGCAATCTAAAAGTTGAGCTTGAACAGTAGTAGTTTTACAGTAATAGAAAAGCTCTGTGGTGTCAGATTTTATCCGTATACCCTCTTTTGTCATTATTTCCATTTTATTTTCTTAAAAATAAAATGGATAATGATAGAGGAAATAACCGAGTCAGTCTGCATGTGGCCTTAAACAGATCTTGGATGGAGTCAATTGTATAAGAGCAGGCACTGGTCACAGCTTGTTAAATGCAATGAATACAATACTGAGAAAAGTGCTACATGTCAGGTCCCCAGCATATGATCATAGTGTAGTTAAGTGCCATTTCAAACAATGCTGTTTTTCAGAAAGAGTCAATATGGAGAATGCATTCCGGGGATACGGTTGCAGAATATTTATTGTGCAATTTGAGAAAAAGTAATATAACTTCCAAAAAAGCAGAACTGTCCTAAACTTAAAATCACAGAACGTAAATCACTATTGTGTCATAAGTAGAAATGTAGGATTCACATCACATACTCACCTCCATTCCTTGCTCACCCTTTTCGCCCTTTACACCTTCAGCACACTGAAAAATAAAAAGTTGGTTATATTTACACTGTTCTTAAATTAACTATGGATGGTTTAGAACATTTCTTCACATTCATTCTCTGTAAGATAATGTTCTCTCACAAGGGTAGCTTGTGTGTCCTGGGCCCCAGAGCAAAAACTATATCTTGGCTACCCTCACCTAACCGTCAATGGCTTCACATATATTAATTTACATTGTGAAATGGTACCATCTAGCATGATAACATTCATGAGCAAGTAAAAAGTCATTGTATTATCTACCGTCTGCTTATAATCCTTATAGGGGTGGGTGGAATATGAGCCCCCAAGTTGTTGGAGCCCAGTTAAGAATGCTACCCCTACACCCTCTAAAGCACCTCCACTAGTTTTCTTTTACAAACTTCAGGATAATATTTGTGCCTGGTCTCATATTTACCTGTAGAGGTCCATCTGCTGAAGTCCGGATGCAATCTGCCCCCTAGGATGAAAAAGAAGTTTATGAATGGAATAGAAAATACTCTGTTGAAAAGAGGTGCTCTGCACACCAGTTTGGAGAAGAATTTCAGTATTTTATTTTCATGCCAGGGCCATGTGGACATTTCAGTCTTATCCTAGACCTTCATCAGGCACTAGACCATACTGGGCATCTGGCGCTGTATAAATGCGGCTGACCGCTATGGAGGCGCCTCCATAGCCATCAAACTTTTGAACACTTTTGGCAACCTATGTTTTTTTGGGGTTGTTTTTTTTTAACGTAAAATGCTTATACATTGCCAAGTTCGGCGTGAAAGGGTCCATAGTATCTGAAGATAAAATGTTGCCTTATAGAAATGGAGTAGATGTTTGACTGGCCAGACCTGTCTGTAGAATCAGAGACAATTGTCATGAGTCATTACAAAATGTATGGAAAATATTGCAAACATGCATATGCCAAAAAACGATTCCAAATGCAGAGGTGCATTTGTACATAGGCAGGTGTACAGCAAAGCTTTTTCAGCTTGTACATGTAGAGTACAATAATGCCGAATGAACAAGGAATAAAAAGATAAAATGGGTCTGACTTCTACTCACCCGATCTCCTCTCTCTCCTTTTGGTCCATACGCCCCGGTCTGTCCTCTTTCCCCTCTAAAGCCCTGTAATGTAGTGACACTATATTATCGCGTCAGCAGACTGCAAACCTGTGCTGAGATCAAGATATTTACATGGGAGGCATGTTAGTTCTTATGTCCAGGTCCTTAGTATACGTGGCCTATGTGCTTTTTCACTTACAATATCAATGGCAGATATTTCTGCCCATATGAAATACACCTGGGCGCCACCCTGGATGTAACAAGTTTCTTGGTCACAGAGTTACTCTAATATTTACTTATATACATAGATTATAACGTTGTGATTTGTATCTATAGTGCATGTAAGACTTTGAACATCTTATACTGTATCAATAAGACAACTTAATAACAGCCAGTGGTAAGGCCTGGTAGGCACATGTGCAAAAACTTGACATCAGATATTGTGTTGGCAGGCTTACTAATGTCGGTTTGTGTATGACATAGGAGCTCCCATTGACATATGAGCTGATTTTTTTTTTGTTCTAAGAAATTATCTAAGCCTCTTTTAAAGCCATCTACTGTCCCTGCTGTGACCAGCTCCTGCGGTAGACTATTCCATAGATTCACAGTTCTCACAGTAAAGAAGGCTTGTCGCCTCTGCAGGGTGAATCTTTTTTTCTACAGATGAAGGGAGTATCCGCTTGTCTTATGAGGGGATTTTACGTGGAACAGGTTTTCACCATACATTTTTTTTATGGGCCATTCATATTTTTATACAAATAATCATGTCCCCCGTTATTCGTCTCTTTTAAGGCTAAAAAAAAGTAACTATTTTAATCTTTCCTCATAACTAAAATTCTCCATGCCCCTTATTAGTTGCTCTTGTTTGTATTTTTTTCCAACTCCAGGGCATCCTTTCTATGAACTGGAGCCCAGAACTGAACTGCATATTCTCTATGAAGCTTCACTAATGCTTTGTAAAGCGTTAATATTATATCCCTGTCCCGCGAGTCCATGCCTCTTTTAATACACGACTATATCTTGCTGGCCTTTGAAGCAGCTGATTGACATTGCATGCTGTTATTTAGTTTATGATCTACAAGTACACCCATAATCCTTCTCAACAAGTGACTCCCCCAGTATAGCTCCCACTAGGACGTATGATGCTTGCAGATTGTTGGTACCCAGATGCATAACTTTATATATTTATCCACTTTGAATCTCATCTGCCAATTGGATGCCCAAACACTCAACGTGTCCAAATCTTGTAATTTATCAACATCTTCTATAGCCTGAACAACACTACAAAGTTTGGTGTCATCTGCAAAAATAGAAATAGTTCTATTAATTCCATCCTCTATATCATTAATAAATAAGTTGAACAATAGTGGTCCCAGCACTGAACCCTGGGGTACACCACTTATAACCGGGGACCATTCAGAGTAAGAATCATGGACCACAACTCTCTGGATACGGTCCTTGAGCCAATTCTCAAACCAATTACAAACTATACTTTCTAAACCTATAGTCCTTAATTTACCCATTAGACATCTATGCACCTTTGCAAAGTCCATAAACACTATATCCACAGTGGCTCCTCTGTTGAGGATTCTGCTCACCTCTTCATAAAAACAAATCAGGTTGGCTTGGCAACTTCTGCCCTTAGTAAAACCATGCTGCTATTACTTATAATCTTATTTTCTGTCACATACTTATGTATATAATCACTGAAGAGTGCCTCAACCATTTGTCCCACAATGGATGTTACGCTTACTGGTCTATAATTACTTGGTGAAAACCTAGAACCCTTTTTAAAATGGGCACCACATGGCCTTAGATGGGGGGGGGGGCTTTATTGTACTGGCTGGGGGCTCACTAGTAGCATGGAGACAGCCTAGGGCACAGTGGGCCCCCCTCTGCGAGGTTTCTAACAGTTTATGGAGAGCATGAAGCATGGGAGCTGAAAGGTCAAGAAGAAAACACAGCCGATTAATTACTTTGCATGTGCTTCTTTATTTTATTTTTAATGGAAGTGGGTGATAAAATTGAACTGGATAGATTTTGGATATGCTTGCTAACCCCACAGCAGTTTGTTGACATAGAGTTTACAAGTATTAAACATCATCAACGTCTTCTATTATCCACTAGATTAACAAATTGTGCATAATGGAATTACTGGTTTCTCTGGCACAAACCAAATGTTTTAAATCTTTTTTCGAGCCTCCTTCTTGTCCTGCGATGTAGAGGAACATGGTGGGATTACATCTTAGCTTTTCCACTCTCCCTTCCAACCATACTAAACACATAAACTCTCTAATCTTGTTTATATATGTTTTTTTGTGCAGTTTAAATGTTATTATAATCTTACCTCATATAAACAAGCAATAAATACGATCAAATGTTTAAATAAACTCCATGATGATTTTTCTGTGATCATTTAAGACATTAAATAAATACATAATGAAAATGGTGACGTTGTGAATCTACTGTTTGGAGTTATGAGAAAGTAATTATTTTATTAGGAAAATACTTACCACGTAATTCTATAGTATGATGTTATAATTGTAATGTTGTATAGGTTATTATTAGATCAAGCTAGTGCAGAGTTTTTGCCAACCAGGTTTCTGTAAAACCCAGCGGGTTCCTTGGAACCCAGCCGGGGCTTACTTTAAATGAAGGGAATGGTGGGTTGGCCTTCAGCTCAAAAGATTCAAAGTTCAACGATGCTTGGCATGATGTGGCCGAAAAAAATGTAACACATCTAAAACCATTTAATGCTTTTTTCCTGCCCTCCCATTCACTGTCTCTGTTCGTGCCAAGAATAATGCACAATAAATATTGTGGTATATTTGGCACAATGTTATGTTACCTAGCAGAAGGTTAGACGAAGTGTGAGAATTGTTTTTTGTTCATGCAATGTTGTTCTGTCTGTTACGGTCATGTTACTAGTGTCAGGGGCATAGCTATAAGGGTTCAGTCACACTAGGCCTTGTGTCTGAAAGGGCCCAAAGATGATACTGCTTCTATAAATGGCACATAGAAGGTGCGGTGGAGGGGGTCTGTTACAGACTTTATAATTGGGCTCAATAGCTGTAAATGGTTAATCCATGTTATTTGAGGTTCTTTAGGATGGATGAATTTTTACCAGGGTTTCCCTTACGTTAAAACATTTGTGAATCCCTGAAATCGTGGCAGCTGTAACTGCAGTTTGAGCTCAGATTCTAAGTTTTTACAGAATGTACTGGATGCAGAGCGAAATTATATAATGATGATAAATTTAATATAATTACTGTTGGGTTTTACTACTTTTGCTGACGTTCAAACAATGCTTTAATCTTTATCCTCCATATTAGTACTTTGGCAAACAAAACAATGGGACATGGTTGGATAATACAGCTTATTCTACATCCTTCCAATTCATAATAATATGACCTGCAAATTGTTAGGCTCTGTTTACATAAAAAAAAGTTATGTATACTTGCTCGACATAGTCAAAAAGGACATTCTTTTGGCCTCCGTCAGGTGAATGGAGCTTTATGGATACATTTGGCATAAACACTGGAAACTTATCCCTGGGTATATGCCAAATATAGGGCCCAGATGTGATGTGAGCAAAGCCTTAACTGGGTTCAGATACAAGATGAAGAATATATAAAGCTAGATAAGCATAACACATCAACTGGACAAGAGTTGTCAGTCGGGGCAGAAACGTATCTTCACGGTGTGAGTTATATGTGACTTGTTTTTGCTTTTGATGAAAAGTCTTTACAAAAATGTCATAATAAAATGAATAAACATATGTGAGCATTCATCTCCTTTATCAGATGAAGATGTGATTAAGTTTTATGTTAGAACTTGTTTCTTTGGAAGAAAATAACATTGCTTAATACTCCCAATAATATCACGCAAGTAAATTATTCCTTTCAACCCTTGGAATTAGTATAAGTTTTCTAGATTATATTAAACTTGTCATTACGTTTCTATCAATTCATGAAATGCCAGAGTTATGTTCATTTTTCCCATTTGGGCAACTATACAGGGTAATTCCATCACTACATATCAGTTATAAATGTTATCACATTGTATTACTTATGACCCTATGACACAATGTTTAGCAGCTTCTTTTAATCTGAGGATCAGTTTGGCTGCCAATCTTTGCTTATAATATTCAGAGATTTATTTTTTAAATGTTTGCAATTACATATAATGATTGTGGCAAAATATTGCATCTCACATGTAAGTGCACTTAGCTACTTGGGGCTGGGTTTACACAGGGTAGTTTTAGGCCGGGTTCACACGTGGCGTAAATGCTGTGGAATTTCCGCAACAGAAATCTGTGCGGAAATTCCGCAGTATTTACAGTAGCAGCAAAGTGGATGAGATGTATCAAATCTCATGCCCACGCTGCGGAAAAAAAACGTTTTCATTGATTTCCTGTTGCAGGTTTTCCCCATTTAATTCAATGGGAATGCAAAAACCGCAAGAGAAAGCCAAGTGTTGCAACTTTTGCGGCGGAATCACAGCGATTCCACCGTAAAAATCGCAACTCAGGAAAAAAAAAAATCATTCAGGAAAAAAAATCATTCTTACCCAGAACTCTCTCCTTCATCCTGCAGTCTGGCCTCCTGGGATGACGTTTCATCCCATGTGACGACGTTTCATCCCATGTGACCACTGCTACGTCATCTTAGGAGGCTGGACTACGTGCAGAAAAGAGGGAGGGGGTAAGTATGAAAGTTTAGATTTTTTACCCCAGCGCTGCATTCCACAGTGGAAATTCCGTTTGAAAAACCGCATCACAATGTGGTGTGGTTTTTCGGACGGAAGGTGCTTCGGGTTCCAGGTCAGATACGCTGCGCAGAGCACAAATGGGACCGTATTGCGCACCATATCAGACTATACTCTCTCCTCTTAAAGAGGATCTGTGACTAGTTTATTAATTCCCGATCTCCTAACTAATCTAATAGGCACTATGATGCTGATAACTACAGTGTGATTTGTTCTCAAAAACGTTTATTATTTGCAAAGTTATGAGCATTTGCTAATTTGGCTGTACTTGCCAAATAGGAGGTGACTCTTTCTTTTCACTCTGGGCGGAGTAATGTTTCCTGTATGACGCTGTCCAATCAGCATACAGCTTCTCCCCCTTCCCTGCCCAGCAACACAGTGTGATCATAAATTATACAGCTTCCTTTCCCGACTGTGTTTTCAACTAGTGATATCTCTCATATGACAACAGAACCGCTGTTCTACGTGGTCCACAGTCCGAGATATGGCTGTTTGAAGTGATCCCCTTCCCTCCAGCCTTAGTCTCTCATACTGTGTGTGAAGCAGCTTCATGCTGATAGGACAGCGTCAGAGGCTGTGAGGTAGCTCCACCCCAGGAGAATCGCTGCAGTTACCACCCAGTTGTATAATAAATGCTCATTTACATATTTAGAAAAAAAGCTCATAACTTTTAAAATGATACACTTTTTGGGACACAATTTTCACCAGCATTATCAGTGTGACTGCGCCTAGATTAGATTAGCTAGGAGATTGAGCATTACTAAACTAGTGACAGATCCTCTTTAACCCCTTCCCGACATTTGACATATCTATACGTCATAGCCGGGTAAGGGAAGTATGGAATGGGCTCACGGAGGGAACCTGCTCCATAAGATGTGGGTGTCGGCTGTATGTTACAGCCGACACTTCACAGTAACGAGCGGGATCGCTCTCCAGCGCGATCCAGCTCATTTAACCCATTAAATGCCGTTGTCAATAGTGACCGCAGCATTTCAATCGTTAGAAAGAGGGGGACGACCCCCTCTAGCATCTCATCGCGCCCCCCGCAATGCAATCGCGGGTTGTCAATGGTTGCTATGGCTGCCTGGGGGCCTAGTGAAGGCCCCAGGTCCGCCATCTTTGTGCTCCTAATAAGTGCTGCCTCTGGCAGGGCTTAATAGAAGCCTGTCAGAAAGACGATATACTGCAATACATTGGTATTGCACTATATCGTGCAAGCGATCCAACGATCGCTGATTGAAGTCCCCTAGGGGGACTAATAAAAAAAGTAAAGATTAGTAAAATACATTAAAAAAATTAAATATTAAAAGCCTAAAAAAAAAACATTTTCCCTCTAGAGCATAGTAAAAAAATAATAAAATAAACATAATTGGTATCGCTGCATCCGTAAAAGTCTGAACTATTACAATATATCATTTTTTAACCCGCACGATGTACACCGTAAAAAAAAGGGGTTAAAACGTTGCATGTTCCCCAAAATGGTATCATTAAAAACTACAGCTTATCCCGCAAAAAAATAAGCCCTCATACCACTTAATCGACGGAAAAATAAAAAAGTTATGGCTCTCAGAATTTGGCGACACACTTACTTTTTTACTTGTAAAAGTAGTAAAATATAGACAAAACTATATATATTTGGTTTCGCCGTAATTGTATTGACCCGCAGAATAAATGTAACATGTTGTTTTAATTACACAGTGAATTCCATAAAAGCGAAGCGCAAAAAACAATGGAGGAATCGCAGTTTTATTCATTTGCTACCCCACAAATATTTTTTTTCCCGTTTCCTAGTACATTATATGGCACAATAAATGGCGCTACAAAAAACGACAACTCGTCCCACAAAAATCAAGCCCTCATAGGACTATGTCGACGGAAAAATAGTTATGGCTTTTGGAAGGTGGGGGGGGGAGATGAAAATTTAAATCTGAAAGTTGTTTACGACGGGAAGGGGTTAAAGCACTTCAGTGCTAGGGGGGGAATATGGTCTGGTATATGGCAGGTTCCATTTTTTCTGTGAAGGTTCCACAGAATAATAGGATAACATTACCACTGTAATTTGGATCCATTCTACATGATGGAACTTGTATTGGTTCCAAATATGCTTGTGCTGTTTACTGGTCTACACAATTCACATGGCAGTACTTTGGTCAGTATTTGCATCAGTATTTATAAAATATTTTTCCTATAGACATACATTGTAGTTTTCCGCGGCATATTTTTATGCTGTGGAAATACAAAACAAATATGCAACGTGTGAGTGCACCCTTTATATTCCACTCCTGGTTATGGCCTACAAATATGGATGTAAAATAGTGCCTTAAATACAATATTTAGTCTGTAACGTGTTGAAATTTCAACACATTAGAGACAAAACATCTCATTGTGTGCATTGTGTGGACCACAAATATGGTAAATCCAAAAATGTAACTGTAACTAAACTTTTAGACATTTTTTGACATGTCATAGTGACATTTTGATCTGTGGGGGTCCGAGCACTAAGACGCCCTCTGATCGCTAAAACATAGCAGCAGAAGCGCTCAGGTGAGTCCGTACACCGCTCACTCAGCTTTCCGAGGAAGGATGAGCACAGCCGATCAGAAATGAAGCGGCTTATTGATCACCTGAGCTCTACTGTCACTTTGTTTTAGCGATCAGAGGGGGTCTCAGTGCTCGGACCCCACCAATCAAGACTTCTGGCATGTCACTATGACGTTTCAAAAGTTTTATGAAAGTACAGGTACACTTTAAGAAATCCAATTTAAATGTACTAAAGTTTAGTTTCCTGGGTAAACTTGCAGCCATTATGGAATCTCTTAAGTACTCGTGGCTTTTAAGCAACTTAGTATGCATGTGTGTACTGACAAACAAGAAATATAGCTTCAAAGGGCGCTTACTTGTCCTAGGGTCAGTAAGATGGTGGTCAGACCAAGGCACGTAAGACAAATATTTGAACATACAGTATGAAGAATAGATATACTTTTCTACTGTAGACACTTACCCTCGGGCCTTGTGGTCCAGCTGTGACCTATTCAAAAACACAAAAATACAGATTAGAATGAACATATGGCCTTAGATACCATACAGTCTAAGCAGGAGGTGCTTCTAGCCTTTTAACTTCACTGGTTAAAAAGTGAAATGCCGCCTGGAAATGGGAAAGTGCTGAGATGGACTGTATATCTGCCAACATTCTGCCCCATTATTCAAAGAAGGGTGCCACCCCAAAGGAAAGTTCTCATCTCGGACCTTCGTTGGTGCACCTCTGAGTTTAAGCAATTTTCATACCTATTGAAAGACCATTACTTTTTAGGCTAATAGACAAGACCAGTATTTTGGAGCTAAGCACAATTGTCACCTTTTATCAGTGAAAGAACACAAACGTAACTAAGTGTGACCATATACGTTCAATTAAAAGTCCATTTCGGCAAGACCGGCCGCCTATCTAATGTGTATGGGGATATCGCAACTCTCCCCCGATGGCAGATGTCAGATGAAAAAAGGTTTTGCCATGTTGGATTTCAACATACTCGATCCCTTGTTCCTGGGGTCTGCCAGCGGCTTATCCCCTCTCCCCATCGAAATCATGCATGTTCGGTCGGCAGATTTTGTAGGTGTATGGGCAGCTTAAGCCGACTGCAATAAAATAGTAGACGGGACTTGAATGAGAAGTCTAAATGAAGTATCAAAGCTTTTAGCCAACGATCATGTGTATTGTGAGCGTGTAGATATTCAACACTGGGAGCCCTTCATATAATGGTTATATTATGTTCAAGCCATTTCTTGATTATCAGCTTTTATTTTTCTTGCTTGCCTTTTTTCGTTGATTTCTCTTGCGCCTAGTATCATCTGCCTTTTATCAAAGCTCACACAAGCAGAAAACAAGCAGAATTGGACAGGCTGAGACATGGAGCATGTATCCAGCTCCCGCGTTCTACATAAGTAGCTGTCTGCCGTTTCTGAAAATGTAGTCTTGTAATAATTAATAACTCAGTTATTTCTTTCATGGGGATGTCTGGATGATTTAGGGCACACCCTAGCCTACAGGCCGAATAACCAGGAGATGACCTTAACTCAAATAAAGCATGCAGACGGGATAGTCACTCCCGCTCTCTATAGTACAGGTATGTACAGAGGCTATTAGCACCTGGAAAAGAAATGCGCAGCTGCTTTTGTTCTAACATTTTTTCCATCTTAACTCAGCATTTCGACATAATCATGAAATGAATCCATTCATGTTCAGTTGGGTCTTCATTCCAAAAAAGCAACCACAGCTGCTGCTTGTCTTACTACTTTCATACAATATGGAATACAATGAAGTGCAGTATGTTTTCCTTCACATTTAAACATTCTGTCCAGACCACCATAGCCTTATAAGACTGAGCTTCCAGTGATAATATACTTTTATGTAGCAACTGCTCAGTTATGTGGTACTCCGCAGAAACAAACACGGAAGCCTCTATAGGTGTAAGATAAATAAGATCACTCAGCTAATTCTTCATTGATCCTAGGTTATTCAGCTAGTCGGATTAGGCTAGGCTGGACATGAAATCCCAGCATGTAGAGATTAAAAGATAATCGCTAGCAAATCTCTTGCCAGGAGATTTTAAAGTTACTTAATGCATTCCTATGAACAGCGATTTATCACAGCGATATCACAGTGACTTTTTATAGTCAGATAAATAGCCCTAGTCTAATGTATTCCAGTGGACAGCGATTTGTCACACCTATATCACAGCGATTTTTTTGTACTGATATAAATACTCTAGTCTAATGTATTCCTATGGACAGCGATTTATTGCTTACTACAAAACAAAAGTCTACGTCTAGCCCCAGCCTAAGGCCGGGTTCCCACGGGTCAGATACGCTGCGTAAAACTACCCAGTGTATCCAACCTAAAACCGGCAACACACGTCGTCCGAAAAACCGCACCACATTGGGATTGGCCGCAGTAGTCACATGGGATGAAACATCATCCCAGGAGGCTGGCCTAAACAAAGAACAGTAGAAAGCGTCGCTATGACAAGGCCCGGGTGGTAAGTATAAGCTTTTTTATTAATAACAAAACAAAAAATATTTTTTGTTCTGAGTTACGAATTTTGCGGCAGAGTCGCAACGCTTGACTATTTGTTGCAGGTTTTACATAACCCGCAACAGAAAAGCAACAAAAACGCAGACCTGCTGCAGATTTAAAATCCGCCCCACAGGTCAATTTATGAATGTTTTTGCTGCGTTTTTTTCCCCGCAGCCTGGCCGTAAGATTTTCTAAATCTCATTCACTTTGCTGCTACTGCATATGCTGTGGAATTTCCACACAGAATTCCGTTGCGAAAATTCGACAGCCTTTACGCTACTTAGGAACGTTTGGTAACATTTGATTAAGGCCCATTTACGCTGTTCAATTATCATTACAATTCGCTAATTTCTGATTGATTGCAGCAATAATTGGCCAGTGTAGATATGGAGAAGACTAATGATAAACAATAGAACTATTGTTGATCTTGATTGATTGCCTCACCATAAAAATGAGCGTTATTGGCAACACGATCTGTAAATGTAAATGCCACTTGTATCAACATTTCAGTTTGCAGATGGTATTGCTGCCTAGCAAACAGCTCTTGTGAAAGCCTTCGCTAGGCAACAATAACACTCAGCAACTAATGGGGAGAATCGAATCATCCTGATGGAAACGTTTTCAGACCGCTGATTATTCATCGGTGGTTTGAAAAATCGTGATGTAAAATTGGTCTTCAGGCTGAATTTTCTCTTGTTAACCCATTTCAAGACACTGACAATTTTAGTTTTTCCGTTTTCGTTTTTTCATCTATGCCTTTTCAGAGCCATAACTTTTTTTAAATTATTCATCCACAAAGCCTTATGAGGGCTTTATGTTTTGCGACGCGACTTTTATTTTTTCATGGTATCATTTAATGTACCATATAATGTATTGAGAAACTCAAAAAAAATCAATGTGCGGGTGGAATTTAAAAAAAAACAATACTGAAATTGCGTTGTTTTTTTTAGTTTTGTTTCTACCGTTTTCCCTGTGCAGCAAAAATTACACTTTATTCTGTAAGCCAGGGCGATTACAGCGAAACCAAATATTTATGGCGATACCAAATAAATATAGGGTATTTTTTTACTACGTTTACAAAAAGAAACATTTTTTTGGGGAAAGCAGGGTGACCAAAAAACAGAAACTGTTTTAATCGTTCAGACTTTTCCAAACACGGCAATTTTATTTTTGTAAATTATTTTTAGTCCCCATAGGAGACTTTACCATGCGATCACTGGATCGCTCATGCAATACACTGTGATACTTCTGTATAGCAGTTTACCCCTTTTTTCTGTGCTCTCCTATTAAACTCTGCCTCTGGCATGGCTTAATAATCAGTCTCAGAAGGCAGACCTGGAAGTCTTCAGTAGGCCTCCGGCTGCCATGGCAACTGCTCAGCATGCTGCATTTGCAGGGGGCCGATCAAGGGGATTGTGAGAAACCCCCCTCTATCTGTCCTGCCGTTAAGATGCCACAGTCATTAAGTAACCGCAGCATCTGAGGGAACGACCTGGATCTCAATTTTGACCGTTGCAGGTGGGTGTCACCTGTATAAAACAGTCGGCTACCACCGCGTATGGTGCAGGCTCAGCCCCTGAGCCAGCGCCATTTTTGCTTTACATGTACAGCAGATATCGCCAAGGGGTTAAAAAAAATGATCATGAAGGGTCACTAGAAGCTGTACTAGAGCCACTCTGGAAAATTTAGCCAGGTGTGGTCTAACAGACATAGTCCGATCGCAAATACGGGCAAAAAATGTGTCCCCGGTATGTTAGTAGTATGTGTAAATGAAGTGTGGATTGGAAGTCTAAAAAATGACTTTAGTGTGAACTTAAATAGTTTCAAATTGAAATTACTGTACCTACTGACTTTAAGGGAAATTGTATTAAATGGCATGAAATAAGTGTTGAAGGAGTGTTAGCGAAGTACTTACATTAGGTTCTGCAAGCCGAAATGCACATGATGAACACTGCATGAAAAAGAGGAAAAGATGGTCAAAATGCAGTCATTGAAATTATGTTTTACAACTTTTTAAAAACCCAAAGCAAAGGGAGCACAGCTGAGAAATAAAAGAATAGACTGTATATTGCATGAATCTTGTGGATTACACTGCAGTGATCTCACGCTTAGGCCCCATTCACATCGCATTTGTGCTATCCGCCGAGCATATACTTGTTAAACACTTAAAAAGTATTGAAACATATAACTCGGCATATACATAGACTATAATGGGTCAAACGTAGACCAAAACAGCATCTGTTTGGGCTATGTTTCTCATGGTTTACGTTGGGATACTGTTTTTTTTAAAGTACTAAAAAGCATAGTCTGCTACGGTATTCTGTACTTCAAAAAAAGGTATACGCGACGTAGCGTTTTTTTTTAACATTGATCTTAATGGCCGACGTATGCAAACGTAATGCTATACGTTTGTATCCGTTTGCATACAGTAGATCTATCCTCCTTTTTTGTTTATGTTTTTTTTTTCTATTAGAATTCACTTTAAAAAAAAACAAACGTATACGCTTTTTAGGTAAAAAACAGACAGAGACGTATACCGACGTATGAGTATACGCTAAACGTATACGCTATAAAAAACGTTTGTGTACGTTTTCAATGGTCCTCGTTTTTATTAAAAAAAACGTATACACTCGGCGGATAGCACAAACGGGATATGAATAGGGCCTTAGATGACAACTCAAACATGACATTAACGTAGATGCAATGCTAACTCATGCATTGAAGATTATTTATCTAGAGCGTTGCTGTTCATATGATAGTGATGCCAGGGGCTCGACCAGGAGCGGAATCACCGGCCAGAGCATGGCGTCAAGGGCTCCTCCGGGACTGGAATACACGGCCAGAGCGTGACGTCAAAGGCTCCTCCGGGACTGGAATCCCCGGCCAGAGCGTGACATCAAGGGCTCCTCTGGGACCGGAAGCAACAGCCAGAGCATTGCCGACGCTCTGGCCGGGCATTTCGCTCTTGGAGAACCCCCTACAGTGTGTGGCACTATCTACAGAATGAACTGTGGCATTAATTACCGAGGGCACTATATATGGGGTCCCAACTGGGGGCCTAACTTCTATCTGGGGAGATAAAGGGGGCCTAACTTCTATATGGGGGCACAAACTGGGGACCTAACTTCAATATGGGGGCATACACAGGGCCTAACTTCTAAATGGGGGCACAAACTGGGGGCCTAACTTCTATATGGGGGCACAAACTGGGGGCCTAACTTCTATATGGGAGTATAAACAGGGCCCAACTTCTATATGGGGGCACAAACTCTGGGCGTTTTCTGCCATTTTACAGCCTCAGTGAGTTCCCCTGCAAAGAGGCCCACTAAGTCTGTCGCCCAAGGGCTCACATAAACCTGGAACCGGCCCTGCCTGGGCCCCCTCTCAATAGGTGTCCCATAGCAGCTATATGGGCTTTCTCCACGTACGTACTTGGTCCCTTTACAAAAAGTATCCTGGTGTGATCCAAACACGTTATGGATTCTGTCTAGATTTACACACAGTATAATTCGCTTCTACAAATTCTTACCATGTGATCATGGTATGACCGCAAATACATGCATAAAACATTAATTTAATCTATTCTACTGACTGCAAAGAATGCCCTGAATTAACCATGTGCATTGGTGGAACTAAAAGTAATCTAAATTGATTACTGAGTCCAGAAAGCAATAAAGGATATAGAGTTTATTAAAACCTTGTTTATCAGACGAATTAAAAAAAAAACAAAAAAACATTAAATTGTGCCAGTGGCTGTTTGTGCCAGTGTTTGATTGTTTTTGAATAAACCATTGTGTTTATAATTACTTTATGACTTCACAATACGTCTTTTCATTCTAAAGATGTTGCTTTTAGTAATAATGTTTGATGCTATGACGTGTATAGTGCTTTGTTATGTCCTTGTAAAACAAAAAAAAAGAAAGAAAAAACAAGCTACAATAGTAAAGGATGAAGAAAGAAAATATGTTCTGTAGTGTAAACTACTCAAGGGAAAAACTGGATCTAGTCATTATCGATGGCCCTATTGCTACAAATTGATAACAACTACACCCACTGGCACATCTGTTAACAATTGTTCACAACTATTGGACACTTTTATGTCTTTTCTGTGAACTACTCATTTATGGTTGGATCTGTAGGTTTATATTGTCCAGCATTAGGTTACAAAATCCTAGTAGGATGCTTATGCTTTATTTTACCACTACTAGCATGGAGGAAATACAGTATTATTAGTATCACCTATGTTATAATAGACTTTCTTATACTAGACTTCTTAGTATTAGATGATCAGAGGCACAGTCCCACCTTTATTATATCATGTACCTGCTTTTGAGTATGTAACCTTTAATTTTCAGAACAATTTGCCATTTAGCTTCCATATTACATATTACACTCAAACTTTCCGTGGGTCAACTGAACCGACCGTAGATCAGCATAGGGCCATATGGTTTTTACAACAGCTTTGACCACTCTACTTCTATTATCTTTATTCACAATGTATTGCTGTGATACAAAAATGTAATAATTTGCCGTTGACTCCATGGCTTTGTAATCTGAATTCTTTATGTGAATGATGACTAAAAGACCAAAAAAAACAACTTTTTAAAGTAATAAACTCACCTCTGGAGGAAAGTCTACAGGCACCCCTGAAGAAATCTTCTCCCCCTACAGATGAAAATAGAAGATATTAATAATATTATTCCAATGGACCAAGCTAAAATTGTGCACATTAGAGTAGGTGAAAAGCAGTATGTGGCAGTAGTAGTAGTCTATGTGGGATGATAACATTTTTGAGCATGATATGACAGCCTGTATTTTTCTGAGTGAGCTCACAAATTAAAATATTTTTCATTCCTTTCTTACTTCCTTTCTGCTTAGGAATGATTCATGCCCACACACAAGGAACAAAATGTCCATTCTTCTCTATTCTTGGATGCTGTCTGCTTGCTAAGAAGCAGGACTCTTTCCTTCCTTTCCTCTGGTTTTATAAAACTCTCCCGCTTCTCGTCAATTCCGATCTCTTCATATTTTTGGCAGAGACTGACAGTGGAAAATGTGATCTATTGACGCAAGTAGTATAAATGTGGTTCTTCTACACTATTAGACACAGGTTTGCTGCTCTCAGACTATACGGAGAACTAAGGTTTCTGTTCTGTCCTCTCGAATGACTTGTGGATGCAAGTACGACACTAATATGGAGGATATCATTTGCAACTAGAGAGTTACATTTGCGTTAAAGGACTTCTATGATGGATATCAGAAAATGGAATAATGGCATCATGATATCTAGCATCACAAGTTTTACTATGATGTCTTCTAAAAAAGCTTTTGCTGATTACAAATATATTCCCATGATTGATAAATATATAAGCATTACCCAATTTCTACTTTTATTTGATATATTTATAAATAACAAAATATACAGAAATAAATCTAATTTGTGACTTTTTAATTACATTTTATTAAAAACTATTTTTACTCTCTGAGATACAGCTGCTTTGTATCCTGGATACAGAGCAGCTGTATCTAGCGCTGAGACCTGAATCCATCAGGTCAGCTGCACTGACGGGTTCAGTGATAGCGGGTTCTGCGTTTCAGTGTTATCACATCTAAGTTATGAATTTAGATGTGGTTGATAACTGCTCAATCCTGCGTGTCAGAGACATGCAGGACCCGGTGACACTGAACCCATCAGTCCCGCTGACTTGACGGATATAGATTTTAACGCTAGATACAGCTGCTCTGTATACAGAATACTAATATTTATTTCTATGGCTATTGGCAGCTGTCATACTTTTATGACTAATTTATGAGTAATTCTGTATTGTGGGCAAAATGGTATGCATTATTTTTGTGGATGATATTACTCTTCTTGCTGTAATATTTAACTTTTACTACTGTATGGCCACTGCAGTGTGGAATGTCTGCCAAGATCACACAGCTGTGTAGACATAACTTAAAGCTTCTGGGTCCCAATGCAATATCTGTAACAGGGCTCACCACTTCCCATGTTCCATTTATACGGTTGTCTTCTTATATTATAGAGGGATGTTTGGAGCCACTCAAACAGCAGGGGGATACTACCTGTGCACGCCTTATAGCTATGCCCCTATGTAAAGGTACTATTTATGGCCCTACTGTGTGTACAGACTACTGTGAGCACTAGTATTGGCCACAATTCAGAATCAGAGGTGTCATTGGTATCACTAGGTCTTGACCCTCAGAGAACAGAGTATTGCCTTGAGATTACAACCAGGGAAAGATTTAGAGGCGTAGCCGAGTAATAAGGTGGGGATTACATCTAAAAGCAGTACTACAGCATATGCCTTTATGATTAAGGCTCCTGATCGGCAGCTTGCTAATATTGCAAAAAGGTAGTTAGCCACCACATTATAGTATATTAGAAAACCTATGGGGGGAATTTGAGTCACAAATTACTTTCCGGGGAAAAATTGCGCTTTTGTTCTGTCTTTGCCGCTCAAGCCACTTTTTTAAAAAGTGGGCAGAGATTAGAGGAAGGGGGCAGGGCCATCAGAATCCCGAGACATTTTGGTATAAATCATAGTGGAAATCTCTGCCAGCACTTTCACTCACGGCGCATGGACAGCCAGAGATTCGCCTAATTTTACTCCAGCACTCTTCATATTAAGACTGGCATATGGAACACCAATCTTAATCAATTCCCCCCTATATGTGCTGTGTTAGTACCATCACCTCTTAGCGAAATGCACTGAGTGAGCGTGTAAAACTTGTTTGAATATTAATATTTATAAGTCTGAATATGAAAATACTGCATCATTTTAGAAATATGTAGTTAACAAATAGATATTAATTAATATAATTTATTTTTCTGTTTTAAGCTCAGTCCCTTATTTTGTGTCTAAAAGGATATAGGAGAATGTGGGTATTGTTTTACTGTAGGTTATGCTGATCCCTTATATATCCCTCACTACAGTAACAAGCATAGTAGGCAGAAATAGCCTTGTGCCGCTACAGAACTGTCTTTTATAAACAAGCAAGCGTACTTGTAGATATACATATGAGACGTGCCTGATCAGACGTGCATGTCCAAAACATGTAAACAGAAGAATACATTGAAGAAACCATGAAGTGGATCGTAAAGGCAAAACCATGTTGACGGTGTGCTCTAGAAATTGGAACCAAAAGAGATTTTTTAGATCTCGGTTCCAATCAAAATGCTGCATGCATACTTAATATGAAAGATATTTTCATAGGGATTTGTTACAATTGTTGCTTGATAAAGTCATCCAAGTAAACACAGAGCATCATATGGGCAATTGTCTACAATAGTGGTGACCAAGTTGTAGATCACAATCTACCAGTAGGCCTCAGAGTAGGGACCAGTAGATTTTGATGTTAGGCCACCAAGATGTTTTTTTGTTGGCTTCAACAGAAAAGTTGGAGAACTGCCTCCTCATTGTAGGTTTGTGTTTCAGTGTGCCTTTCATCAGCCTATTCTAGTGCAAATCGCATTGGCGAATTATACAAGGACTTGTAAGAGTCTTGACTACAGCTAATAGTTTTACCTACTCCATGGCAGTAATATATACTCTCTCACACAGAGCAGAGCATAGGAGAGGAGCAGCATGGTCATGCATGAAGAAGGTATGGCTGTGGAGCAAGTCTAATAAGTCACAAACTGTGATCATTGGGGACACTGGGGCATCTGAAATAAGGACATGCAAAAACATTGCAGAAGCATCTTCCGGTAGACCGCCAGACTCAGGCCCCACAACAAGTAGATCACATATTGTTCTGGTCTACAACAACCCAAATAACTGGTAACTGTGCTTTGTTCAACATCTTAGTGAACTGCAATGTAGATACATTTAATGTCCAACCTACTAAATACACATTTAGTTTTCTTACAACCATATCAAATAAAGTGCATTGCCAGAATGAGGATACTTGTATGATTTCATGAATCCCATTTATTTCCATTATGTTTAAGCACTTTTTAATTGGAATTGCAGAACAGGACTCCCTTATTCTCAAACTGCCAGCCTCCCACCAATCTGAGCTTTATGACTTGTCATTAGCCTATTGTGGCACATCTATTCTCCGTGGCTCCTTAAACCATTGGTCCCTGAGTAAATACATGATTTTCTATAACTACAGTTGCAACCACATAAAAATTGTCATTATAAAAACCTAATAGCGAAAATAATTATATTCACATGTCAGGCACTTTAGATGAGAACGCTGTATGTGGGTTGAATCTGCAATCTATTATCCAGCCAAAAAGGAACCAAATGAACAATTCTGCAGTTATTATATAACATGTTAATTATCTCTCTGTGCTGAAAAGTGTCACATTCATTTATACATATAAATGGTCCTAAGAAAAGGCATCACATTGGAAGAGTATTATTATTCTTGTATTTCTAATGATGTCTACTGTTTCTTCCTATCGTACACAATTCTGGAATCCACTCATCTATTTTGTTTCTGTAGCAATGCCTCGCCTATATAGGGTGAATTGGAGAGTCCACGACTGGCCGAATTTAACTATAGAGAACCACAGTTCTTATACATTTTAAAATTAAACCATAAGTGCTGAATTTAAGGTGTATCCCCAGAATAGATAATTATTACCTGTCTACAAGTTAGGTGATAATTGTCTGATCGCTGGGGACTCCGATTGCCAGAACGGGGGTCCCCTAACCGCCGTTCCCCCTCACCACTATTCCGCTGTGAGTTGGACATTGAATGGAGCGGCGGATGAGCATGTGCTCCGATTCAGTAAAGCACTCGGCGGTTTCCATCAGTCCAATAGGCATTGAATGGAGTGCTGGGTGCATGCTCTACCACCATTCCATTCAAGGCTCTCCTCACTTCGGGAGGTGCAGTGAGGAGTAACGGAGGGTTCGGAACCCCCGTTCTCGTGATCGGTGGGGGTCCCAGTATGGGCCCCCCAGTGATTAGACAGTTATCCCCTATCATGTAGATAGGGGAAAATTCTGGTAAAACCCTTTTAAGCCCTCTCACTTCCTTTTTCTAAAGTTCTTTCAGTGTGGTGGTGTGGTACAGCTATGTCTGATTATGGCTTTATTTGTATAAAAGTCCTTTTGCAGCTCTAGCGCCATAGACGATAGTGTACTGTTATATGATGCCTCCGTATGGAACTGTAATAGAGTTGCGTGTTTAAGGTCTAATGTAACACACATAATAATAATGACCTTTGAATACTATCAATTCTACATTACTGGAATACTAAAATCTATACTGATTTCTTCACGTGTAACCATATTTACACAGTATATAATATGGTATACAATAAAACACAACACAATACACTATACTCTACCTCTGGATTTAAACAAGTAGTTTTCAATTGTAAATCAGGCTCTTCCTTGGCATAATTTTGCATATTAAACTCAGGAAATGAGATTTCTTTTAAACTCAGCTATACTAATTTCATAGCAATTTTTATAGAAGTTGCTGGCTAGAATTGTTTAAAGATACAGATCTGTAATAAACGTATAGCATTTAGGTCATAAAAAAAGATGGACTTTTCTATCGAAATGGTATAGAACTTGCAACTCACTATGTTTATAGGAGCCTCATCACACATTCCATCAAAGATGATGAGAAACGTAGCGCTGCATGCAGCAGGATTTTTCCAGTCAAAATGACTGACACCTTGGCGGGACCCAACGGTTTCTATTGTAACTCAATGGGGGTCTGTCGGGCACAGCTAATGTACATTGTATGATGCATATTTGTCACATTTGTCATTCAGAACATAATTCTAAATATATTTACTTAGCGGTCATGCAGTGATATGATTATCCAGCAATCCTTAGGGTCCCATGGAACATGGCAAACTAAATTGGGCAATGTGTAAAATGGCTGGGTAATACTTGTCATTGCATTAAAATACATCTCATGTAGTCTGGTATTAGCGGGGGGAGAGCATGGTCATGCACAGATTACTCGGCAGAGATGTGTGGTTTCCACTCTTACTGGCGTCAGGTCAGGAAAGACAAATGTGTACATTTTTCAATCATATTGCTCTAGTCAAACGGACTCAAACCAAGGTAAATACTCAAATGTTATAAATATAATAATGGCAAAAACTTGACAGAACGGGGGCAGTGATTGTAAGTAAAGAGGGTAAGGAAAGAAAGCTAGCTGAAGGCCATTGGGTACAAAGGGAAGAAGAGGAGTACCCCAAAGTATCCCTGTTTAATTGTTGGCATTATTTATTATTTCTGTTACTTATATAGCGCCAACATATTCCGCAGTACTATACAAAGGTCCTCACTTACTGTTCCCTTTGGGGCTCACAATCTAAGTTCCCTATCAGTATGTTTTTGGAGCATGCAAAGTAACCATTGGTAGAATACAGTATGAAAGTTGGGGGGGTTAAAGAATTTATATGACTATATATCTTTACAGATGTCTCCGTTATTACTATATACTAGAGCCAACATCATTTTATTGTGTCTTATTTCTGGTGGTACAGAGTTGCCAGGAATTATTTAATCATTCTATCCAGCTCATCCATTTCCTTTCCCCTGGCCAGTTTATTAAACTGTGTTCTCACTTAAGATAAATGAATCCTGCTTTGTCAGCAGAGTTGGATCAGTGAGTGGCGGATTCCCATCCAACCCTCTCACCACTAATGGTTTTTGAGGTTTGTATAAACCTTTTTCGAAGCCACATAAATCTCTCACTTTTATATCTTTACTATTTCACGCTCCCTTCCATTTTCATTTTGCTTCCATGAACATTTTTGATATTTTGTGTCTCCTAATGCCGCATAGAATCCCACACAGTATGTTCCGCACACATGGCTTTTCCTCACAGTATACAAAATAAGTGGAACAAAGGCTAAAAAAATCAAGGCCCGGTTTGACATGAAGTGAAAGCCTGAAAATTCATCAGGAGGGTGAGGAAAGCAAGCTAGCTGAAGGCCATAGCGGACTAAGGGAACAAGCAGAGTACTCCAGAGTATCCCTGTTCAATTTCAGCCTGCAAAGTAACCATTGGTAGAATACAGTATGAAAGTTGGGGGGGGGGGGGGGTTATGGAATTTATATTACAATATATTTATTATGAGTTGGATCCGGAAGTGATCAGCTTTACATATGCAGCATTTCTTACAAAGATTTCACATATTATCAGAAATGGACACCAATAAGGGTGAATTCACACGCGGCAGACTTTGTTGCAGAAATTTCTGCAAAAGAAAATCAGTTCCATTCATCTAAATGGAGTTTAACCCCTTCCCGACCACCCCACGTAGATTAACGGGCTGCAGCGCTGGTCCTTGTGCCTGCAGCCCGTTAATCTAGGTGTGCTCCTAACAGAGCACATAGGCGGTCCCCACAGCCCGGCATTTCCCAGTACAGGCTGCTACTAGCAGCCTTAGTACTGGGGGAAAACATCGGGTCGAATCACAGCGGTGATCCGAACCAATTAACCCCTTAAATGCGGCAGTCAATAGCGACCGCCGCATTTAAGTTGTTACAACAATATCGGCACCCCGCTACGCGATTGCGGGGGCCGATTGTTGCTATGGCAGCCAGAAACCTAACAAAGACTTCCGGTCTGCCATCTATGGAAGGCGATTATGTCACTTTAGCACCCAAAAAATTGAATAAATAGGGATTAAAAAGTTGCATGTACTAAAAAAAACAAGCCCTCACACCGCTTTCTTGATGGAAAAATAAAAAAGTTGTGGCTCTTAGAATATGGTGACACAAATTTTTTTTATTTTTTTTAAAACAGTGACTTTACCGTGCAAACACCGTAAAATATAAAAAAACCTATGTACATAGGGTATTGCCGTAATCGCATCGACCCACAGAATAAATTAAATATGTCATTTATAGTGCACAGTGAACGTCGTAAAACAAAAAAGATTAAAAAAACAATAGAAGTTTTCACGGCCTAATTCCACTAAATTCAGCAAAAAAACCTATGGGATCAAAATGCTCATCACTATACCCCTAGATAGATAATTTTTAGGGCTGTAGTTTCCCAAATGGGGTCACTTCTGGGGGATGTTCACTGATTTGGTCCCGCAGGGGCTTTGCAAATGCGACATGGCACCCGAAAACCAATCCAGCAAACTTGAGCTCCAAAAGCCAAATGGTGCTCCATCCCTTCTGAGCCCTGCCGTGTGTCCAAACAGCCGTTTATTACCACATATGGGGTATTACCGTAATCAGAAGAAATTGCTTTACAAATCTTGGGGTGCTTTTTCTTCTTTATTTCTTGTAAAAATTGATCATTTCTAAGTATTTTTTACGGACGAATTCCACTAAATTCAGCAAAAAACCTGTGAGGTTAAAATGCTCTATACCCCTTGATAAATTCCTTGAGGGGTGTAGTTTGCCATATGGTGTCTTTTTGGGAGCATTTCCACTATTTTGGTCCCACAAGACCTCTTCAAACCTGACATGGTGCCTAAAATATATTCTAATAAAAAGGAGGCCCCAAAATCCACTAGGTGCTCCTCTGATTCTGAGGCCGGTGTTTCAGTCAATTACCACACTAGGACCACATGTGGGATATTTATAACAACTGCAGAACCTGGGTAATAAATATTGAGTTGTGTTTCTTTGGTAAAACCCTTTGTGTTACAGAAAAAAATGGATTAAAATGGATTTTCTGACAAAAAAAATGAAATTTGTAAATTTCCTCTCTACTTTGCTTTAATTCCTGTGAAACACCTAAAGGGTTAAGAAAGTTTATAGGGGTGCATTTTTTAATATTGGGTGACTTTTGGGAGTTTATAATATATAAGGCCCTCAAAGCCACTTCAGAACTGAACTGGCACCAATAAAAATAGGTTTTGGAAATTCTCTTGAAAATGTGAGAAATTGCTGCTAAAATTCTAAGCCTTTTAACGTCCTAGAAAAATAAAATAATGTTCGAAAAACGATGCCAACATAAAGTAGATATGAGAAATGTTAACTAGTAACTGTTTTGCATTATATAACTATCTGTTTTACAAGCAGATACATTTAAATTTAGAAAAATGCTAATTTTAGCAAATTTTCTCTAAACTTTGGTGTTTTTCACAAACAAATACTGAACTTATCGATCAAATTGTTCCACTAACATAAAGTACAGTATGTCACGAGAAAACAATCTCAGAATCGCTTGGATAGGTAAAAGCATATTACCACATAAAGTGACACATTTCAGATTTGAGAAAATCGGCTGCGTCCACAAGGCCAAAACAGACTCGGTCCTGAAGGGGTTAAAGTAATCTATGCGCTCGCTGCAGAAACAACACAACTTCGATAAATGGAACAAATTTTCAGCCGAAGAAACTTTCTGCCACAAAATTGGCGCATTAGAATATACGCTTACATAGGGCCCCTGTGCAGTATATGGGCTGCTTGTATTTAACTATGCATTCAATACGAGCATTAATCTATCCACTTACATGTGATCTAATAGACAGTAAGGAGCACTATTATTTTTTTAAGCAGTGGGTGTACTTGCCCGCAAGACCACTGTAGAGGTTGCATATCGCAGTGCACAACCGAAACAGGTAAATTAAAAATGTGGTTTAATAATTTTTAATAGACTGTGACAGAAAAGAAGAAAAAAAGAAAAAGTAATCATCGAGAATGAGAGTACACCACTTATGACACTCTCAAGTTACATTTTGGTGAAGCTACATCAGTACATTAGGGGACACGTTAAATAGCACTTTCTAATATTGTGTTATTATCAGAACTGCTCCTTTTAACAGCAGGAGTGTTCTGAGAATACACATTAATCTTTGTGGGGTATTTTAAGTTCCCGGCGGTTGTCCTGTTTTTGAGATTCTGTAGTATAAATTTTACCTTTGGATGGTGGAAAATGTGAGAGGGGGACTTGTAAGGCATCCAGCTGTAAGGGAGTATCTTAGTGCTGGGAGCATATGTGATAGACATTGTTAAGAGTAGCATCAGGCTGTGTTCACATCTCTGTTGGAGGCTCTATTAAAATCTTCAGTGAAGATTTCATAAAAATTCCTGGACAAAACAGTGAGCATGCAGCTCTATTTTGTCCGGTAAAATGACGTAATCCTGTCGGGTGCCGTTGGTGTACGTTATGTGACAATCTGGCATGCCACCATTTATGTTGTTCTGTTTTCAGGGGCTTGTGTGTCCAACACTATTATGATGGGCATCTTTGGTAGACACTGTTATAACTGTGTGGCTGACCTATCCATTCAGTCAGCCGACTCAAACTCTGCAAAAAGTAGCTTTCACAGCAAAGTCTAAAAGTGTCTTAAGGCTCACTTACACGTTTCAATTATTTTCGTCCCTTTTATAAAAAGTATTAGAATCAAACATATAAACTAACACCTAAAAACGTGTTTAGATTTTATTGACATTGATCGTTCATACATAAAATTTGATGTTTCCATTTGTGTAGTTGTTAAATGTAACATAAAATTGTTATTTAAAATTAAAGTACATTGGGGCCACAATGTATATTACGTTAGAAAATGCGATGTATGAATCATAATCATAATGATGTAAAGGTACATCCTATTCTTTCAAAATCCAAATTTTCCAAATTACTGATCATTTGGGGGTAGATTGATAATTGTGATGTTATATGCAGACCAAATGAAGCACATCATGTCATTCTGAGCCTGCCCTCTCTTGTTAATAACCAGATGTATATTTGGGAAGCCAACCCTTAAGCTCGGCCCCTTTCTTCCTCCAACTACCATTGATATTGAATAAACAATGCCATTTAGAATGTTTCCCAATGTGCTTCTTGTAAAAATTATTTCGAGCCTCTTGTATGTGTCTTGTTTTAGGTGCCTTTTCTGTGTAAAGTGGCTCTTATGGTGCCAATATTAAACCAGTCTTTTAATAGGATCTTAAATTGGCAATAATCTGCTTAAAAAGGCTCTGTCACCACATTATAAGTGCACTATATCCTATATAAGAAGATCGGCGCTATAATGTAGGTGACAGTAATGCTTTTTATTTCGATTTTTAGCTTTATGCTAATGAGTTTCTTAATGCTCAAGTGGGCGTGATTTTACTTTAGACCAAGTGGGCGTTGTACAGAGGAGTGTATGACGCTGACCAATAAGCGTCATACACTTCTCTCCATTCATTTACACAGCCCATAGCGATATAGTTATATCACTATGTGCAGCCACAAACACTAACATTACTGCAGTGTCCTGACAATGAATATAAATCGCTACCAGCCTGGACGTGATTACGGTTGCCTTGCTGGAATCTCACAGAAAAGATTCAGAAGTGTCAGGATTCTGAATAAACATTACGTCCAGGCTGGTAGTGATGTATATTCATTATCAGGACACTGCAGTAATGTTAGTGTTTGTGTATGTGGCTGCACATAGCGATATAACTATATCGCTAGTGTAGTGTAAATGAATGGAGAGAAGTGCATGATGCTGATTGGTCAGCGTCATGCACTCCTCTGTACAACGCCCACTTGGTCTAAAGTATAAACACTCCCACTTGGGAATTAAAAAACGTATTAGCATAAAGCTAAAAATCGCTCATAAAGTGGTTTAAAATAGATTGTTTTTCTAAATAAAAAGCATTACTGTCACCTACATTATAGTGCCGATCTTCTTATATAGGAGATAGGGCACTTATAATGTGGTGACAGAGCCTCTTTAAGACTACCTGTGATGCGACTGATGCACTTTAAACAGTGTCATCTGAAAGATGGGAGCTTTTTTGCTGAATTTGTAATACCGCTTTAAGTTGCCCCTAAGATTCTGCATATATACATAGTTTCTGATTACTAGTTCCCTTTAATAGTAGATTCTTAAGGCTTGGCAAAGTTGAAAACATTTTAACAAAAACTAAACAGATATTCAATTTACGTTTTCTTTTTTTTTATGTGTACGCTGACATAAGCGTTTAAGGCATTCTTCACTATTTAATTGTCCCTTTATTACAAGCTGCATTAATTAAATGGAGTATTGCAAGTTGTTATCATGACATGTCTCTGGGGTATAAGTGTTTTTCACACTTTAGTTTATACACATATAGTTTTGTAAGAAAAGATTTTGTATAACTTGTAATTTATTGATTTAAACCCTTGCTCATTCTGGGCTTAAAGAGGCTCTGTCACCAGATTTTGCAACCCCTATCTGCTATTGCAGCAGATAGGCGCTGCAATGTAGATTACAGTAACGTTTTTATTTTTAAAAAACGAGCATTTTTGGCCAAGTTATGACCATTTTTGTAGTTATGCAAATGAGGCTTGCAAAAGTACAACTGGGCATGTTTAAAAGTAAAAGTCAAAGTGGGCGTGTATTATGTGCGTACATCGGGGCGTTTTTACTACTTTTACTAGCTGGGCGTTCTGAAGAGAAGTATCATCCACTTCTCTTCAGAACGCCCAGCTTCTGCCAGATCACGCTGTGACGTCACTCACAGGTCCTGCATCGTGTCAGACGAGCGAGGACACATCGGCACCAGAGGCTTCAGTTGATTCTGCAGCAGCATCGGCGTTAGCAGGTAAGTCGATTTAGCTACTTACCTGCAAACGCTGATGCTGCTGCAGAATCAACTGTAGCCTCTGGTGCCGATGTGTCCTCGCTCGTCTGACACGATGCAGGACCTGTGAGTGACGTCACAGCGTGATCTGGCAGAAGCTGGGCGTTCTGAAGAGAAGTGGATGATACTTCTCTTCAGAACGCCCAGCTAGTAAAAGTAGTAAAAACGCCCCGATGTACGCACATAATACACGCCCACTTGGACTTTTACTTTTAAACACACCCACTTGGACTTTTGCAAGCCTCATTTGCATAACTACAAAAATGGTCATAACTTGGCCAAAAATGCTCGTTTTTTAAAAATAAAACCGTTACTGTAATCTACATTGCAGCGCCTATCTGCTGCAATAGCAGATAGGGGCTGCAAAATCTGGTGACAGAGCCTCTTTAAAGGAACACTAAAAATAGAAAATGCACAAAATAATAAAAATATATCCCAGCACTATCTTCCTACCTTCATCTCCTCCTCTCATTTGATCCTATTTGTGTCCCATTACAATTAAGAGAGAAAAATATTTAAAGAAATCTATGTGTGTACCAGGAGCTAGCCGTGTTCTTCATCCTCCTCATCATCATCATCATCATCATCATCATCACTGTCCTGTGGTTGGATGTAAGATAACTGGCTGGAGCAGGAGCCTCTGCCTTGTATGAGTGTTAAGCCCTTCTATTTGCTAAGCCCCACCCCTAAGCTGTATCATCCAAAAATGGAACAGATCAACAGGAGATTCTTCTCTGTAGGATTTCTACAAGACTGTTAAAGAAAATCCTGCAGGCTGACAAAACAGTGTGGGCAAATAATCTCCTGATCACTTATCATTTACTACTTATCATTCATTTCTAAGTTCAGTGTTCCTTTAAGAGTTTAGCAGGCGGTCCTACCCAGTCATTGACAGCATTCCATTTATGAGGGTGTATAGCGAAATAACTGTCAATCGCTGTTTAGGACCGCCCACTGAACTCTTAAACCCAGAATGAGCAGGTATTTAATGAATTACAAGATATACTGAATCCTTTCCCACAAAACTATATATCAATCTGTTCAGCTTCTCCTGCTCTATAACATGCTGCCTGCAGATCAATGCATGTTCAATGTGATAGGTTCTTTATAAGAATTATAAACTACTACATACCTTATAACATACCCTATTTTTTTCCATACAACAAGGCATGATAAATTTATGTCAAAGGGAAAATTAATTGCCATTCTAGTATACTCTTGTTCATTACTCGGAATGCTATGTTTCCTCATTACTAAGGCTGGAGAAGGCCAAACATGGCATAGATGGCCTGATGCCCAGAAGTCTTTCATCTGTGCATGAGATGAGATATGTAATATAAATAGAACATGGGATTTGTAAGGATTTGAAAGCAAGGCAAAATACTGACATTTGTTATTAAGATATGGGAAGCCAAAGAAGGGATCTATAGTAGCGGATTGCATGTGATGAGACATGGAATCATGGGATGTCAAGCAGCATTACCTGATATTAATTGATTGGTTGAAGAACAGACTAAAAAGATAGGACTTCATTTAGATATTATTATGACATCAAGAAAAGACAAGTACTGGACTGTAAACATAGTAGTAATAGACAATGCAAAACGTAGTGGTCAAGAAATAGGACACAGAGTAACTCTTAACCCCTTGAAGCACCAGGATGTCCGCATAAGTCCTGGTGCAGGGGTTGAAGTATGGAATGCGCTCCATACGCTGCGGGTGTTAGCTGTGTATTACAGCTGACACCTCACACTAACGGCCAGGAACAGACATAACTCTTATCCTGGCTGTTTAACCACTTAGATGCCGCAATAAATAGCGACTACGGCATCTAAGCCCTAAGAAAGAGGGGCCTCCTCTGCCAGTCCAGGGCCCCCCCCCGCAACGCGATCGTGGGGTACCGATCATAGTAATGGCAGCCCAGGAGCCTATTGAAGTCCCCCGGGTCTGCCTTTTTTCTGCTTCTGTTAAGCCTCCTCCTCTGGCAGGGAATAACAGGAGCATTTCAATACACTACAATACATTAATCTGACGATCACTTGTTCAAATCTCTCCGCGTCCGGAAAAGTCTGAACTATTACAATAAAACTGTATTTAACTGGCGTGGTGAATGCCATAAAAGAAAAAAAATGAAAGCACCAGAATTGCAGTTTTTTGGTCAACTTACCGCTAAAAAATGTAATAAAAAGTGGTCAAAAAGTCGTATGTAGCAATAAAAACTACAGCTCTTTCCACAAAAAATTTGCCCCCACCCTGCTCAATCAACGAAAAAATAGAAAATGTATGGTTTTCAGAATATGGCGACACAAAATATATTTATTTTTTAACAAATAGTTTTTTCTTTGTAATAAAGTAATAAACATAATAAAAACTACATAAATTTGGTATCACCGTAATCGTTTTGACCAGCATAATAAAGTTTGTACCGCACGGTGAAAGAAACACAAAAAAACAATGGAGGTTTTTCCAACTCCACCTTACAAAGAATTTTTCTTCAGTATTCCAGTACATTATATTGTACTTTAAATAGTGCCAATAGAAACTACAACAAAAAATAATCCTTTAGACCACTCCATTGATGACAAGGAGTGAAAAACAAAAATGAAAAATCGCTGAATTCTCCAGGACATTATATTTTCTGTGGCTCATTGTGGAAAGTTGAACAATAAACATTTTGGATAAATGGAAACAGCATTTGTGTTTTTTAAACTTTGGGGTTGGCAAAGACTTTTGAAAATATCATAGATGGCAAAGAAACCAAATCAAGCCAAATCTGCCACTTAAATAGAGGAATATGCACCATATTCTGGAGGTTATCAACAACTGAAATCAGTATTATTTACAAATGATCTAAATGTAAAACTAGGGCTACAATGAAACTTTTTATCCCTACGCTACAAAAAAAGTAATAAATATTGCTGTCCATAGGAAAACATTGAGTCTCTCAAAAAGTCTAAAAAAAAAAATCACTGCAGTCAAGCAAATCTCTAATAATAATGTTTTTGGAATTGACATTTAATTAAATCTCTGAGTGACTTTAAAAAGTAGTGGATTTATAGAGTAATATGGAAATGACTTGAAGGTCTCAGTGTAGACCAAGTCTTAGGATGACATAAAATGTGAGCTAGGAAAGTAGGTAAAACACTGTAGAGATATTGGGCAGAAACGTAAAGCACCTAGTTACTACAGTCACTTCTCTTGATTTAGGTTAGGGTGTTTTTTTTTTTGTTAAGGTTGGATGTGATCTAGTATCTCATAGGGAAACAGTGAGGCCACATATCAGTAGCCTCACCAAAAGTCACTTTGGGCAACCAAAAGTCATGGTGTAGCATGAGGCAACAAAAAGCAGAACCCGTTGGAAGTTATTATAAGATGAAATAAAGTATTATTACTCTTGCGTTTTCTATACACCACATATGGGCTGCGAGTAAACATTTTTAATTCTCTACAAACTCTTGCACTTACTACATCATTCTGCCCTGACTACATTGGGGCATGCTTACCATTCAAAATGAGCCAAAATTCTGGTTAAAATTGAGCCACAATTCTGCCTACATGCAGTGCCCCACAGTTATTTATTGTTTTCAGATATTTTGTCGACACAAAGGGCGTGGCTTAACAGTAAAAAGGTGTGTTCTAACATAAAAGAGGCGTGGCCTAAATGTGCCAAGGTTGCGTCTAAAAAACTGCCATAACTTAAGCCAACTAATAGGTGGTATAAGGTATAAGAGAAATTTGTCTAGCGTATCTAGTTAGATGCACCAAATTTATCATACAGCATGCACCAAAATTGGGCAGTATTAGTAAATCTGCATCACTGTGTTGTTTCATGTTCTTTTACATATAACTGTCAAATGTGTGAATAGTTACATGGCTTATACAGATGCTCTGCCGAATGGCAGAATTTCACCAAAAACTCAAATAAATCTACAATAAATGTATGCACTTTCCCACCTCCCTGAGAAGCTGCTTTTCACATTCAGCAGTCTGATATTTCCTTCACACAGAGCTGGCAGAGGATATACCTAGCTAAGAATGGGTATGTGTAAGTATCAACAGCAGATTGGCACATTGACAGAGAAAAACTTGGCATGCTCCTGAGAGATAAGGAGTGATCAATGGAATATTTCCAGAGAAACACGTGGGAACAAGGTGTAACATTCCTACATATAGCCTTCTATGCAAGCTGTCTGGTCTGATGCCTACAACCAATTAAAATCCTGCTTTATCACGAAATATCTAACATTTCTAATTCTAGTACATGCCAACATGGCAGCGGTAGTTGCTATACAAAGACAGAGCGGCTATCCGAGTTGCGATGTGAACAAGGAGAGCGATGTTGACTACTGTTATATGCATTCCACAGGGCTGTGTATAAAAAAGGATTTATAGATATTATTTCCATACGCTCTGCACATAAGCAATTGTGGCACAATTACCCAAATGAGCTTCCTACTATGAAAAGTAGTTGTATAGATGCCAGGACAAGAGAGCCTGGGCATAGTTGATTGTATGGTACTGGTGGCATTTATTGGTTTAGGTAATAGTCTTGAATACAAGAGATAATAGAGGTCATGTATAAAGTGTTAGTAAGGTAGAACTAGTGTTAATTCTGTCAAAAATTCATTGTTAAAGAGACTCTGTCACCACATTATAAGTGTCCTATCTCCTACATAAGGAGATGGGCGCTATAACGTAGGTGACAGCAGTGGTTTTATTTAGAAAAACAATCTATTTTCACCACGTTATTAGTGATTTTAGCTTTATGCTAATGACTTTCTTAATGCACAACTGGGCGTGTTTTTACTTTTGACCATGTGGGCGTTGTAAAGAGGAGTGTATGACGCTGACCAATCAGCGTCATACACTTCTCTCCATTCATTTAATCAGCGCATAGTGATCTTGCTAGATCAGTATGTGCAGTCACTTACTTACACATTAACGTTACTGAAGTGTCTTGAGAGTGAATAGACATCACCTCTAGCCAGGACGCGATGTCTATTCACAATCCCGACACTTCAGTAACGTTTGTGTGGTACTTACAGCACAGCAAGCGTGATCTCGCGAGATCACAGTGTAAATGGCAGTTTACAGCGAGATTACGCTTTGCTGTGCTCTAAGTCCCACACAAACGTTACCGAAGTGTCGGGATTGTGAATAGACATCGCGTTCTGGCTGGAAGGAATGTCTATTCACTGTCAAGACACTTCAGTAACGTTAATGTGTGAGTAAGTGACTGCACTGCACATACTGATCTAGCAAGATCACTATGCGCTGATTACATGAATGGAGAGAAGTGTATGACACTGATTGGTCAACATCATACACTTCTCTCCACAATGCCCACATGGTCAAAAGTAAAAACACACCCAGTTGGTCATTAAGAAAGTCATTAGCATGAAGCTAAAATCGCTCATAACGTGGTGAAAATAGATTGTTTTTCTAAATAAAATGCACTGCTGTCACCTACATTATAGCGCCAATCTCCTTATGTAGGAGATAGGGCACTTATAATGTGGTGACTGAGCCTCTTTAAGGCCATATTTATGATCTACCACTAGTCTTACATTTATCTTCGACAGCATCTTCAGTACATAGGTAGGTTTGCTCTAGCAGCAATGCCAGCCCAAGACTGTTGTAGATCTGAAGTGCAGGAACTTATCTATCCACTTTATGTATGACTAGATATACAACTACTTTGTACATCTTTTCAGGTGTATAGCCGCCGTGTAGCTCACTGTAACACTGTTCATTCATGACCCAGAGTGAATTCAAATTTCAGCAATGCCTCACTTTGGATTATATTTCTATATATTAAATACTGCCATATGTAACTATTGTGAAACATCCCAAAAAAACAGGATATTAAAAGTATTCAAGTATTTCCTGGCTTGGAACATACGAATAACATATGGATCTACTCAGTAAATATTGAAAGAATGACGTGATGACAATATTAATGATCTTTATAACACATTTTAATTTTTATTTCTATGGTTTTGTGTTATACTACTACTACTACTACTACTACTACTACTACTACGACTACAAGATTTCCCACAACAATATCAAGCTACACTAGCATGCAAAAGTTAAACATTTTAATAAAAAATTATCAAAAATCATCAAAGCCCCATTTTCAGCAGTCATTATTCTGGGGCTCGCAAGGTGTATTAACATTTACCGGTAGTGTATCGCTCAGTCAAAACCCATGTCTCAAAACAGCATGCATTTTTACAAAAAAATTACACCGTTTTTTTCAATGAAGCTTCTGGCAGATATTGATATTCGGAAAATCAATATAGTGAGAATAATGTCATTGTGAAAAGTATTAGAAATAAAGATCTGTATGTGTAGTGGCCATACTTGTACTGATGTAAGTGACCACAAGTGTCATTCTTGATGTATACTGTGCCTCAAGAGTACGACGTGTGGCAGCGGGAGTCTTGACAGTTTTTTTAAAAATTTTTGAATCAAACAAGATTACAGGATTTAAAGATCAAGGGAACAGAAAAGTATTTAAGGAGATGAAAAAAGGGATTTTCAAAGGCAAGAAGTAGGATATAAAAAAACCTGACATTTGGGTAATCTGCAAAGCATTAAGTATGCAGTGCTCTCTAAAACCATCCCTCGCTTCCATTTGGGTCCCTAATGCATAAAAAAGCTACTTTGGATTGATCAATAACCTTCTTCTCTCACTATCAGGTGCATTAAAGAACTAGGGGAATAATAATACAGTACTGCTCTGGTAAAACCCTGACAACATATCGCCGAGAAATAATTTGGAAATTAAGTTCTATGTCTCTTTAAAACTTTAAGATTGTATTTCCCCTGTAAAATGTAATCACAAATAAATCTGCAAGGCAATCTGTTGTATGATTTGTTCTAAATCCATGGACCTAAAACATCAGAAGCTACATATTTAGCTACTAATAATTTTAGCAAATACATATGTACAGTTCCAAAAACTGATCTGCTAATAAATCCATCTGCAAGTCAATCTGCTGCATAATTTCTCTACTTGCAATTTACGGCAAGTCCCCTGCATAAAGCATGTACTGATAATGTCAGCAAATGCATATGCAAAGTTCGTTGAGTTGTGACATTGTATTGGGCTATACACTCATTTTATAGATCCCCTAGAGACAAGTTGATCTCACAGGGAGAACAGGACCTGTTTTCCGTAAAGTGTTAAAACATTGTGAGATGGCGACTGAAATCAATGTGCGTTCATTGTTCTTAATAGATATATACTGTCGCCCTGGATCGCTGTGAACGGATAAGAGGGCTATAAGGCTATATTTCACACAAAAAAAGGTTCAACCTGCAGAGGCGACAAGCCTTCTTTACCGTGAGAACTGTGAATCTATGGAATAGTCTACCGCAGGAGCTGGTCACAGCAGGGACAGTAGATGGCTTTAAAAAAGGCTTAGATAATTTCATAAAACAAAAAAATATAAGCTCTTATGTGTAGAAAATGTTTACTTCCCTTTTCCCATCCCTTGGTTGAACTTGATGGACATGTGTCTTTCTTTCAACCGTACGAACTATGTATGTAACATGAAAAAAAGGGCAGTCAACAACGGATCAACTGCCAGTTTTACATGGCTGTTTTGCATCAACGTGTCATTTGCCATCCATTTTTCAAGGACGTTAAAAAAATGGATACATTTTATTTGTTAGGGGCTTTGTGTCGCAGCCACCTGAAAACACCACAGTGCCCATGTAGATAGTGACACAATACCACTGTAGATAGTGCCACATTGCCCACTGTAGATAGTGCCAGTGCCCACTGTAAATAGTGCCACAGTGCCCACATAGTGCCACAGTTCCAACTGTAGACAGTGCCCACATGGTGCCACACACCATGCCCATGTAGATTGCGCCAGTGTCCCCTGTAGGTAGTGCCCATACAATGCCACAGTGCCCATCTAAATAGTGCCACACCCCCTGTATATAGCACCCCCTGTAGACAGCATCACACCCCCTGTAGATAGTGCCACCCCCTGCAGATAGCACCACCCACTGTAGATAGCACCATCCCCCCTGCAGATAGCACCACCCCCCTGCAGATAGCACCACCCCCTGCAGTTTGCACCATCCCCCCTGTATATAGCAGCACCCCCCTGTAGATAGCGCCACCCCCCTTGTATATAGAAACATCCCCTCTGTAGATAGCACCACCCCCCTGCAGATAGCGCCACTTCCCCTGTAGATAGTGCCACTCCTCCTGTATGTATCAGCACCCCCCCCCCATAATTGGCACCCCTTTCTTGTAAATAGCACCACTGTAGCTCCCTGTAGGAGCGAAATCCATCTGGCCGATCAGTGTTGGCCGGGTGTTCCGCTCCTTGAGAGAGCCTCTGACGTCACTGTCCAAATGGACAGTGACATCAGCGTCTCTCTCTAGAAGCGGAATCCCCGGCACAGAGTGATCTGACACCGGGGATTCTGCTCCTAGTGGGAGTTTAGGTGGCGCTATCTACAGGGGGGGGGGGTTGCTATCTACAGGCAGGGCACTATTTACAATGGGGATGGAGAGACATCGGGGGCACCCTCTAGGAGGGGAATCGCCGGCCAGAGAGTTTGCCGGGGATTCTGCTCCTAGAGGGAGCTTAGGTAGCGCTATCTGCAAGGGGTTTTGCGCTATCTACAGAGGATTGTGTGTGGCACTATCTACAGTGGGGGGTGTAGACCGGGGCTCTTAAACCCCGGGAGACATGAGAGTGCAGCGCTGTTCACACTGAAGCAGCACTGCACTTATTAAACTCTGTTCAAGGCTGTCAACGTTTATACAGGTGGCAACTGCACGGGGCATTGGCATTTGGAACGTTTATAGCCTAAGGGCAGTTGTGAAAGGATTAATCTGGCCTGTTTGATAATCCGGTTCTTATTTCCAGAACTTCAATATGATGTGCAATTTTACAAGAGGATAAAGAGAACACCGAGCAGGGA
The DNA here is from genome assembly GCF_050947455.1 of Rhinoderma darwinii. NCBI lineage: Eukaryota > Metazoa > Chordata > Amphibia > Anura > Rhinodermatidae > Rhinoderma > Rhinoderma darwinii. The sequence continues at coordinate 255,559,440 of NC_134688.1, read as the reverse complement.
AAACCAATAACTCTTATTCAAAGCAGGGTTTCATGTGTATGTTTTATAATAGGCCATATTCCTGAAGCTTCTCTACCCTTGCAAGTGAGTTTGCTAGGACTGTCCAACAATTGAGAATATCTGATAACATATGGTCCCATTTTTGCAGGATTAGAATAATTTTAATAATTAAACATGATATGATTACATTTTGCCAGTAATGGCCTTCTATATATTCATAGGCCTCATTTTCAGGTGCACAAAATCTCATCCTCTCTCTTACCGTTTTACTCAGTGAATCCTCAAGACAGAAGCATCGTGTGTAACTCTGTTGCTTGGATTTTGTAGGTATTTCAATTAAGTTGGTATTCTGTACATTCTCAACACCTTCTACATTGCGTCTTGTCTTTGAAGCTTCAGAGTTGCACTGTATTATATTTTATAAAGGATAGAAGATAAATTGATTTACTTTATTTAGAAATGTATATGTTAACTGAACTTACAAACAGTCCACAATGATTTCTATTCCTTCAACAGATACGGTATGTAAGAATTTCAGCAAAGTTGATAGGATCATTATTGGTTATGGTGCTTGCTGACACTGCACTACACTACCCAATCTCTGAAACATGTACAGTTATTATCATTGCGCCAATATGTCACTACAGATGGGACACTGATACTGTCACTTGGTACCTATAACAAGAAAAACTCATGAGACTTTGGTTTGCCATTGAGTAATTGCATTATTACTATGTGCACAATATATTATGCAGATGTGATCCATCTTTACTATGATGTGGGTTACATAATAATATCATTATATATGAATTGTTGTTTTATAGTGGAATCCTATAGTAGAATCCTATAAGCATTGTTCAAAATGACTCGATGCAATAGCTTTTCAATATGTTGCCATGGTGTCCAGGCCAAGCTATTGTATAGTGCCATGTGTACAGTATGTAATTATTCATTTTTTACTTCTTCTCAAGCCATTATGAAACTATTATGTAAGATAGAGAAGAGGGTTAAGCATATCTTCCATTTTAGAGATGAATATGTCCACTTGCTCTGGTAGGTGGATAGAGCGCTGTGACTATTACTTATATATCAGAAATTCTTCTAACTATGTGCTATAATGCTAAATAGGAAATGGTACAATTTATTGAAAGTTTTATTATTTTGCTTTTCTTTCCCAAAAGTGGAAGAGTATAAACATAACAAAAAACTTAAGGTATAAGGGCAGACAGGGTAACACAGTACCCAACCATAATTGTTTCAAAAATTTGGTAGAGGGAAATCGGGAAGACAGAAAGCAAAAAGGTAAAAGGAAGGGGATATCAAACAGTATTAACAAATAGCATATAAGAAAAAAACACGTATGTCCAAGCAAATACTCAGAACAGTGTAGGGAATATAGTAAAAGCCTTACACCAGTATTCCAGCATCAAGAAGAAGCCCATTTTGGCGCACGGCATATGTGCGCTAAAATTTGCAACTTTTTTCTTCTTTTGTCACTTTCCGAAAGTGGTGAGAAAATGGGGTGGGGATTAGCAGGAGGGTGCGTGGTCTCCCAAGGACTGACAGATTTACAATAACTTATGCCAGAAACTGGCATAAGTTATGGCTCGAATCTACACCTGCTCATAGCAGGTGTAGACTTTCATTTCTGTCATATGGACAGCCATAGATGCACTAACTTTATTGAGAAGTGTGCACCTCTTAATAAATTTAGCGCATTTCCCTCCGACACTAGTCTTAGTATATTTCAAGCATTATCTGAAATTACCTGAAAAAAGTAGTGAATAACAGAAAATAGGTCATGGGTGCATTAAAGAAAAAGGCAAAAGGAAAAGAGCCGCTAGCTAAAGTTGTCAGCTGAAAGTATCTCCCGTCAATGGTCTCCTGCTAAGTAGAGGAGTCCTGCAGTTGTGACCATATAGCCTCATACTGAGGAACTTTGTCCTCTAGAATTGCTATAATACGTTCAAAGCCTCAAATATCAGAAAATATCACAATTTATACTTACACCTGAGGGGAGGATCTCACAGCATCCTTCTTGCATTGCCATTTGGGGATCACAATAAATAAGCAATTTCTGGATGTCAAACTACATGGAAATAGGAAAATAGACAGTATGAACCAAAGATGTACCATTCTAAAATAAAAACAAAGCAACTGAGATCCTTTTATAGTAAAACTTACAAATACTGGTTCTCCGTTCATCATGTCCAGCCCAATAAATGTGTGACCTTGATTGTTTATGGGTTTCCTTGGCTCAATAGGTTTACTTGATATAAAGCTGCAGTCAATATGAATGGATACCACCCTCTCTTGCACACTCAGTACAATCTTGTGCCATTGGTTGTCAAATAAAGAATAGACTCCATGTCCAGTGAACGTACAACCCACATATTCTACATCATGACCACTGGCTCGAAACTCCATGCTTCTGTCCTTGCCATTGATGCCTAAGGAGAGCTACAGAAAATTCACATGAAGAGGTCTAGTAAATGTCAGTGTCAAAAATAAAATGCATCACATTGGCAAAAAAATAAGAATAACACTGATCCATAAAAAGGTGAATGGAATCAGCAGCAGTGGTTCTAAGCAAGGATAGTACATTTCATATTAGGCCAGTTTCAGAAATCTGTAATGCAGCTGCATTTAGGGTCCATATTAGGGCTGAATTACCCGGACCTCCCACAGTTTTCCTTCCCACCTTCCAAAAGTCATAACTTTTTTTATTTTTCCATCAATATTGCTCTATGAGGGCTTTACTTTTTGCGGGACGAGTTATAAATTTTCACTGCACCATTTATTGTACCATATAATGTAGTGGAAAACTGGGGGAAAAAAATTGTGGGGTGGAATAGGAAAAAAACAGCGGTTCCTCAATATTTTGGGGGATTTTGTTTTTATGGTGTTCACCGTGTTGTAAAAATGGCATGCTAACTTTATTCTGCGGGTCAATACAATTACGGCAATACAAAATGTATATATTTTTTAATGTTTTACTGCTTTTACAAGCAAAAAACTTATTGTTAAAAATAAAATTTGAGTTTTGTAGCTATATTCTGAGAGCCATAACTTTTTTATTTTCCCATTGATTAAGTGGTATAAGGGCTTATGTTTTGTGGGGAGATCTGCAGTTTCTATTGGTACCATTTTGGGGTACTTGAGACTTTTTGATTACTTTTTATTCCATTTTTTGTGGGAGATGAAGTGACCAAAAAACAGCGATTCTGGCGGTTTAATTTTTTATTTTTTACAGCGTTCACCATGCAGACTAAATAATGATATATAGTAATAGTTCAGACTTTTACGGAGGCGTTGATACCAGTTATGTTCATTTTTTATTTTTTTTACATTGTGCTTGGGGAAAAATGGGAAAAGGTGTTTTTTTTAACTTTTAATATATTTTTTTATATATGTTAAAAAAAACTTTATTTTGCTGTATTTAACTTTTTTATCTGTCCCCCGAGGTGACTTGAATAAGTGATCGTTGGATTGCTTGCATGACATACTGCAATACTAATGTATTGCAGTATATCGTGATATTGACACTCTTCTCTCCGAAGAAGCCCGAATACAAAGACGGCAGACCTGAGGGCTTTCGTCAGGCCCCCAGGCTACCATGCCAACCAACGGCACCTTTCGATCGCATCGCGGGGTGGACTTTGCAACGTTACTAACCTTTTTAATGCTGCGGTCGCTATTGACTGCGTCATTTATCGGGTTAAACTAGCTGGATCGTGCTCACTACACTGAAGGGTCAGCTGTAAGACACAGCCGATACACTCAGCCCATGAGCCCGCTCTATACTACCCCTCCTGACATGCGCCGCATATACGGCGGATATCGGGAAGGGGTTAATGGGGTTGTCCGGGTATAGAGCGGCTTTTTATTCTAATGACCTATCAACAGGATGCGTCAACAATATATTATCGGTGGGGGTCCGACACTGAACTGCTGTTCCGGCTGCCTACAGGCTCCGAATGTTGTGCAGTGGCCAGTGACAGAAGCAGATGGCTCCGTACACAGCATAACAGTCATGATGCAATACTGCAAGTCTGCTCCTATTCACTTAAATAGGAGCAGAGCTGCAGTACTTCAGCACAGCCACTATACTGTGACTGGAGCCATTTGCTTCCGCCATGGACATCCTGTGCCCAGAGGCAGCCAGAACAGCTGATCTGGTCTGTGTGTCGGGCCACCACCAATCATATACTGATGACCTATCCTGTGGATAGGTCATCAGTATGAAAAACCACCCCTTGCCCATACAACCCCTTTAAGATCACACTAGGGTTCTATGGTCATCTTAGTCCGGTTCAGTGGAACAGTGTAGGTCTGGGTATTGCTGATATATTCCGAACGCTAAAATGCAGCCCCATTACAGTTGTCTGAAAGCAGTGTAAGCCGTTTGTTAATTTGTAAGCCGAAAACCAGAGGGAAAAAATATATAATTTATACTGTATACTTAACCTTTTTCTATGCACTCCTAGTTTTGGCTTAAAAATAAATATGCTGAATACAGACCAAAATATAATCATGTAAAAGCAGCCTTATAGTTATTTTTAAAACTGCCAATGCCACTAGACATTTCTATTTGAACATAACATAACTTTGGTAATACCAATAATAGAATCTTATTTCAATTACAATTCCATTTCAGTGAAAGTGAATGACTATCTTTACAATAAGTGTTCTCCTCTAGAAAGGCCATGATAGATGGATGGTACCTGTGGGTATCCCAGATGGTCACTGATTTGAAAAAGGTACCAGTCTTCATCAGTTGTCTGCTTCTTTATCAACAAAGTCATCACTATTGTGAACTCACGAGGTAATCCATGTGGAAACACCTGTCTGTTAGCGACATAGAAAAACGCATCATATTAGCAATATTTTTAAGGGGATCATCTTTTGATATCGTAGTGTTCCATTTCTACGATGCACGTCATCACGTATTAACTTCTCAGAAAAACTTAAATTATAATCAAATGTGTCTGGCAAATTATTTAACTCTTCTGAACACTCCAGAAGCAAACAAGGAGCCAAGTTAAATGCAAGGGCAGACTATAAACACATCTCTATTTGCAGAAAATGTAATCCACACTTTGTTGATTGTATGAACTGTTGATATTTATGGTCACAGGCCTCTGCCGAATATCCCTTAAGAGATCAAAACTTCTACTAAACAAGTAAAATATAAAATAAGAAAAGTGCGGACAGTTTGCACAATGCTGACGTTTTATTGGAAAGGATAGCTAAGGATGGCGGTTTAATTACAGTTTAGAGAATAGCTAATTACACTTGGAATCTCATTATGATGCCGAGAGAAGTTGGCTCTGACTAGGCCTCCTGCCTCTGGGGAAATCTCTAATTCAATGCAGCCACTCCTGGCCATGAAAGAGTTGATCGTGTGTGACGGTAACTCCTGATCATAATAGTAACAAAGGCTCTTTCGACAAAAACCTTAGATCTTTGTAGATTCGAGGTAAGTAAGCACACACATAAATTAAAATACAGTTTTATGGCTCTATCCTATTGCACCATATCGTGGTCCGGATTAACCCCAGAAATATACGATCAAGTATACATGGCCAGGAGAAATCATATATCAGATAGTTCAATTCATTTCTGCGTGGTCTCTCTAACTTCTCGAACCAAAAACTTTTTGAACATTAAAAGAGTAACATAGTTTAATAAAGATGTTGGCAATATCCTTTTTGTATTTTAGTCACGACACACAATGTAATTCTTAACACTTACAAAGTAGATATTACACTTTATGATGATTATATGGAAAGTTCAGTGAAATCATAATGTTCTATACAATTTTCATCATGATCTCGCAAAAACCAATATGTATATTTACTGTCACTGGAAAACAGTACTTTTATGAGTCTAGGCTCCTCTAAACCCTTATTCATCTATCCAAAGTCATCTGGGAAAACTGCCAAGATTAAAAAAATAATAAAAGCTTGCAGTTCTCTGTTGCGTAATGAGTTGGAGAGGTGCCCGGACTGATACTGCGCCCAAGGCTTACTTTCCAGGATTAGGAAGGGTTTTATGAGGCGCTCAAATAGTTGCCTTCAGGGCGTACACTTTAAGACTATCAATCGCAACAGTTGCTGCATCACACTGGGTAATAGAGGTACAGTAGCATGTGATTAAGACCATCTCAAACAGTTGTGGAGGACACAACATTGACTACTACTATTTAACTCTCTACAAGAAATAATAGTAATAGTCTGGGCATGTCACAGTATAGTATAAGATTTATCCAAACGTGGGACTCACCCTGTCTGTTCCACAAGCCGAGCCCCTCCAAGTCGCATGATCAGCGGTCCTTTGGGGTTCCGAATCTTCTTTATTGAACTCATTTTCTGGAGAGAAAATCTCCTGATCAAATTGAACCCTGAGTGAGAAGTTAAAAAGATTGTTTAGCACATTTTAATATCTTAGTGGTTGTCTTGATCAGTTTACAGTTTCCTTAAATTTGAAAGCAATTATGTCTTAGTGTCATTGTAGTGTTATACGAGCCACAGTTACCTCCATGCGATTCACAATCAGCATGTGTCTGGTTACATTACAAGCATGAATTAATGTCTCTCTGCAGGCTATACATGTCAAGACAAAGTTGCATTCCCCTTACAATATTGCTCCTATTTATCAGAGAATATCCTAATGCACGTAATACTGAGGCAAAATGCAAACCAAACTGCGTAGATTGCTTTCCAGAATAATACATAATGTATATATTTACTGTGCCTTTGAGAACATAACCTTGTAAGACAAGGGCTCCAAGTGAAAGCTACAAAATTTAGATCACACTAGAAAAATCCGGTCCACATTTCTAACAAGACTTACACCTCTTGGGGAATACGGTACAGGCTACTAAATAACGCCAGATTGTACCTATAGTAGTCGCCACTTTTTTAATGTTCCAAATTGCACCTAATAATGCAAATAAATTAGATGCAGTTCTTTGGCTACCACAGGGTCAGGTCTTGATATTTGACAACTTCACATCCCATGTTGTTATGTAGCTCTGGACTTGCCCAAAGCTCTATAAAAGACTCGAAGGGGTTCGATACTTGTCATAAGTGCTGCCCAATCTGTAGTAAACCATAAGCAATGTGCCTTTATTAAATTGTTTGTTGTTTTACCGCCCTTTTTGGGTACTCCAGTAGCTAAGGCATCACAACTGTTCTATAGTACACGCTCTATGTATTCTAACTGCTCTTTGGATGTCTCCTCGAGGACCCCATGGTCATAAGCCTAATTGGTATGCTCTTTATCAAGAAAAATCAGGCAATTATCATGCATGGGGAGTAGGGGGCAACCTAACAAATATCTGCGATACAGAGAGTGAGGGAAATGTATCAACACTTGTGCCAAGCAAAAGTGGCGCATCTGCCATTAGCAATAAATCAGCTTTCGGCTTTCATTTTTAGAGACCCTTTTTCAAGCAAGAGCCGGCATCTAAATGATTGCTGTGGCCAACTGTTCCACTTTACCTTTTTGCCAGTTTTATTACTTCTCCCGCATATTTTTTGCTGTTTTCTACTGATTGGGCTGCATTTAGAAATGCATCAAATGAGCTCTTAGTTGGCATTAATTTAAATTAATTTAAAGTTGGGCTATGTTCACACCACATTTAGCATATATGTTTTGCCCCATTGTATACACCAATCATATCCATAGGGTATAATGGGCCAGATGTATGCGAAAAAGTGTTATTTTGGCATACACCTGGCTGTTATGTATCAGCATACTTTTTTTTTAGCTGTATTGAAAAGTTTCGTCGGAGAAGCTTCCCAAAAAAAAGGCATAAACCGACAGGATAGTTTTTTATAATGAGAGTCTATAAATCTTTTGTCAGGGCTGTACATTCGTGACAAGTGTTGGGTTATTGTACCGGTATATGCGCCGAATATACATACAAAAACGCTTTATGAGCAGAGCCTATTAATATGGCCCCTTCAGTAGTGCAGTATGATAGCCATAGAAGATTGGGCACCCTTTATTTAAAGGAAACAAAATTCATTATTAAACAGAATATACATAGAAAACAAGTTTAAAATGTAAGTTTCAAGAAAATATTTTAGTATGTCAGGTTGGGAGTTGAGCAATATTGTATTTCTCTGAATTTTATTGTATGTTAAAATGTACTGTATATTAGAACGGAATTAATAGGTTTTCATTAATAAGAAACTAAAAACAAATAGCTAATAAAGGAACAAAGCCAATAATGATTTACGCATTACAATGTCACAAAGACAGGTGTGATGTGTAATGAGGATGAAAATCATACATGTAAATAATTATTGAAAAGGTTCAGAAAAATAAAGTAAGAAGAAGTTAAACAACATGACAAAAGATTAACCCCTTAACGCACCATGACGTAACTGTACGTCATGGTGAGCAGTGAGTTCGCGCACCTTGACGTACAGTTACGTCAGTGCTTTGACAGTTAACCGCCGCGCGGCGCTACACCGCAGCGGCGGTTAACTGTGCAGGGTGTCAGCCCTGCTCTCCCCGTTGCCGATCAGCGGCCTGTCGCCGCTGATATCGGCAGTCAACCCCTTAATTGCGGCGCTCGATTTTGAACGCCACAATTAAGGTCTTTAGCGCCGATCGGCAGCCCCCATGTGAAATCACGGGGGCTGGCGATGGTACCCATGGCAACCGGACGCCAGACAATGGCTTCCGGGTTGCCATGTACAGAAGCCTATGAGGACCACCCCGAGGGTGGTCGTCGTAGGCTTCCTGTCAGTGTGACTGTCTCGTCACAATGACAGTTGAAATGCATTACACTACGTGTGTAGTGTAATGTATTCCAGCAGCGATCAGAGCTGCAAGTCTAAGTGTCCCCTAGTGGGACAAGTGAAAAAAGTAAAAAAAAGAATAAAAATGTTTTAAAAAAAGTGTAAAAATAAAAGTTATAAGTGACATAAACAAGAACTGCTTTTTTTCCTATAATAAGTCTTTCATTATAGGAAAAAAAATGAACACGTAAAAAAAAGTACACATATTTGGTATCACCGCGTTCGTAACGACCCCAACTATAAAACTATAATATTATTTTTCCCGCACAGTGAACGCCGCAAAAAAAATAAACGAAAAACAATGCCAGAATCACTATTTTTTGGTCACCACCCCTCACAAAATATGTAATAAAAAGTGATCAAAAAGTCGCATGTACGCCAAAATAGTACTGATACAAACTACAACCCATCCCGCAAAAAACAAGCCCTTACACAGCTTTTTTGACTGAAAAATAAAAAAGTTATGGCTCTCAGAATATGGTGACACAGAAAATACATTATTTTCTAAATAAGTTATTTTATTGCTCAAACGCTGCAAAACATAAAAAAACGTATATACATATGGTATCGCCGTAATCGTACCGACCCGCAGAATAAAGTATAATAGTCATTTATAGCCCAGGGTAAACACCGTCAAAAATAAATAAAAATCATTGTCAGAATTGATGGTTTTTGGTCACCTGGCTTGCCGAAAAATTGAATAAAAAGTGATCAACAAAATCGCATGTACCCCAAAATGGTACCAATGAAAAATACAGATTGTCCTGCAACAAATAAGCCCTCACACGGCTCCGGTGGTGAAAAAATAAAAAAGTTCCGGCTCCCAGATTATGGCGGTGCAAAATGTGCAGAGCGTTCCAAAAGTGGATAAGATCGGGCACCATTTATCAGTGCGACACCGGCCACATATCTGTGGATTATTATTTATTTACCCCATTATTATACCCTCTTATTATGCCCCTGATGTACTCTGCCCAGCCTACATGTGCCCCAACATTATAAACTGAAATACCAGCAAAACGCCAGAGCTACTACCAAGCAAAATATGCGCTCCAAAAGCCAAATGGCGTCCCTCCCTTCTGAGCCCTACAGCGTGCCCAAACAGCCGTTTATGTCCACCGATATGGCATCGTACCAAAAAATGGTACCAATAAAAACGACAGCTCGTCCCGCAAAAAATAAGCCCCCACACCGCTCTATTGACAGAAAAATAAAAAAGTAGTGGCTCTTGGAAAGCGGGGAGGAAAAACGAAAAAGCAAAACATGAATCAGTTCGTAAAGGGTTAATTACTTTCTAATGAAAAAACATTTATGACCACATGTGGGGTATTGCCGTACTCGGGAGAAATTGCTTTACAAACGTTGGGGTGCATTTTCTCGTTTATCCTTTGTGAAATTGAAAAAATTCAACATTTTAGTGGAAATAATGTTGATATTAATTTTCACGGCCTAATTCTAATAAATTCTGCAAAAGACGTGTGGGGCCTAAATGCTCACTATACCCCTAGATAGATTCCTTAAGTGGTGTAGTTTCCCAAATGGGGTTACTTTTGGGGGGCTTCCACTGTTTCTGTCTCTCAGGGGCTTTGCAAATTCGACATGACACCCAAAAACATTCCAGCAAAATTTGAGCTCCAAAAGCCAAATAGCGCTCCTTCCCTTCTAAGCCCCGGTGTGGGTCCAAACAGTAGTTTATTACCACATATGGGGTATTTACGTAATCAGGAGAAATTGTTTTACAAATGTTGGGGCGCTTTTTCTCCTTTATTCCTTGTAAAAATTAAAAATGGCTACCTTTTTTCAGAAAAAAAGGAGATTTTCATCTTCACATACTAATTCAAACAAATTTAGCAAAAAAACTGTGGGTTCAAAATGCTAACTATACCCTTAGATAAATTCCTTGAGGGGTATAGTTTCCAAAATGGGGTCACTATTGGGGGGTTTCCACGGTTTTCTTCCCTCCAGTGCATTGCAAACGCGACACGGCACTGAAAACTATTCCAGCAAAATCAGAAATCCAAAATCCAAATGGTGCTCCTTCTCTTCTGAGGCCTGCTGTGGGTCCAAACAGCAATTTATTACCACATATGGGGTATTGCTATAATCGGAAGACATTGCTTTACATATGTTGGGGTGTTTTTTCTACTTTATTCCTTGTAAAAATTTAACATTTCCTAATTTTTTCACAAAAAAAGTAGATTTTCACCTTCACATACTAATTCAAATAAATTTAGCAAAAAAACTGTGGGTTCAAAATGCTAACTATACCCATAGATAAATTCCTTGAGGGGTATAGTTTCCAAAATGGGGTCACTTTTGGGGTGTTTCCACTGTTTTGGCAGCACAAGGCCTCCTCACACCTGACATGGTACCTAAAATATATTCTAATAAAATAGAGGCCCAAAATCCACTAGGTGCTCCTTTGCTTCTGAGGCCTGTGTTTCAGTCCATGACCGCGCTAGGGCCACATGTGGGGTATTTCTAAAAACTGCAGAATCTGGGCAATAAATATTGAGTTGCATTTCTTGGGTAAAACCTTCTGTGGTACAGAAAAAATTTATTACAAATGAATTTTTGAAGAAAAAAAATGAAATTTGTAAATTTCACCTCTACTTTGCTTTAATTCCTGTGAAACGCCTAAAGGGCTAAAATACTTTGTGAATGCTGTTTTGAATACTTTGATGGGTGCAGTTTTCAAAATGGGGTGATTTATGGTGACTTTCTAATATATAAGGCCCTCAAAGCCATTTCAGAACTGAACTGGTCCCTGAAAAAATAGCCTTTTGAAATTTTCTTGAAAATATGAGAAATTGCTGCTAAAGTTCTAAGCGTTGTAACGTCCTAGAAAAATAAAAGAATGTTCAAAAAACGACGCAAACATAAAGTAGACCTATGGGAAATATAAACTAGTATGTATTTTGTGTGGTATTACTATCTGTTTTACAAGTAAATACATTAAAATTTAGAAAAATGCTAATTTTTGCTAATTTTCTCTAAATTTTGGCGTTTCTTACAAATAAATATTGAATTTAATGACAAAATTTTTTCAGTATCATAAAGTACAACATGTCACGAGAAAACAATCCCAGAATCGCTTGGATAGGTAAAAGCATTCTGGAGTTATTACCACATAAAGTGACACATGTCAGATTTGCAAAAATGGGGCTGGTCCTGAAGGCCAAAACAGGCTTAGACACTAAGGGGTTAATAGAGTGAACGGTTGTCGGAAAGAAAGATAACACTATGGGGATAATGAGGGTTAAAGAGGACATGTCACTAGGTCATATAAGTTGAACAGGTTATCTGACCTGAATAGCGCTGTCTCCCTGATTCCAGCACTGTTTTTCTTTTTTTCCTTGACCCTTTTTTCATAGATTTGGCCCGCTGTTGTGTTGGCTTCCTATATGCTAATTTTCTGTTAGCCAATAGGGCATGGACTACACTCAAGCTGCCTTGCACAGATATACAGCATTAGAGGCATTAGAGGCAGGGAAGTTAGCTCCACCCCATTGGAGCAACAAATTAGCATATAGGGAGCTAATAGAAATATGGCCCACAATTGTATTGGCTCCCTATATGCTAATTTGCTGTAGTTAGCTAATAAGGTGGAGCTATAGTCCCTGCCTCTGATTCTGACCAATCAGCACGTGGCAGTTAACTACACCAAATTAGCATATTTGGAGTCAACACAACAGTGGGCTGTATCTCTGGAATGGGGGGGGGGTCAAGGAGAAAAATAAAAGCAGAGCTGGAATCAGGGAGACAGCGCTATTCAGGTCAGTTAACCAGTTCAACTTATATGACCTAGTGACAGGTCCTCTTTAAGTGTCTATATTGAGAGGGGGAAGGGAATTTAGAAATTAAATGGCCAAATATGGTTGGGGCTCCTGAATACAGCACATTGGGATCATGCATAGGGATTTGGTATTTCAAAAGGTCACTTGAACTTCCTTTGCTGCCCTGTTGCATTATGGGAAAGTTACAATGTTTAAAGGGATGGTTTATGCAAGAACATTCTATAGGGAAAGACTACTTTTAGGGAATGTGATACATATTTCTGGGAAATGGGCATTCCTATCAGCAACAGATATATCATGGTCATATTGTGTTGCACCTTTCAAGCGATTTAGTGCAGTATATTGTGTATGAGCTGAGAAACTATGTCACAAAGCATAAGTTGCGGACATTCATAATTCTATTAATGGTGACCATTAAACTATCAATTATAATGGCGTTAGTCATGATAATAAATCATAGCTTGTGTGCATAGATTTATTAACAGACATAAAAAAATCGCTTACATCAAGAGTTCCAAGCTTGTTACTAAAATTGCTGCCTTGACTGCAATGAATTGTATGTGTCCTGTATTAATAACACTGGAAAATTATTTTAGAAAGTGTTTTAAAGCTTATAAATCATACAGACAAGAATATATGCATGTACTGAGTCTTCAATTGGATGATGGATGAGAAGATGAGGAATAGATAAAATCAAAGTACACTAAACAAATGCATCAAACTACAACTAGGGTTTTACCAATACGAAATTGGTTGTAGGGTTAAATATAGAAATAAACATATGCATATTGTTCCTATTGTTGGGTAGGGTTTAAAAGGAGTTCACGGTTTTATTTCTAAATATACAGTAGGTTATTTACTGAATGATAAAATATTATGCAACTTTCTCAACATTTTCTCAGTTCGCAGTACGTGAACTAAAACATCTAATATATATTTTGGAAAGTTTGTTTGAAGCCCAATTTTTCATTGGTTTAAAAGCAGTCCATGTCACCGCTGCAGCCTGTGATTGGCCTGTGATTGGCTGCAGCGGTCACATGGGATGAAACGTCATCCCGGAAGGCCAGACTGGAGGAAGAAGCAGGAGTTCTGGGTAAGTTAACTTTTAATACTTTTAACTCCAGCGGTAGTCACTGTCCCGGGTGCTGAAAGAGTTACTGACGATCAGTTAACTCTTTCAGCGCCCTGGACAGTGACTATCCCCTGACGTCGCCTAGCAACGCTCCCGTAATTACGGGTGCACACACGTAGCCACCCGTAATAACGGGAGCCCCATAGACTTATTTTTCCTCATGCACACTTCCATCACCGTTTTCACGGCCATTTTTCACGGATCCGTGTGTCCGTGATTGGAACCGTGTGCTTCCTGTGTGTACTCCGTGTACACTTCTCTGTTTCAGTTTCCGAGAGGAAACTGAAACTCGTTCACACTATGTGCACGATATTGTGAGTGCCGCACATGCTATTCCCTGTCCAGCGGTACTCACTGTCCAGGGTGCTGAAAAAGTTACTGCCGATCAGCGCAGCCCCTTAACTCTTTCAGCATTCTGGACAGAGACTGCCGCTGGACAGGGAATACCATGTGCGGCGCTCACAATATACATTAATGGTTAATTAAAAAAAGCCTGCAACAAAAAAAAAAGTTACTACTTACCCCTGCGTGCGTGCTTCTTCCTCAAGTCCGGCCTCCTGAGATGACAGGCTGCAGCGGTCAAATGGACTGCCGCGTCATCCAGCGAGGTCGGACTGGATGTCAGAAGAGGGACGTATGGATTTGTTTTTCTTAATATCGCTGTGTTCCAGCACTGATCAGCAGCCTCTTCTCTCTATCAGTGCTGACAGAGAGAAGGGGCTGCCGATTAGTGCAGTGCTGTATCTGTCTGTATGTGTACCTCTGCCCGTCCGGCTGTTGCTAGGCAATGGCTCCGTCACACACAGATGCCTTCCGTGTGCCTTCAGTTTTTTTTAATCGTAATCTCGAACCAAAGTATGACATCCGTTTTCCACCCGTATATACGGACCCGTAAAAAAAAGGGGCGCTGGAAATGGGTCACATGATCGCTCAGACGCCATTTTCTCTGCTTCTCTTTATTCAAAAATTGAAATCCCCTGAAGTCGCCTAGCAATGTTCCCATAATTACGGGTGCACACACGTAGCCACCCGTAATTACAGGAGCCCCATAGACTTCTATGGGCCTGCCCGTGCTGTAATTACGGCCTGAAATAGCACATGTTCTATATTTTTCAACGGCCCGGACACCTTCCCGTAAGCAAACGGGAAGGTGCCCGTGGCCAATAGAAGTCTATGGGCCCGTAATTACGGGGCGTAATTACGGCACGTCATTACGGGCGTTTTTACATTCGTGTGCATGAGGCTTAAAGAGGCTCTGTCACCAGATTTTCAAACCCCTATCTCGTATTGCAGCAGATCGGCGCTGCAATGTAGATAACAGTAACGTTTTTTTTTTTCAAAAACTAGCATTTTTGGCCAAGTTATGAGCATTTTTATATTTATGCAAATGAGCCTTTCTTAAGTACAACTGGGCGTGTTTACATTTAAGTACAAGTGGGCGTGTATTGTGTGTGTACATCTGGGCGTTTTTACTTGTTTTACTAGCTGGGCGTTGTGAATAGAAGTGTATAATGCTGACGAATCAGCATCATCCACTTCTCTTCGTCAACAACCAGCTTCTGGCAGTGCACAGACACACAGCGTGCTCTCCAGAGATCACGCTGTGACGTCACTTCCTGCCCTAGGTCCTGCATCGTGTCGGACGAGCGAGGACACATCGGCACCAGGCGACAGAGGCTACATCGACTTACCTGCAAACGCCGATGCTGCTGCAGAATCAACTGTAGCCTCTGTCGCCTGGTGCCGATGTGTCCTCGCTCGTCCGACACGATGCAGGACCTAGGGCAGGAAGTGACGTCACAGCGTGATCTCTGGAGAACACGCTGTGTGTCTGTGCACTGCCAGAAGCTGGTTGTTGACGAAGAGAAGTGGATGATGCTGATTCGTCAGCATCATACACTTCCATTCACAACGCCCAGCTAGTAAAACAAGTAAAAACGCCCAGATGTGCACACACAATACACGCCCACTTGTACTTAACTTTAAACACGCCCAGTTGTACTTAAGAAAGGCTCATTTGCATAAATATAAAAATGCTCATAACTTGGCCAAAAATGCTTGTTTTTGAAAAAAAACAACTTTACTGTTATCTACATTGCAGCGCCGATCTGCTGCAATACGAGATAGGAGTTTGAAAATCTGGTGACAGAGCCTCTTTAAATCTGTAATGAATATATTGCTTCATTTCATTTCTTTTATGCTTCCAATAACATTATTTACACTCTCTACCAGTTAAATTCATATCGAGAGGTATTTAAATAGTGGGTTTTTACTCTATCCATTCCGTAAGTCAACCTCCCGAGCAACGCTGAGTATAAAAGCTAGTTCTTGTATATGCTCAAAGGTCTTATTCACACTAGCGCATTTTGGTCAGAATTTTGCATCAGCATTTGTAAGCCAAAACCAGAAATGGAAAACAAATGGAGAAAAGTATACTGGAAATATTTCCACCTCTTCTGTGTTTTGGACCCACTCCTGGTTTCGGCTTTCAATTACTGATGTAAAATGCTGACCACGATACGCAAGTGTGAATGTGGCCAAAGGCTGAAAACCTATTCTGATCATGTCCAACATGGCTTGTTACAAGTGAGTGCACTGATACACTTAGGTTGGATTCACATGTGGTGTATTTTTACACCACCGATTTAGCAGTCGTGAATCCACCGCAAAATTTGTATGCTTTACGCGCAGATTTAAATGCGGATTTGCAGTGGAATTGCTGCGAATTTCCCATTGCATTGCAATCCAACCTTTATAAGTGTCAGCAACACATGATCAGAATGGGTATAACACAACATAGAACTTAGTTTCTAATAATTATGTGTGAATCATCTGTTAAACATCAAATAGTATTTGTTAGGCCTGGATCACACACACAGTTTTCATGCCGTTTTTGGCTCAGTTTGAATCAAAGCCAGAAGTGGAGTCAAATGGAAGGAAAGGTATAAAGAAAAGCCTGATGCTTCTCCTTTCTTTTGTGTCCACTTCTGTGTTTGGGTATGTTCACACAGCTTATTTTCAGGCTTATTTTGGAGCGTAAAAGCCTTGTATTACGCTCCAAAACACACCTGAAATAAACCTGAAAACCTTAATCTATAGGGGTCAGTTATGGACAAAATAAATGACACAACTAAGGTTGGGTTCACATTGTGCATTTTTGTTGCGTTATTGTTGCCTTTTCAAACGCAGCCAAATGAAACGCATCTGAAAAAATGCATGCGTTTTTTTAAATACCCACGCGTTTTAACAAAGTGTTGCAGCTGTAAGCCTATGAACATTAAATTCAAAACCAGATTATAGCTAACTAAAACATTTTAAAAACGTATTTGTTTTTTTCAGATATGTTTCTTTTGGATGCGTTTGAAAACACAACAGAAACGCAACAAAAATGCACAATGTGAACCCAACCTTAGATGTGTCATTTTTTTTTCCATAACTGACTACTGTAATTTAATTATATTAATCTTTAGAAAATGACAAGTCCCCATGTGTTGCCTTTTAAATCAGTCCAATAATTTGCTAGTGGATGAACTAGGAACTAGAAAAATGAACAAACTACATATTGTATCTACTATTTGGGGTTTAATGAAAATTATAGAAGAAATATTGCTGCAAATAACATTAGGCCGGGATCACACACAAAGCTTTGATGCAATTTCAAAACGCCCAATATGAACCCAGCCTCTAGCTCTGTTTACAGAGCGTTTATGGGCAACATTAGTAGTATACATTTAAATAGGAAAAATATATTTGAATGTTTACTGCGACATACTCATATGTTTATACCCAAACAGTGTCCTTTTGGCATTCCTTTGACATATAAACAATTATACAGTATACTGTTTTGTTTTTTACAGTATTGAACAGCGTATTGCAAAAGAACGTATATTACAAGGTATATTACTATATATTACAAGGTATACATTTTTTCCATAAAATAGGTGTGAATGGCAGATGTACGGTATGCAACTGTAAAGGCATACAGTTGTATACATCTTGGACATATTAGGATATTTGTATGAACTGCAGAAAGAACTGCACGAGTGCCGCTCGGCAAACGCTGCTGTATATTCATTCGTTTTTTGCTGCAGTTTTACTTCAGTTGCTTCTATGGAAAACTGCATTGCGGTCGTCGCAGTTTTTACATATGGTTCTCCCCACTGAATTTGATGGGGAAAACCACAGCAAAACTGCCGTGACCAATGGAGCATGCCTTCATTTTACAAAAAACACATCATATCCTGACAATCGTGCAGCTTTCATCCCGACTGTGTGAATGGGATCCCACAATGCAGGGCCAGACTGGCCATCCGGAAGTTCTGGCGAAAGCCAGATGGTCTGGTGAACAGTGGGCTGGCTGCCACTGACACATATCTTATTACTTATAGCTACGGTCTGGAGCCTATTTACTCTAAGGGGTCAAGCTTATCTGTACTCAGCCGCAGATCAGACACTCAGAGGGGCAGCAAGGGGGTGAAAGGGGATGAGGTATGGGTTCTAGGGGTGGCTGGAATGTGCGTGCCATTGGTCCCAGATGTGAATCTTGCACATGCAGCATGTGTACTAGGTGTTTGTGGCGTGTGTCCTATGTGTTAGGGGTGTGTGTGCGGCATGGGTTCTAGGTGTTTGTGGGTGAGTGGCATGGGTCCTTGGTGTGATTGAGTGTGTGTGTGTGTATGTATATACAGTAGATTTTGGAATCATACTATTATTTGTATATATGATGCTATTTTAGCGTTTTATTTTAGTATGGCTTAAAATATGTTTTTAAACGTTATGTTTCTTACATTTTCTTACTGTTAGGCCTTATTCACACAAGCGCAGTTCACGTCCGACGCACGGACCTATGTAATTCAATAGGGCCGTTCAGACAGTCCGAGATTTTCACGCAGAGTGTGTCCGCTGCGTAAAACTCACATGTCCTATACTTGAGCGGTTTTCGCGCATCACGCACCCATTGAAGTCAATGGGTGCGTGAAAATCACACGCGGCACACGGATGCACTTCCGTGTGCTGCGTGTGATTCGCGCAACAGCTGTTTAAGAAATGAAGGCAAAAATAAAAGCACCTCCTTCATTTCTGATTTTAAACATAAAAACAGAGTGTCATAACGATGCCATATGCGCGAAAATCACTCAGACACGCATCATACACGGATGTCACACTGAACTGCAATGCACGCAAAACGCTGCGTGTGAATAAGGCCTAAGTCTTGTACAAATGAAACAACAATATCATAGCATATGTATAGTAAAATGTTAATAAAAATCTTGACTGAACAACATTAAATGTATGTGAATGGTCACAATGCGGAGACTATATTAATAAGGGATTTAAATGCATAGGGGGGAGTATAGTCTCGTAAATTAGATGCAAATTACCTCCACTCTTAACCCCTTCCCGACATTTGTCGTAAGTATACGTCATGGAAAGCCAGTGCTTCCCGCAAAATGTCGTATACTTACAACAAATGTTTGGCACCAGCTCAGAAGCTGAGTCGGTGTCATAATCGCCAGATCTCACAGCTGACATCCGGCTGTAATGGCGGGGACCGAAATTAGCTTCGACCCCCGCCATTAACCCCTTAAGTGCAGCGCTCAAACACGAGTGCTGCACTTAAGGTGTTTGCAGCTCATCGGAACCCCAGCAATGAAATTGCCGGGGTTCCGGTGGCTGCAATGGCAACCGGAGGCCTAATACTGGTCTCCCGTTCTGCCTAGCACCGAAGCCGGTCAAGATCCGCCCGGCGGCAAAGCCTGATCGGCTTCCGTAGCCGCCGGCAAGATGGCGCCGGCTCAGGAGCTGATCCGGCGTCATCAGCGGTGGAAGTCAGCTGTATGTTACAGCTGACATCCACCAGTAACATCCAACAGTAGCTCCGATCCCTGCCATTAACCCCTTCGATGCAGCAATCGAAAGCGATTGCTTCATCATAGCGGTTACTAGCAGATCGCCAGCCCTGACAGGCAATCAGGAATGGCGACTGCTGCTATGGCAACAGGAGACACAATGGTCTCCTGCTCTGCCATTACGGAAGCCGATTTAGGCCCGGCCGGGAGGCGAAGCCTAATCGGCTTGCTGTCAGTGAATAACTGACAGATCTAATACATTGCACTACGTAGGTAGTGCAATGTATTAGAAAATAAAAAATCTGACCGCTGGACCTTCAAGTCCCCTAGTGGGACTTGAGAAAAAGTGTAAAAAAAGTATAAAAAAGTGCAAAAAATAAAAGTTTGGAAACAATAAAAGTTTCAAGTAATAAAATAAAACACAATCCCCCTTTTACTGTTATCAAGTCCTTTATTATTGAAAAATAATAATAAACCATACGTATTTGGTATTGCCGCGACCGTAATGACTTGAGGTATAAAAATATTATATTATTTATTGCACGCGGTGAACAGCGTAAAAAAAAAACGTAAAAAACTTTACCAGAGTTTCTGTTTTTTGGTCACTTTGCCCTACAAATATTAGAATAAACAGTGATCAAAAAGTAGCACGTATCCAAAAATGGTAAAACTATAGCTCGTCCCGCAAAAAACAAGCCCTCATACAGCTCCGTCGACAAAAAAATTAAAAAGTTATGGTTCTCACAACTTGGCGACAGAAAAAAGACATTATTTTTACAAAAGTAATTTTATTGTGCAAAAAGTTGTAAAACATAAAAAAATGCTATAAATTAGGTATCGCCGGAATCGTACTAACCCGCAGAATAAAGTTAACGTAATTTATAATGCATGGTGAACGCTGTATAAAAAGAACTAAAGAACTAACTTACCCCATTATTATACCACCTGACTATACCCCTTATATACTCCGCCCGGCTTACATGTACCCCCACATTATAAACGGAAACATCAGCAATACTCAAATAAATCTACTACCAAGCAAAATCCGCTCTCCAAAAGGTAAATGGTGCTCCCTCCACTCTGAACCCTACAGCGTGCCCTAACAGCAGTTTCCTTCCACATATATGGCATCGTCATACCCGGGAGAACTCTTTTAACAATTTTTGGGGTGTGTGTCTCCAGCGTCATAAGCTGGGCATGACATATTTGCCACTGAATGGCATATCTAGGGAAAAATATAAATTTTTAATTTGCACTATCCACAGTGCAATCATTTATGGAAAAGACCTGTGGGGTGAAAATGCTCACTACACCCCTTAATAAATGCCTTGAGGGGTGCAGTTTCCATAATGGGGTCACTTCTCAGGGGTTTCTTTTTATTATTTCACATCTGAGCCTCTGCAGTTGTGAACCAATACTTTGTAAATCGCCAAATTAGGCCTCAATTTGACATGGTACGCTTTCACTCCTGAGCCTGGTCGAATGTCCAGGCAAATGATTAGTGCCCCATATAGGGTGTTTCTAAAACTAGGAAACCCAGCATAATAATTAGAGAGCTGTCTTGTTATCGTGGCACAAGCTGGGCACCACATATTGGCATATCTACAGAAAAAAATCCCATTTTCACTCTGCAACATCGAGTGCACACCAATTTCTGCCAATCACCTGCAGGGTTAAAATGCTTACTACACCCCTAGGTAAATGCATTGAGGGGTGTAGTTTCCAAAATTGGGTCACTTCTGGGGGGTTTCCACTGTTTTGGGCCCGCAGGCGCCCAGAAACCAATCCAGCAACATCTGCACTCCAAATGGCGGTCCTTCCCTTCTGAGCCCTGCCGTTTTCCCAAACAGCAGTTTATAACCACATATGGGGTATTGCCGTACTCGGGAGAAATTGCTTTACAAATGTTGGGTTCTTTTTTTCCTTTATTTGTTGAGAAAATAAAAAAATTTGCGCTAAAACTACGTCTTATTGAAGAAAAAGGATTGTTTTTATTTTCACTGCCCAATTCTAATAAATTCTATGAAACATCTGTGGGGTCAAAACGCTCACTACACCCCTAGATTAATTCCTCAAGAGGTGTAGTTTCCTAAATGGAGTCACTTTTTTGGTGCTTTCATTGTTTTGTCCCCTCAGGTGATTTGTAAATGTGACATGGCCTCCGCAAACCATTCCTGCTAAATGTGATCTCCAAAAGCCAAATAGTGCTCTTTCCCTTCTAAGCCCCGCCGTGTGTTCAAACAGCCGGTTATTACCACATGTGGGGTATTGTTTTACTCGGGAGAAATTGCTTTGCAAATTTTATGGTGCTTTTTCTCCTTCAGTCCTTGTGGAAATTAGAAAAAAATAGCTAAACCTACATTTTCTTTGAAAAAATTTAGATATTAATTTTCAGGGCCTACTTTCAATAATTTCTGTAAAAAATCTGTGCGGTCAAAATGCTCACTATACCCCTAGATAATTTCCTTGAGGTTTGTAGTTTTCCAGATGGGGTCACTTTTGGGGGATTTTCACTGTTTTGGCACCGCAAGAGCCCTTCAAACCTGACATGGTGCCTAAAATATATTCTAACAAAAATAAGGCCCCAAAATCCTCTAGGTACTCCTTTGCTTCTGTAGCCTGTGCTTCAGTCCAGTAGCACGCTACGGCCACATGTGGGATATTTCCTAAAACTGCAGAAACTCGGCAACAAATATTGGGTTGCATTTCTCTGGTAAAACCTTCTGTGTTATAAAAAAAATTGTATTACAAATTTATTTCTGCCCAAAAATATGAAATTTGTAAATGTCACCTCTACTTTGCTTTAATTCCTGTGAAATGTGTAAAGGGTTAAGACATTTTCTAAATGCTGTTTTGAATACTTTGAGGGGTGAAGTTTTTAAAATGAAATTTTGAAATTTTCTTGAAAATGTGAGAAATTGCTGCTAAAGTTCTTAGCCTTGTGATGTCATAGAAAAATAAAGGATGTTCAAAAAACGATGCCAATCTAAAGTAGACATATGGGGGATGTTAATTAGCAACAACTTTGTTGGTATAACTGCCTATCTTACAAGCAGATACATTTAAATTGAGAAAAATGCTAATTTTTGCAATTTTTCGCTCAATTTTGGTGTTTTTCACAATTAAATACTGAACATATCGAGCAAATTTTGCCATTAACATAAAGTGCAATGTGTCACGAGAAAACAATCTCAGAATCGCTTAGATAGGTGAAAGCAATCCGAAGTTATTACCACATAAAGTGGCACATGTCAGATTTGAAAAATGAGGCTCTGTCAGGAAGGTCAAAAGTGGCTAAAGAGGGAAGGGGTTAAAATAATAAAAAGTGATATGCAAAAAACAACAACAAACAAACAAGGACTCATAAAACGGGGATGAGGAGGACACGGGGAGGGCGGCTGGTGGTCACCAGGCGGCAGTTTGATTTGAGATATGTCAGTTGATATGAAGTATATATGGAGGTATTATGCTGTTCCTTAGCAGTTTGGTGGGATTCAGTGTTTTATGAGATATCTGAGTAGCACAAAAGGAAGGCAGCATTTCTAGGAGCATCAGAAACAATGTACAATGTTTTTGTATAGCTGGAGGGTGGGCCCACAATCGTGGAAACATATTGCATGGACAAGAAGCAGGCCTGTGTGATTTAAAATGCCAGGGCTGATCTTTTGTCCCAGTCGGGCCCTGCTACAGTACAACATCTCGCTGCTAATGTAACCTACTGCAGTATGTGCAAGTAGCCTCATATTGGGGGAATTGCATTATGAATATTATTTCCTTAAATATATATATCAATTGACCAGGTTGAGAAGATCACATTGGTGAGGTCTTTAATCTTGGACCACCATTGATGTCTAGTATGAAAGGACTATAGATTGGAACTGCTCATGGATTTCTGTTAGTAAAAGTCAACATTCTAAGCAAACCACCTCTGAAATCAAGCTACAAAAAAAGAAATGCATGGACAATTCCCATTCATTTCTATGTGTCTCCGAGTTGTGCAAATCTATAATTTGGCACCCATAGAAATCTATTGGGCCATACTGTGCCTACTGTAGGCCTCTAATTTTATACAGAGGCATACAGCATTTTTTTCTGTCGGATTCTGTATGACAGAGTTATTTCTGTAAAAGAATTAGTGGGGTTCACCAAAGTATCCTTTTTTTTATATTTAAATGAGAAAGACAGGGGTAAAAAATTTATATGACAAATGCCAGTGTCAACTTAGCCTACAAGGGCACTTGTAGATTAAATCCAAGATAGTAACCTAGATAATGAATACAAATACTTAAAAATCTGGCAATAGGCAACCAGCAAGAGGGAAATTCATGCAATTCACTGTCTGCGACAGAACACAATAATTATTTTTTCATTTTGTTTTAATCTAAATATGCTTGATGGGCCGGGATAAAGATGCTTCATGATCTGTATTGCTTAGTATCTTTATTAACCAGCTGCTGCATATTTCTATTGTGATATAAATGTATACAGTGCTAAAAAGTGATTGGTACATAAGTAGAAAAATATGTACTACTGCTTAACATCTTATTACTGTTCTCTTGGCATCAAAAATTTGTGCCGAGTGGCATAAACCTACAGAGATAATGATCTACAGCAAGGCGAAAAAATACAGTTAAGAGCCAGCCGCAGGCAGCAAATAATGTTGTTGGTTAGCAGAGAACACTCGCCTTTGCAATGATACATACATCACAGCATGTCACCTTCCAGACACCTACAAATAAGCTGCTGGGACTCCTACAGAACATTTGCAAGAGAAAAAGCTGAAATGGAGAAAACAGACGCGAGCGGATAAAACTCTGACATAACAGGTTTAAGTTCTGGAAACTAGCAGATAATTCAGATAGCAGAGGCTGGAAAACAGAATAAACTCTACTGTGTTGATATCTTGTATCTTATCATATAACAAGGGTGATA
This sequence comes from Rhinoderma darwinii, assembly GCF_050947455.1. NCBI lineage: Eukaryota > Metazoa > Chordata > Amphibia > Anura > Rhinodermatidae > Rhinoderma > Rhinoderma darwinii. The sequence goes on along the minus strand of NC_134688.1, from coordinate 255,534,914 downwards.
TCCAACAGGCTTGACACAACGACTTTCACAAATACACTGCATGATATCACAATGATATAGCTAAAAGCCTAAAACTCTGGGGGAATTTATTAGGCCATTTGTGCCATTTAACATAGTAAACTATTCCAAATGTTTTAATAAAGACCTCAGTCTGCACATCTGTCCTCAATAGATCTGCAAGCAGTAATGTACCAACTGTTCAGTTAAACTGGCGGTGGCCAGGGGCCTATGGCAGAAGGTGACCCACAGACTGATGTCACTCAGGTTGCAATATTTTATAGTGGCAATTACAAAGCTCCTTCAGGCTCTCTGCCTTCATAGAATTGTCAACTGCTGCTATACATGATCAAAAGATACTACTGGAAGCCAAAAACGACGCCGGAATTTAATGCCAGCGGGCATCCCTTTTCCTTAATCGTAAGCTGAAGTAGGGCATCCTGCTGGCAGGTAAAAAAAAAAAACTCAGATGCTGTCTACCCTCGTAATGGGAGCCAATTATGGATAGTCAGACAGTACTGTAGAGTCATTTAGCTTATCTGAGCCTCTGTAAAAAGGGTACTTTTTGACAGTGGTGTTCAGCTGGCCATGGTTTATTTACCAATGGTCTGATCTACCTGCCTTTTATCCCACACAAATAAGCTGTCATTGGAGCATGGTCATTTGTGCTTCACTAACAAACAACCAATTGACTACCTCAGTTTTGTGATATTACTAAACCTTGCCCAAGGAACCATAGACATTTCAGTCCATCCTTTTCTTAAATCTAATGTAGCAAGAAAATAATAAGATGAACTTTCTGGATTTTTTTCAGTCTTACCAATTTTGTTACTATTTAATATTCTTTCTGGAGCCTCAAGTGGACTTCTGTATCCGGGATCTGTATCATATTGATATGAAACACAATGCCCAAAGATTTCTATGAGATCTACTGTACCACTGTTGGCCTACGATTTTCACATGCACCACACGGTGTCACAGAGACTACAATACAGGTTCATACTATGGATCTGTACCCCACTCTATGTGATGCATTCCTTGCATGTGGCCTAAATAGAAAAAATTGTATAACATCATTAAAAAGTAGATCGCCAGACAAAGCTACAACTCTGGCAGCTCAGGGTTTTGCACATTGGTCAGACTGTGGGTACAGCATTTATGTGTAAGGGTAAAGTCCTTTATTTTTCTTGGGATATCATGGTTGCTCTATATTATTTCTGATTTGTTCTAAGCATCTATAGCACTATAGCACATTTTCATAGGCCAATATTAGTCTTTATGGTTTGCGGATAATACTATATACATAAGCTATATAGCATGATTGTTATGTCAATATTATGATTGTGCACCCAGTATATCTTGCTTAATGAAGTTTAGTATTTGGAGATATACTAAAGATTTATTGTATATTCTGATATGTTTTATAACCGTTATTATGCTGGGATATAGGGACCAATTTTTATGATCCTTTTTATTGTTGTCATACATTATTTCATTGACATACTAATAAAAACAATTCTTTTTGGAAATATCACATTGTATGGATAGTATTCCTTCCTATTGTTTTGCAGGTCATTTCTAATTTATTGAAGGTCCCCCCACGTAATTTTTGAGGCCTTTACAGATGTGATATCTCAACTATATTGGTATGAGGTCATTAAATTAACCTATCCATATTACTCTCTCAGTGCATAAAGCCTTGTTAGGCCCAATGCACACGAACGTGTTTTTGCGGCCGCAATTCCCCCGAAAATCCACGGGAGAATTGCGGCCCCATTCTTTTCTATGGGGCCATGCACACGACCATAGTTTTTGCGGTCCTTGCACGGCCCGGGAGCCCGGACCGCAGAAAGAACGGGCATGTCTTATTACGGCCCTGTTCTGCGGTCCGGGCTCATTGAAAACAATGGCCGCGGCCATGTGCATGTCCCGCGATTTGCGGGCGGCCTGCAGCTGACAGTCCGCAGCCGGCCGACCCGAAAATTACGGCCGTGCACACGGCTACGGTCGTGTGCATGAGGCCTTAGTCATTTTGCTACTTGTTTATACAAGATCACCATTAGTTATATACCGTATCTTATTTCCTTCATACCTGTGTTGTTAACATTTTCATCCCCTTCTGTGCTTAGTCCTTCACTTAGTAAAGTAGGGCACCGATTATCTGTGAAATACAGAATATAAATATCTTTATTTCCTTTTCTGGAAGGTAAATAGGTGAATTGGTAAATTAACTGCCATTGTAATTATGTATATAATGAAGAAAATATAAAATTTGTGAATACAAAAGAGGTCCGATTTAGAGATGAAGCAGTATCAGTTTCATTAGAACAGGTCTCCGTGTCTGGGCTATACGTTATTCTTTTATACTGTATATGCAATGTGCTGTTGATGTGACAAGTATGTAAGACCTTTGTCTCATATTGATGTCTATTTATACCTGAAGCTATATTCCCACATCAAGAGGATGGAAGCATGCTCTTATCATGACTCTGTTTGACTCCACACATGCGTTAACATAATAGTACTAAAAGAAAGCTTATTAACTTCCAAAATATCAGAAAATTATGATGAAAAATATGCAATGAAAGCAATGAAGGCTGAAGAAGTTTGAATTCCCAGTGATTTCCGTAAAATAATTACCGTCTGTAGTCTGCAAATGGGATGCAAACTATAAGCTATTGTAAAACTGACTATATTCTGTAAAATTTGAAATCACTGCACTGCCTTGGATATTATTATGAGGAAACTCCCACATCTATAGAGATCTCTTCTGATAGTATCATTATATTAGGGAATTTCTATTTGGGTAACTCTCGAATATCCTCAGTAGAAAAGGTTCTGTGTCGATCTATTGTGAATGACATGAAATCGACATACTGAAAAAAGACCTCTAAAAAGGCATGTTAAAGGGTAACTAAACGGTCGACAAGTCATAGTGACATGTCAGAAGTTTTGATCGGTGGGAGTCCGAGCACTGAGACCCCCACCAATCGCTAAAATGAAGCGGCAGAAGCGCTCGTGTGATCGCTCAGCCGCTTAGTTTCTGTAAGTCTTTTTCCGGAAAGCCGATGTATCGGAGTACGGAGTCATAGACTTTCTACTGATCCCGTACTTCGATACATTTATTTCCGGACAAAGCCGAACAGAAACGAAGCGGCTGAGCGATCACATGAGGGCTTCTGCTGCTTCATTTTAGCGATTGGTGGGGGTCTCAGTGCTCCGACCTCCACCAATCAAAACTTCTGACATGTCGCTATGACATGTCAGAAGTTTGTCGAACATTTAGTTACACTTTAACAATACAAGAAAATGACAAAATTATAGAAGATACAATTTTAATATACATACAGTCTAAGGGAAGCAGCAGTGTAAAAAGAATAAAAGATGAAAATTCGGGAAGAAACTTTCCCAAATCTCTCACTGAATACATAATATAAAGGAGGTTGATTGCATTTATATATATGGAATATATTCATTTACTCATAGGTCAACTTTTTGATTAGTTGGCTAGATAAAGTGGGCGGGGAGGAAGGGGTAGATAAGGGGCAGCCAAGTAAGGGGCTAGTCAGTTACAGAAAGAAAGCAAAGATACCCACCCTCCCTCCCTGTTGAATGTTTTGTAGTGTTACAATACTTTGTAAGGCGGATCGCGGCACTACACTTTGAGAAGAGTGGATTGATTTGTTGCCACAGCGAGCAAGCCACGAGCAGTACGGCAGGGTGACCTTTGCTAGTGGGGGAACACGAGCCGTATGGCAGGCTCCAAGGTAAGATCACGGCCCGGGTAGATGTGAAGGTCAGCCTGGACAGCTGACAGCTGCCCGTGGTGCCAACCGATGGTAGACAGGCCCGGTCTGTACATGCGTAAGTGGGCCTGCGGCAGGCGTGTCCCGACTCATAGAGTGTGATGTCGCGGTTGGTCGAGCTCCCCTTATCACTGTATGTTTATTTAATTAATAAAATTGGCTGATTTTGCCAAAGAAGGTGTGTCGTGTGGTTACTACTGGGTGTTGGCGAAAGATCTAGGGGAAATAGCATGTGTGCTTCTTAAAGCCCTTCTGTAGCTAGCCTATAATGTAGTTCTGTGCAGGGACAGACACATTTGACTGTGTCTGCTTACCCTGGTAATGTTCCGCACAGAAAGAGGCATTGTGGGGTATGCCGCCCGCGGATGCAGGTTGTGTGTATGTTTTTTATTATTAAATTAACTTTTAATTACAAATAACTTATGTGTTACATCTGCATAAACACCTTACATCAAAGAACAGAAACCGGAGCTACAAGTTCTATAATATAAATACTCCCCCAGGCAGAAATATGCAATAGGCACAAGTGTAGGAGTGTTTAATATCACAAAAAACATAGCACATATACTGGGCTGTTGTGGTACATTACCTGTCTGAGGTAGGATTCCTCCATTGCTGTACAAAATGCAGTTAATCAAGTAAATTGCAGACGTCCAGAAAAACCACATGTTTGCGGTCAGTTTGGTTAGCTCTACCAGATCTGAAATAAGAACAGAGATTTACCACATTACATTTATTATTTTTCAAACATAATATAGTACCAAGAGGTTTGAGAATTAGTCTACAGCCTGCTGCTAGGGTTAGAACTACAGCATTGTTGGCAAAATGGGAGAAGGAATCCATTGCATCCTCTCTGAGATTTATGAATATTCTGTTGGAGGAAGAAAAAATTCTGGTTGCCAACAATGCACAGCTACAAAGTTTGAGAACCATGTTGACTTTGAGAGAAAGGAATTGGTTTTGCAGCAGGCTGTGGAAAAATTCACAGCCCATGTTAAAGAGAGAAAGCACTTTCAATATCGTAGAGACTTGTTGGACTTTAACCCCTGCAGGACTGAACCTGTTTTGGCCTTGAGGACAAAGCCGATTTTCTCAAATCTGACATGTGTTAACTTATGTAGTAATAACTTGGGAATGCTTTTACTTATCCAAGTGATTGTGAGATTGTTTTCTCGTGACATGTTGTACTTTATGTTAGTAAAGAAATTTGGTCAATAAATTTAATATTTAGGCTATGTTCACACGGGGTATTTTGCAGGAGGAATATCTGCCTCAAAATTCCGTTGGGAAGTTTGAGGCAGATATTCCTCTCCCTGCACGCCGATTTTCGCGGAGTTTTTCGCGCCGTTTTTCGCCCGCGGCCATTGAGCGCCGCGGGTATAAAACAGCGCGAAATATGCTTTCTCTGCCTCCCATTGAAGTCAATGGGAGGTCAGAGGCGGAAGTGCCCGAAGATAGGGCATGTCGCTTCTTTTTCCCGCGAGGCAGTTTTACTGCTCGCGGGAAAAAGACGCCGACGCCTCCCATTGAAATCAATGGGAGGCATTTTCGGGCCGTTTTTGCCGAGTTTTGCGACGCGGTTTCCGCGTAAAAAAACTCGGCAAAATAAAATGTGTGAACATAGCCTTATGTGTGAAAAACACCAAAATGTTAAGAAAATTTGCAAAAATTTGCATTTTTCTAAAATTAAATGTATCTGCTTGTAAGACAGACACTAATACCACACAAAATAGTTACTATTTTATATATCCCATATGTTTACTTTATATTTTCATCGTTTATTGAACATTATTTTATTTTTCTAGGACGTTACAAGGCTTAGAACTTTAGCAGCAATTTCTCATATTTTCAAGAAAATTTCAAAAGCTAATTTTTTCAGGGACCAGTTCTGTTCTGAAGCGGCTTTGAGGGCCTTATATATTAGAAAGACCCCATAACTCACCCCATTTTGAAAACTGCACCCCTCAAAGTATCCAAAACAGTATTCAGAAAGTGTTCTAACCCCATAGGCGTTTCTCAGGAATTAAAGTAAGTAGAGTTGAAATGTACAAATTTCATTTCTTTTTGCCAAATTTCATTTGTAATACAGTTTTTTTCTGTAACACAGAAGGTTTTACATGAGAAATGCAAGGAATAGTTTTTGGGTGTCATGTGACATTTGCAAAGCCCCTGAGAGACCAAAACAGTAAAAATAGCCTAAAAGTGACTTGGGAAACGACACCAATTAAGGAATCTATCTAGGGGTATAGTTAGCATTTAGACCCCACAGATCTTTTTCAGAATTTATTAAAATTAGGCCGTGAAAAAGAATATCAACTTTATTCCCACTAAAATGTTGAATTTTTAAATTTTCACAAAGAATAAAGGAGGAAAAAGCCGCCGAACATTTGTAAACCAATTTCTGCCGAGTAAGGCTATACCCCACATGTGGGCATAAATGGTTTTTTTTATTAGAAATTAATTAACCCTTTCTGGACTGATCCATTTTTTGCTTTTTTATTTTCGTTTTTCACTCTCCGCATTCGAAGATCTATAACTTTTTTTATTTTTCCATCAATAAAGTGGTGTGAGGACTTATTTCTTGTGGGACCTACTTTAGGTTTTAATGGTACCATTTTTTGAGCACTTTTTATTAACATTTTTTTAGAGCTCAGGTGACCAAAAAACAGCAATTTTGGTGTTTTGAATTCTTTATTATTTACAGCGTTCACCGTGTGAGTTAAATAATGGTATATTGTAATAGTTCTGACTTTTACGGACACAGCGATACCAATTTTGTGTATTTTTTTATTTTTTACATTGCTTTAGTGAAAAAATTGGGAAAAGGATTTTCTTTTGGACTTTAAATATTTATTTAATTTTTTTCACGAATAACTTTATTTACTTTTTTTTTTTTTTTACACATTTTATTAGTCCCCCTAGGGGACTTGAACCAGCGATCATTAGATCACTGGTACAATATATTGTCATTATATTGTCAGCGTGTGAGCCCGCTCCAAACATCCCCCCTGCACATCACGACATGCTATTAAGTCGTGGTGCAGAAAGGGGTTAATGCGCAACGGGTGGTGTGGAGTGAAAATTACAATTTTCCACTGATATGCCATTTTAGTGCGCAATATTTTGTGCCTAGTTTGTGCCACTGAAGACAAATACGTCATACAATATTAACCAGGTATGGCGATGCCATATTGATGGACGTAAACTACTGTTTGGGCACGCTGTAGGGCTCAGAAGGGAGGGAGCAGCATTTGGCTTTTCGTGCGCAGATTTAGCTTGGTAGTAGTTCTGTTTCAGGTTTTGCTGGTATTTCAGTTTATAATGTGGGGGCATATGTAAGCTGTGCGGAGTACATCAGGGGTATAATAAGAGGGTATAATAATGGGGTAAATAAATAATAATACGCAAATATGTGCTCGGTGTCGCACTGATAAATGGTGCCCAATCTTATCCGCTTTTGAACACTCTGCACATTTTGCATCGCCATATTCTGAGAGCCAGAACTTCTTTATTTCTTCTACACCGTCGCTGTGTGAGGGCTTATTTGTTGCGGGACAATCTGTAGTTTTCATTGGTACTATTTTGGGGAACATGCGTTTTTTTTATCACTATTTATTCCATTTTTTGGCAAGCAAGGTGACCAAAAACCAGCAATTCTGACAATAGTTTTTATTCTTTTTTTTTATGGCGTTCACCCTGCGCTATAAATGAAAAATTATACTTTATGCTGCAGGTCGATACGATTATGCCGATACCAAATGTACACCGTGTTCCAATTATGCACATTGGATTTAAGTGTCATAAACATTTAATTATTAGTTTGTCAATTAAATTCATGGATGGTATTGTGTCTTAGGCTGGGTTCACACGACCTATTTTCAGACGTATTGGAGGCGTTTTATGCCTCGAAATACGTCTGAAAAAACGCCTCCAATACGTCGGCAAACATCTGCCCATCACATACAATGGGTCCTCTGATGTACTGTGCCGACGACCTGTCATTTTACACGTCGCTGTCAAAAGACGGCGCATAAAATAACAGCCTCATCAAAGAAGTGAAGGACACTTCTTGGGACGTAATAGGAGCCGTTTTTCATTGACTTCAATGAAGAACAGCTCCAAATTATGTCCGTAAAAGACGCGGCGAAAAACGCCAGTACATGCATTTACGTCTGAAATTCAGGAGCTGTTTTCTCCTGAAAACAGCTCCGTAATTTCAGACGTAAATGCAGTTATCATGTGCACATACCCTTAGGGCTCTTTGGATCATTGTAATCAATCTCAGACACCTGTGATAATTAGTTTGCCAGGTGTGCCCAATCAAAGGAAAACTACTTAAGAAGGACGTTCCACATTATTAAGCAGGCCACAGGTTTCAAGCAATATGGGAAAGAAAAAGCATTCTCTGCTGCCGAAAAGTGTGAAATAGTGCAATACCTTGGACAAGGTATAAAAACATTGGATATTTCAAGAAAACCTAAGCGTGATCATCGTACTGTGAAAAGATTTGTGGCTGATTCAGAGAACATACGGGTTCGTTCAGATAAAGGCATAATGAGGAAGGTTTCTTCCAGACAAATTAATAGGATTAGGAGAGCAGATGTTAAAATGCCATTGCAAAGCAGCAGACAGGTATTTGAATCCGCTGGTGCCTCTGGAGTCCCGCGAACCTCAAGGTGTAGGATCCTCCAGAGATTTGCAAGTGTGCATAAAGCTATTATTCGGCCATCCTTAAACAATGCTCACAAGCAGAAACAGTTGAAGTGGGCTCAGAAATACATGAAGACTAATTTTCAAACCGTGTTGTTTACTGATCAGTGCTGTGCAACCCTGGATGTCCAGATGGATGGAGTAGTGGATGGTTGGTGAAGGGCCACCATGTCCCAACAAGGCTGCGATGTCAGCAAGGAGGTGGCAGAGTCATGTTTTGGGCTGGAATCATGGGGAGAGAGCTGGTAGGCCCCTTTAGGGTCCCTGACGGTGTGAAAATGACCTCTGCAAAGTACGTAGAGTTTATGACTGACCACTTTCTTCCGTGGTACAAAAAGAAGAACAGTGCCTTCCGTAGCAAAATTATCTTCATGCATGACAATGCACCATCTCATGCTGCAAAGAATACCTCTGTGTCATTGGCTGCTATGGGCATAAAAGGAGAGAAAGTCATGGTGTGGCCCCCATGTTCCCCTGACCTCAACCCTATTGAGATTCTTTGGAGCATCCTCAAGCAAAATATGTATGAGGGTGGGAGGCAGTTCACATCAAAACAGAAGCTCTGGGAGGTTATTCTGACATCCTGCAAAGATATTCAAGCAGAAACTGTCCAAATACTCACAAATTCTGTTTCCGTGACAAAAAAACGTGTCAAAAAACTCTTAGTGAACTTACCCTTAGACTTGCAGCTCTGATCGCTGCTAGAATACATTACACTACCTACGTAGTGTAATGCATTCCAACTGTCATTGTGACATGACAGTCACTCTGGCAGGAAGCCTACGAGGACCAGTCATTGTCATCGCAACCGGACACCAGACAATGGCAGCCCAGAAGCCATTGTCTGGCGTCCGGTTGCCATGGGCACCATCGCCAGCCCCCCGTGATTTCACGTGGGGGCTGCTGATCTCTGCTAAACTCCTTAAATGTGGCAATCGCAATCAACCGCCGCATCGAAGGGGTTAACTGCCGAAATCAGCGGCCATGGGCCACTGATCGGCAACAGGGAATGCAGGGCAGACACCCTGCACAGTTAACCGCCGCTGTGGTGTAGCGCCACTGCGGTTAACTGTAAAAAGTACAGATGTAACTGCACGTCGAGGTGCGCGAAGATACTGCACACATTGATGTGCAGTTACGTCAAGGTGCGGGAAGGGGTTAAGGAGGACAGAATTTTTGAATTTAATAGAAAAGATCAGGGTTATCATGACCTGGATACTGAATTATCCTCCTCTGACTATGACAGTGATAATTCTCATTGTGTCAATAATAGAGGGGAGTAATCAGGGGAGGTCTCGGTACCCCAATGTGAATACCAGAGGAAGAAGTAGAGGAAAACATGGTTCCAACTCTTCTAATAGGGGTGATTTTTCTAACTCTTCTAATAGGGGTGATTTTTATCCCAAGGCCCACTAGTGTCGGACTATTTGCTACGGGGACGAAAGGAAAACTAGTGAAGGGCACCCACGATGATGAACTCCAAGTTCTAAATTTATCCCAGAAAAAACTATCAGAGGGAGAATTGTGCCTATTGAAACGTGGACTCTCTTTTGTAGCTACACCATCCTTTGACCTGTTTTCGTGGGTGAAGGATTTGCAATTATTTGGGTGTAAGCTCAAGTGTAAAAAATTCTTCAAGCTAAATGATAGACGTAGATGTACCGAATTGGGCTTGGATGAGGAGGATATGCCATTGTTGAGAACAATGGGTGGTCTGTTGGATGAGGGGAATAGGGTACCAGGTGAGGGATCTTTTGCTAACTTAGCACTTCCTTCAACAAGAAACCCTCCAATAAATGATACACCTATTGATACATTCCTTAACCCCTTAAGGACGCAGCCTTGTTTTGGCCTTAAGGCTCAGAGCCCATTTTTCAAATCTGACATATTTCACTTTATGTGATAATAACGTCGCAATGCTTAAACCTATCCAAGCGATTCTGAGATTGTTTTCTCGTGACACATTGGGCTTTATGTTAGTGGTAAAATTTGGACGATATATTCAGTGTTTATTGTTGAAAAATTGCAAAATTTAGGGAAAATTTATAAAAAATAGCATTTTTCAGAATTTAAATGCATCTGCTTGTAAAACAGACGGTTATACCACCCAAAATAGTTACTAGTTCACATTTCCCATATGTCTACTTTAGATTGGCATCGTTTTTTGAACATTATTTTATTTTTCTTGGACGTTACAAGGCTTAGAACATAAACAGTAATTTCACTTTTTTTTAAGAAAATTTAAAAAGCCTTTTTTTTAAGGTACCTCTTGAGTTCTGAAGGGGCTTTGAGGGGCCTATGTATTAGAAACCCTGATATAACACCCCATTTTAAAAACTAGACCCCTCAAAGTATTCAAAACAGCATTTAGAAAGTTTTTTAACCCTTCAGGCATTTCACAGGAATTAAAGCAAAGTGGAGGTGAAATTTGCAATTTTCATTTTTCTTGCTGAATTTCAATTTTATTCAATTTTTTTTGTGTAACACGGAAGGTTTTACCAGAGAAACACTACTAAATATGTATTGTCCAGATTCTGCAGTTTTTAGAAATGTCCCACATGTGGCTCTAGTGCGCTCGTGGACTAAAACACAAGCCCTAGAAGCAAAGAAGCACCTAGTGCATTTTGAGGCCCCTTTTTTATTAGAATATATTTTAGGCAGCATGCCAGGTTTGAAGAGGTGTTGAGGTGCCAAAACAGTAGGAATCCCCCAATTGTGACCCAATTTTGGAAACTACACCCCTCAAGGAATTAATTTATGGCTGTTGTTATCATTTTGACCGCACAGTTTTTTCACAGCACCTATTTTAATTGGGCTGTGAAATTAAAAAAATGAATTTTTTTTCCAATAAGATGTAATTTATGATCAAAATTTCCTATTTTCACAGGGAACAAAATACCCCATTTTGTTGCCCAATTTGTCCTGAGTGCAGCAATACCCCATTTGTGGCGATAAACTGCCGTTTGGGCCCATGGGAGGGCTCAGAAGGAAAGGAGCGCTATGTGTTTGTTGGAGTCCAGATTTTGCTGGATTGGTTTTCGGGTGCCATGTCGCATTTGCAGAGTCCCAGAGGTATCAAAGCAATGGAAACCCACCAGAAGTAACCCCATTTTGGAAACTACACCCTTCAAACAATTCATTTATGGGTAATGTGACTATTTAGACCTCATAGTTTCTTCACAGAACTTATTTGAATTGGGCTGGGAATTTAAAAAAAAAATATTTTTTCCACTAATATGTAGTATTGGCTCAAAATTTCTTATTTTCACAAGAAATAAATTACTCCATTTTGTTGCCCAATTTGTCCTGTGCAGCAATACCCCATTTGTGGTGATAAACTGCCATTTGGGCCCATGGGAGGGCTCAGAAAGAAAGGAGCGCTATTTGTTCTTTGGAGTCCAGATTTTGCTGGATTGGCTTTCGGGTGCCATGTCGCATTTGCAGAGCCCCAGAGGTATCAAAGCAATGGAAACCCACCAGAAGTGACCCCATTTTGGAAACTACACCCCTCAAGGAATTCATTCATGGTTGTGGTTATCATTTTGACCCCACAGTTTTTTTACAGCACCTATTTGAATTGATCTGTGAATTAAAAAAAATGACATTTTTCCAATAAGATGGCATTTTTTATCAAAATGTCTTATTTTCACAGGGAACAAAATACCCCATTTTGTTGCCCAATTTGTCCTTAGTGCGGCAATACCCCATTTGTGGTGATAAACTGCCATTTGGGCCCATGGGAGGGCTCAGAAGCAAAGGAGTGCTATGTGTTTGTTGGAGTCCAGATTTTGATGGATTGGTTTTCGGGTGCCATGTCGCATTTGCAGAGCCCCAGAGGTATCAAAGCAATGGAAACCCACCAGAAGTGACCCCATATTGGAAACTACACCCCTCAAGGAATTCATTTATGGGTGTTGTGACCATTTTGACCCCAGAGTTTTTTCACAGAACTTATTTGAATTGGGCTGGGAATTAAAACAAAATTATTTTTTCCAATAATATGTAGTTTTGGCTGAAAATTTCTAATTTTCACAAGAAATAAAATATCCCATTCTGTTGCCCAATTTGTCCTGAGCGCGGCAGTACCCCATTTGTGGTGATAAACTGCCGTTAGGGTCCATGGGAGGGCTCAGAAGGAAAGGACCACCATTTGGCCTACTGGGGATTTTTTGGTGCAAAGTCATGTATGCAGTAGCCCCTGAGGTACCAGTACAGTTGAAACCCCCAAGAAGTGACCCCATTTTAAAAACTACACCCCTTAAGGCATTCATCTAGAGGTGTAGTAAGCATTTTGACTGGAGACATACACCCCATAAACTGTAATGTGGGTTCTCACGGGTACGTCAATACCCTACATGTGGCTGTAATCAGCTGCCTAGGCACGCAGCAGGGCTCAGAGGGGAAAGACGAGGGGGGATAAGCTGTGCAGAGTGCATCAGGGTAAGTAAAACTGGGGTAGATTAAAAATCATGGGATGTATGATAAATTTTGAAGCACTCTTTCATACGGAGCCTTAGTTTTTCGGGACATGTGTCACATTGATATATTGTGTCCTTCCTTATCCCCCTCTTATAGCAGACTTTGTACCTCTTTTGACTTTTTTCTTTCTTGCCAGTTTGGGGAACTTCTCCTGGAAAGTGTTGCCCTGGTACGATGCGTGTGGCCTTGCCTCCAGAAGTACTGGGTGCCCCCCCTTCTTGGTCCATAAAAATTAGTTTCTTGATAACCACCTCTTGAAATTCCAGGAAAGTTCCCGTCTGGCCTGTACATCGATGTAGCACGTACGCGTTGTACAATGCCATCTGTATGATGTGCCCGGCCAGCTTCTTATACCACACCGCATGGCGCTGTAGGGCTTCAGGGCTTGATCTGACAAGTCCACCCCTCTCATGTACCTATAGTAGTCCAGGATGCAGTCTGGTTTGGGGGTCTCTGTACTGGTACCTCGTACGGGTACATGGGTACTCGTGTGACATCTCTCTTGTCCTTGTACTTGACACACAATATGTTGCTGCTAGATTGTGCCCTGCTCTCACCCCTTCTGAGCGTTTGCCCTGCAGAGTCTTAGGGAGGCCTCTCAGATTTCTTCTAGCAGTGCCGCATGCCGCAGGACTTCTGGAAGCGAGGCAGTTGAAGAGTGGGACGCTGGTATAAAAATTATCCAGGTAGAGGTGGTAACCCTGGTCCAGCAGTGGGTGCACCAAATCCCACACAATTTTTGCATTGACTCCCAGTAAGGGGGGGGGGGCATTCTGGGGGTTGAATACCGGTGTCCTTCCCTTCATATATCCTAAATTTGTAGGTATACCCTGATGCACTCTCGCACAGCTTATACATCTTCACGCCATACCTTGCCCTCTTACCCGGCAGGTACTGGCGGAATTGAACCCTCCCTTTAAAATGTACCAAGGACTCATCAATAGAAATACACTTCTCGGGGGTGTATGCTTGGGAAAACCGGGCACTGAAACGGTCTAATAGGGGTCTCCGTTTATACAAAACTGGGTCATCTCGGGGTGGGCACGGCTCATTATCAGTATAATGTAAGAAGCGAAGTATTGCCTAATTTATTTATTTTTTTTAGGTTCCAGTTCAGTTCTGAAGTTGCTTTGAGGGGCCCATATATTAGAAACCCCAATCAAACACCCCATTTTAGAAACTGGACCCCTCAAAGTATTCACAACAGCATTTAGAAAGTTTATGAACCCTTTAGGTGTTTCACAGGAATTTTGAGCAAAGTAGAGGTGAAATCTACTTTTTTTTTTGTCAGAAAATCCTTTTTATACCACTTTTTTTTATAACACAAAAGGTTTTATCAGAGAAACGCAACTCAATATTTATTGCCCAGATTCTTCAGTTTTGAGAAATATCCCACATGTGGCCCTAGTGCGGTAATGGACTGAAGCACCGGCCTCCGAAGCAAAGGAGCACCTAGTGGATTTTGAGCCCTCCTTTTTATTAGGCACCATGTCCGGTTTGAAGAGGTTTTGTGGTGCCAAAACAGTGGAAACCCCCCAAAAGTGACCCCATTTTGGAAACTAGACCCCTTGAGGAATTAATTGTAGTTTTCTTGGGGTGCATGCGGCTTTTTGATCAGTTTTTATTCTATTTTTAAGTGGCGCGGTGACTAAAAAACACTACTATTGTTTTTTTATTCTATTTTTTTTACAGCGTTCACCGTGCGCTATAAATGACATATTCACTTTATTCTGCGGGGCGATACGATTACGGCGATACCAGATGTTTATACTTTTTTTATGTCTTATGGCGTTTGCACAATAAAATAAGTTTTGTAAAAAATCATTCACTTTTTGTGTTATCATATTCTAAGAGCCATAACGTTTTTATTTTTCCATCAATAAAGCCGTGCGAGGACTTATTTTTTGTGTAACGAACTGTAGTTTCCATCAATACCATTTTTAGGTACATGCGACTTTTTGATCTCTTTTTATTCCATTTTTTTGCTAAGTGAAGTGACCAAAGAATTGTGATTCTGGGACGGCTTATTATTATTTTATTTTACAGCGTTCACCGCGCGGGATAAATAATAAAATAATTTTGTAGTTCAGGCCGTTACGGACGCGGCGATACCAATTATGTATAGTTTATTTGTTTGTTTATATATTTTTATTAATAATAAAGGACTGATAAGGGAAAAAGGGGGATTTTTACTTTTATTACTTTTAAATCTTTTATTTTCTTATTTTTACACATCTTTTTTTAACTTTTTTTTAACTTTTTTACTTTGTCCCACTAGGGGACATGAGGGCAGGAGGCCCTGATCGCTATTCTAATACACTGCACTACATGCGTAGTGCAGTGTATTAGAACTGTCAGCTACTCACTGACAGCAAGCATAGTGGGTCCTGACTTCGTCAGGACCCACTAGGCTTCCGTCTATGGCATAGCCGGACGCCATTGTTTGGTGTCCGGTTGCCATAGTCACCATCGCCGGCCGCTATCGTGTAGCAGGCCGGCGATGGCAGCTTAACCCCTAAAAAGCCGTGATCGCTATTGAACACGGCTTTTCAGGGGTTAATCAGCGGGGACACAGCGATCGGTCCCCGCTGTAGGAGCTGTGACAGCTGCTGTACGAGACAGCAGCTGTCACAGCTCCTGTATGTGTCGGGAGGACGGCCGAAACGGCCGTTACTCCCGAGACGTACTATTCCGTCATGGAGCGCGAACAGGGCGCTTACCATGACGTAATAGTACGTCAATGAGCGTTAAGGGGTTAAGGTAGTCATTGACCAATTGATCCATTTACATTCTAAGAGAAAAGTGAATAATATCACACCTGAAGAGGGGGGGAGTCTGAGGCTCATTGAAAAGGATGAATCTATTGTTATTAAGACATCCGACAAGGGTGGTAATGTGGTCGTCATGGATCGCCAGGCCTATGTCGGTATGTGCCTTGCGATCCTTGACGACCGCAGTTGTTATGAAATCTTGTCCAATAACCCAATTAAATCCTATAAAGAGGAATTGAATAGCTTGTTACTGCACGCAAGGTCGGAGGATATCATTGACCAGAGAGAGTTCAAGTTTCTACTTCCAGAGTTCCCTGTTATGGAAAATTTTTACAGCCTACCAAAGGTGCCTAAAGGCTTAGTGCCACTAAAATGGCGGCCTATTGTAGCAGGCATTGATAGGGTTACATAGAATGCCAGCTTGTATGTTGATCAGATTCTCCGTCCATTTGTGGTGACCCTTCCGTCCTATGTGAGGGATACAATGGATGTTATTAAACAGCTAAAGGGGATTCAGCTTGATGAGGATGTACTCTTGGGAAGTTTGGACGTGGAGGCTCTGTATAGTAGTATACCACATGACAAAGGCTGCGACTCAGTGAGGTACTTCCTGAAATCGAGAGGTAATCAATTTACAAGCCACAATGAGTTTGTCATGGGGTTGCTCCAATTTGTATTGGGACGAAATTCTTTTACTTGCAATGGAAAGTTTTTTCTACCAGCTCAGAGGAGTGGCAATGGGCAGTCCCTGTGCCCCAACCTTTTCTAACCTGTATCTGAGCTGGGGGGAGAAAGAAATTGTCTTTCAAGAGGCGATGGAAACTTGGAGTTCAAGTGTGATCCTCTGGCTCAGATTCATTGACAATATTCTAATATTATGGAATGGCTCACAAACCAAATTTAGAGAGTTTGCACAGATATTGAATGTCAATGATATTGGACTATTATTTACCTCTGAAATCCCTTCGGATAAAATTACATTCTTGGATCTGTCTATAAGCAAATCAGTGTCAGGAAGAGTGAACACGCAAATCCATAGAAAACCAACAGCTACTAATACTCTATTAAGGTGGGATAGCTGGCATCCGAAACCACTTAAAAAGGGAATTCTAAAGGGGCAATATCTGCGAGCTCGTAGAAATTGCACCAACATGTCTCACTATCAGAACGCAGCCTCGGACTTGAAAACGAGGTTTGGTCGAAGAGGATATCCAGATTGGGTTCCCAAAAATGCATATCAACATGCCCTTTCAGTGGATACGGATGAGCTTCTCAATCCAAGGATAAGCGAGACTGGTGAGATCGACCTTAGAATCATAGGACCCTAGTATTCACAACATACACAAGTGAGAGAAGTCATTCAGACATTCTGGGGTATTTTAAAAGCTGACCTAGACATAGGGAGTCTTCTGAGTGATAGGCCAGCAATTACCTTCAGTAGAGGACGTAATTTAAAAGATAAATTGGTTCAGAGCCACATGAAACCAGCGACTCGGTCAACATGGCTGCCTAAGCCCCCCATTGGTACATATAGCTGTGGTACTTGCAAAGCTTGTAGATCAATCCTAACAAGTAAATCATATTGTAGTACTACATCAGGTCGTCATTATTTGTAAGACACAAGGGGTTATTTATTTGATGACATGCAGCTGTGGTATTCAATATGTGGGTAAAACCATTCGCGAATTTCGCAGCCGTATCAGAGCCCATATTAATGATACAGTTAAACGAGCTGATACTCCGATCACACTCCATATCTGGGAATGTCATCAGGGTAATCCTGACCATCTGAGATTCCAAGGTATTGAATGGGAATGTCCTCATTGTAGAGGTGGTAATTGGGATAAACATTTACTTCAGCGGGAAGCAAGGTGGATATTTTTGTTACAGACTGTTAAACCTAGGGGCCTTAACGATAACATCTCCTCTACTTATTTTCTATAAGGTGGAGTTGATATTTGGCGATAGTAGTTTGATGCAAATGGATCGGTGGCGATCTTTGATTTTTATCATCTGCATAGCTTATTTGCTCATGTGTAACTTTATTATCTTTATTAAAACCATTTATCTTTTTATAACCTCCTATCGATATTAGTTCAATTTGCTTCTTCTACATTTAATATGCCATTATATTGAAATATAGCCGCTTGGTGATTCCCATAGTCACATAACGCTAAGCGTCGTTTAATATGCTCGGGGAGGAGTGATCTGGATGAGCCCCTGAGTGGGCGGGGCGGCTGATGACGTGGCGCGCTCTGATTGGGGGTTTGAGGCAATCGTCCAGCCTCTCAAAGGGCAGAGCTAAAAGCTTAAATAGCCGGCATTCAGTTGAAACGCTGCGGTCAGATACCAGAATCGTGCTGTTAGAAGAAAAGCTCTAGCAGACACAGGGCGGACAGACAATATTGCATGAGAAACTAATGTGCTAATCTGCCCCGTTTCAGTACACCTGCCTGTGAAGAAATGTTCTATTTAAACTAAGGACGTGGAAACGCATTAGGCATTCAATTTTGTTCAGTGTAAATGCAGACTCTTGTTTTCGGGTGTACAATATTCGTCGGGTGTGAATGCACACTACTACTATAGGTGTTATGCTGCTACAGAGGAGTGTGAATGCACACTACCTGTATGTGCTGGTGCTCATTTCAGCGATAATGAACACTGTGTCGTAGGTCTTGCTAATTAGTGTGAATGCACACTTAGTATACCATATCTATCTTTTGTGAATGCACACTTAGTATACCATATCTATCTAGTGTGAATGCACACATAGTATACCATATCTATCTAGTGTGAATGCACACATAGTATACCATATCTATCTAGTGTGAATGCACACATAGTATACCATATCTATCTAGTGTGAATGCACACTTAGTATACCATATCTATCTAGTGTGAATGCACACTTAGTATACCATATCTATCTAGTGTGAATGCACACTTAGTATACCATATCTATCTAGTTTGAATGCACACTTAGTATACCATATCTATCTAGTGTGAATGCACACTTAGTATACCATATCTATCTAGTGTGAATGCACACTTAGTATACCATATCTATCTATTGTGAATGCGCACTTAGTATACCATATCTATCTTTTGTGAATGCACACTTTTGTCTAAATGTACATTCCCTTATAAGTGTGAATGCACACTTAGTATACCATATCTATCTTTTGTGAATGCACACTTAGTATACCATATCTATCTAGTGTGAATGCACACATAGTATACCATATCTATCTAGTGTAAATGCACACTTTGTATACCATATCTATCTATTGCGAATGCACACTTAGTATACCATATCTATCTTTTGTGAATGCACACTTTTGTCTAAATGTACAGTCCCTTGTAAGTGTGAATGCACACTACTGCTCTAGGTGCTGCACTGCTATTTATGGGTGCTAATGCATAAGAAATGTATGTGCTGTGTCCCATTTCAGTGTGAATGCACACTGTGTCGTAGGTGTTGTGTTTCCGCTACTGAGTGTTCATGCACACTCTGCTTTTAGGTATCAGATCTTTTCTTAGTGTGAATGCACACTTTGCTATCTAGTCCAGGTAGGGACAGAATTTATATGTTTCAACTAGATATTTGGAGTAGTTCCATAATAATTTCATTTAACTGTATTGTCATCCTTATCTAGTCTTACCTACCTGGTTAGCCTGGTATCTATAGGAATTATTGGCTTGATTAGCCCATTTTAAAGATATAATAAAATGAAAATATTTTTTAAGCGTTCTTGTCCAGGCGATATTATCTATTACATTTATTAGGATCACAGATTTCAGAAATCAGCAATAGAAGAAGATGGATTGATAAATCATGTTTTCTTTTACATCTTGTTAGTGGCCGGATGCGTGTGCGTCGCTAACCTGGGGAAGAGATGGTACCAAGACACACTATGGGAAGAAGGCTAATTGGCGGAGGCAGTGTAAAGACAGGATCACACACACACAGTTTTAATTCCGTTTTTGTGCAGTTTTCTGGCACAGTTTTTTGAGCCAAAGCCAGAATTGCATCCAAAAGAAATAAAAGGTATAAATAAAAGATTGATGTATCTCCTTTCTTTTGTGTCCTCTTCTGTGTTTGGCTCAAAAAACGGAGCCAAAATCGGTATCAAAACTGTGTGTGTGATTCTGGCCTGATTCTCTGGGCAATGTTCTGCCTTGGGTCCTGCCATTCATGTGGGTGTTATTTTGACACGTGCTACCGATCTAAACATTGTTGCAGACCAAGTACGCACCTTCATGACAATGGTATTCCCTAATGGCAGTGGGCTCTTTTAGAAGGATAATGCGCCCTGCCACACTGCAAAAATTATTCAGGAATGGTTTGAGGAACATGACAAAGACGTCATGGGAACAGAAAAAATTTAAATAACGGTACTGCCGCATCCATCACATGCCGGAGACCAACAGCGTCCCACAGACCCTAATGAATATAATGGGGTCTGTGGTGTTTCGGTCATAGTGTCTGTCATTTTTCCAGCATTTGTGACAATCTGCAATGGTGGTTCCTAATGAGGCCTCCAACGCAGATGTAAATAGATGTAGCCTTAGAATTACTGCAAAAAAAAAAAGCATACTGCTACAACAGGATCCAACAGGACAGGAAAAAAAAACCTTATGAGGGCTTATTTAGACAAACGTGATATACGTCCGTGCAACGCGTGTGATTTTCACGCGCCTCGCACGGACCTAGGTTAGTCTATGGGGCCGTGCAGACTGTCCGTGAGTTTCACACAGCGTGTCCGCTGCGTAAAACTCACGACATGTCCGTTATGTGTGCGTTGTTCACGCATCACGCACCCATTGAAGTCAATGGGTGCGTGAAAATCACGCGCAGCACATGGAATCACTTCCGTGTAACGCACGTGATTCGCGCAACAGCAGTAAAAAGTATGAATGAAAACAGAAAAGCACCACGTGCTTTTCTGTTTACAAAAATACAAACAGAGTGTCATAATTATGGTGGCTGCGCGAAAATCACGCAGCCGCACATCATACGGGGCTGACACATGGAGCTGTTAAGTGCCTTTTGCGCGAGCGAAACACCGCGTTTTTTGCGCGCGCAAAAGGCACACGCCTTTGGCTGTAACTTCCTGTCCTATCAAAAAACAACATTTAGGCCTCATGCACACGACCGTAAAGACACCCGTTATTGCGGGTCGTAATTACGACCCGCAATAACGGGCTCATAGACTTTTGTTAGCCACAGGTACCTTCTCGTTTTCTCACGAGAAGGTGCCCGTGCCATTAAAAAAATAGAACATGTTCTATTTTTCTATTTTACGCGCCGTGCTGCTATACTTTATAATGACAGCACGGCTCGCAAAAGCGGCCGGCTGCCCGCGGCCGGCCGTGCCCGCCCATGCTCGTAATTACGAGCACGGTCGTGTGCATGAAGCCTTAGACATATACTGATTTTTTTTACAATAGAAGTTTATGACAACAGGATCCAAGTGTATAGGCATCCAATTGCTTCCTGTTGCATCCTGTTGGTGCAGTATACATTATTTTTTATTTCAGTGAATAGCACTGGCCTTAAATAGTCGACTGCGCTATTGATTCGGTAAAAAAAACAGAAACCTTACGGAACGGTGACAAACGAAAACCATTAGCAACAGATGCATTAGCATTAAAATCAATGGTAATGCAAGCGGAAGCTATGGTTTCCATTTGCCTTTTCGTTAATGGGTTCCTCCGAGGAAAAGCTCAGACGGAACCCATCAATGGAAAGCGAACTCTGATGTGAACACAAGCTTAAACCTAAAGTTGTTGCTCAAAGAAAGAACATTGCTTCAAGGAAATGGATATTTAGCCAAATAGAATATATATTGTATCGCAAACACCGAATACTTTGTGAATTTCCACTTCCTCACAGGTCTTATCATTGGTGATTTGTAAATGAACACAAAAAGGGTAAATTCCAGAGTAGCAAATAAGCTGCTATAATCAGATGTGGTTGTTATCTACTGGGTCTTATTGGCCCCAAAAAGCCAGGGCCCCGTTACTGTGTCAGAACCTGGTCTCTCTAGTCCTCTTTTTCCTATACTTTATTCTATATTCTAACTTACTTTTATCTAAAAAAAAAAAGTATTTCTCCCTGCCTGTAAGTGAGTTTTTCTTACTTTTCTGTGTACTTGTCGTCCGTGTGCTGTGCATAGATACACGGATCCATTGATTTCAATGGGGCCGTTCACACATGCGTGAGTTTTCATTGAGCGAGAGTCCGCTGCGTAAAACTAACTGCATGTCCTATATTGGTGCATTTTCATGCACCTACGCGCCCAATAAAGTCAATGGGTGAGTGAAAACCATGCACAGCACACGGATGCACCTCCGTGTGCTGTGCATGATTTGCGTATCAATTCAATTTAAAAAAAAGTGCTTTACGAGTGCGTCAAAAACACATGCCACTCGCAAAGCATAGATGCAATAACGCAAAGCACATGGACCAGATTTACGCACATTTTTACGCGCGTAAATCTGTCATGCTCGTGTGAATGCAGCCTTAGTCCCAGTGGTCAGACCGCCACAGATCGAAAGGTCATAAAACATTATTTTGAGTAGATCCATTTAAAAATTGTTTTCTCACACTTTTAACAAAATCTGGCATGGTCACTCAGCTTTTGCTGAATCCTATGTGTTTAGCTGTGGAACATCCCTTACTATTTATGTAAGGACATAGGGGGAGAGTGCGTGTATCGCTGAATAACCAGGCAAATATTCCATTCAAGTGACTGGTGACCCAGGTTGGGGAGCTATAATGGTGGCCATATGGTTCTTCACTCACCTTCCCTAAAAAAAGACTAGAATATCAAAACCTTCACACAAGGCAGCACAAGCAGCTTATATTTAGAGATTTTCTTTATTTTAGTAAGAAAGGCACTATATAAAATGTAGAATTCAGATTTGAACATTTCGCAGCTAAAAAAAAAAAAGTATCTTGAGAAATTATTTCCTTTACAGGTTTTTGCCCATACTACGTTTGTATTATGTTTTATTTACATAGCTTTTTTTTTTTTTACAAAAATCCTACTGGTTTCCCTTGGAAACAGACGGTGGTTTATTTAATCTCTGCTGTCAGACACGTGACCTAATGGCTTAGCAGTAACTGTGTAACTATCATCTGATCGTAGTACCAATACAGTATTGTAAGAATGATAATTTTGTCCATTTAAACAAGCAAACTATTGTCGAAAATGTATGACTCATGATAATAATTGGTACGCGTATATAGGCCTTTATTTGTAGATACCTGTCTCTGCACACACAATAAAAATTGCAGAATTTTTTGCAGGAAAAAACTGACATGTATTCTGCACGGAATAGACTAAAAGACTCATGAATTACTTTGTAGTACACCTGGGAGAGACTATTTCCAGTGTGGTATTTTATAATGTTCTCAGCTTGGCTTGAGGCTGTAGAAAGGAATTTACAGGATATAAATTGGATCAGAATTCCTACTGTAGTTTCCATCTATAGTCACTGGCATGGGTGAGCTCTAAATGAGTTTTAGATATATGAAGTATATAGATACAGGCAGTCAGTGAAATGGTTAACAGGGCAGTTTTCTGTGTCACTAGGTGATGAGCCTGTCCTGACAGGTCTCTCCCATAGAATCGACAGGGACATGCAGGTAAATACATGCTAAGATTCCTAGCTACACATTTGGACCTACAAAATACGCCAGGCCCTGAGCGTTTGACCTCTTCTCATAAAACACAGGAAAGTCATAGTAAGGTAATTTATGAGTTAAAGGGAGCTGCAATGCCTCTAGGCCTACGGAGTGACTACAATAAGTAGACAAAGAGATGTCACTTTAAAGGGGGTTTTACACTGGCTGATTATCGGGCAGATGAGTGTTCATATAACGCTCGTTGCCAATAATTGTCCTGTGTAAACAGGGCAGTGATCAGCAGATGAACGAGCAAACGCTCGATCATCTGCTGGCTGTATCATTTTTTTTAAATGCTCGTTGTCGGCAGCACATCTCCCTGTGTAAACAGGGAGACACGCAGCCGACATGGTAATAACGTATTGGGACGAGCGATCGGAGTAACGACAACTTGTCCCCATCCATAGCTCTGTGTGACAGGAGCAAACGAGCGCCGATCAGCGATGTCTCGTTGATCGGCGCTCACTGCAGCGACCGATTATCGGCTGGTGTAAAAGGGCCTTAAGAGGAGTGAATTCACCTACATGATAAAGTCTGCAGCCTTCTTAAGACGTTCACAACACATCAGCTTGAAAAAAGGCTTATAAAAAGCTATTAATATCACTCATGAATATGTATATAAACTTTTTTTTTGAGATATGTGATGTAAAAAAGTGATCATGGGGGCAGACATTTTTCTGTCAGTAATCCAATTGTAAAAACTATATTTAACGTCTTCCCTTCCTGAAATGACTGATGATAGAAAACAATAGATTGTATTCCACTGCACAGAAAATGGAAATAATATAGACGTTAGGTTTAGTATCCCTAGTATAGTTCTTATGTAGAATGTGGTAATGTAATGTCCATTTTCTTTGTGTTACTGTCATTCCCTTGTTTACGTGGTATATTATATATTAAACATTTTGCACGTTGGCCATTTTATCATGTACATATGATTTCTTTATATTAATGAATATGAAAATGAGCACCATGGTAATCCAGCAATTCAATTTTTCCTTTGAAAGCTAGATAATTTATTATAGCTTCCTCATAATCTCATTTTTATTTGTTGGGAAATCCAACAATATTTTCTTATGAAATACTGCTGAGTTTATGTTAAAAAAAAAATCCAGGGATGGACAATGGGCTTTGAGTCTGCACCCTCCCTTGACTTGCGCAGAGATCTAGCTGCAGAAGTTTTAAGGTTTCCTAAAATTCATTGCGTTGGCAGGTCTGATGTAATTATTTTAGCAGAGGCTGTTTCCATAGGAGGATCTCCAGAAAGAGGCACATGAAAAGGCTTCTCTGCAGGGCTCTGCTATACCAATTAGCATTCGCTCATTGAAGAATATAAAATTCTTCTTATCTGACCAAATTCCTATATAAATCCAGCAGTAAACAACAGATGATAGAATTGTATTATAAAACATATAGTAATGTAACCACCAGTAATCAGAACACACATTCTAATACATAGGAGTTTCTGCAAACAATGTCTTATAGGTGGATTCATGGAATGATGGGCACTATTAGCAATTTGCATTTAATTCTGTATAGTTAATATGTTATTTTAGTGCAGTATCTGGATAAAAAAATCATATAAATTGATATTAATTGAGAATTAGTGAGAAAAGTAACAATGGCATTTTATATATCATATAGTAATACAGGAAATGCTGCTGTGTCAGAATGTGTGCTCCATAAATGCCACAACTACGAGCTTCCCCTGATGCTTCTTTGTGTCTGATGTCTGGAGGAGATGCTGCTAAGGGAAAGTGTGTACACTGCCTGCAATGTCTACTACTGCAGAGACCACATATCATGCAGACTCACCGTCCTGTGGGGCTGACCTTCCTCAGATACAGGATTTTGGATCCATGTTGCAAAAAAAGTTTGAAGCTGAGCGAGATTTCCCCCTCTGTGCTGAAACTTTACTCTGAGACTCAGTCTTTCCCTTCCCCTCCCGTCTCCTCCTCCTTTTTCAAACTTATTTTCCTCCCCTCATCTTCCAAACTCTCATCCCCCTCCTCATTTTACTATCTTTCAATCTGTCCATCTGGCTCTCTCAGTTTTCTTTTATCTCTCTTTCCACTGCTTTCTCTAGTAGTCCTTCACTTATACCAGAGTGTCCTATGTGTCCAAGGACAACACAAGATAACTTTTCCTCTTTTTATCTTAAACACTACAGGAATGAAATAAATGTGTTAACAATTTCCAACTGACTGAAAATGAGAACAAACAATCCAACCAAACAGTGTGAAATAATTGTTACTAACAAAGATATTGTACATGCCATGCCTACCGTGCGATCTTGGCACAAGAACCAGATGACAATGTTTATTGCTAATGATATGGTCTTTACTTTGGTGCCAAGTGTCAATGACAATATATAGTACTGTGCAAACGTTTTAGGCAGTTGTGGAAAAATGCTGCAAAGTAAGAATGCATTCAAAAATAGAAGTGTCAATATGTAATGGCAGGAAGGAGGTGAAGGGAACAAGTGAGCCCTAATCTACCCACCGCCCTGTCCCTGCCTACTTGCAACGACCCGCCCTAGGCAACGGGGTACAACTTGGCGGCGGTCCCTACGCTGTCTAAGTGCAAGGGAGAACAAACAGGGAACACGCAAGGGAAGGGGCAGTAGCCCACGGAACGCCGCGAGGAAACGGAGCGGTGAATGAGTCAGTCAGGATCAGGATGTAGTGGAGTATACCAACGAGAGCACGGAGCAGGAAGCAAGCCAGGGGCAAAGCGAAGCAGGATAAGCGGAACTGAAGCAAGGCAGAAGCACGGCAGAAGCAGGCTGGAGCAAGGCAGCAGTGGGGCCAGGAATCCAAGAAGAATAACAAGCACTGAGGAAGAGAACACGGCAGGTATAAATGGACAGGGGGCGGAGCTAACTCCGACTGACCAGGCCGCGATAGGCTCTCCCACTCCTGAGCCTGCCACCCTGGTTGGTGGGAGCCGGTGTCAGTCTAAGAGGTCTGGCCTCAGGTGTCGACTGATTAATCCCGAAGTATACACAGACGTAGTACCTGGCAGATCCTTTACACAATAGTTGTTTTTTTGATCAATTAAAAAATACAAACTGAATGAACAAAAGAGAAATCTAAATAAAATAATATTTGGCTGGACCACACTTTGCCTTAAAAAAAACCCAAAAAATTCTTCTAGGTAGACTTGTACAAAGACCTAGATTTTGTAGTAGTATAGTCATGTGTATGATTAACCAAGTATACCAAACAGGTGATAATGATCATCATTTTTATATGTAGGTTGAAACACAGTCATTAACTGTAACAGAAACAGCTGTGTAGAAAGCTTAAAACTGGGTGAGGAACAGCCAAACTCTGGTACAAAGATGAGGTTGTGTAAGACAGTTTAATGTCACAGGTCCACCATGGCAAGACTGAGCACAGCAACAAGACACAAGGTAGTTATACTGCATCAGCAAGGTCTCGCCCAGGCAAAGATTTCAAAGCAGACTGGGGTTTCAAGTTGTGCTGTTCAAGCTCTTTTGAAGAAGCACATAGAAATAGGCAACGTTGCGCACCGTAGATGCAGTGGTCAGCCAAGGAAAGTGCAGCAGATCAAAGACACATCATGCTTTCTCCCTTTGGAGTCTGAAGATGTCCAGCAGTGCCATCGGATCAAAACTGGCAGAAACCACTGTGACCCATGTACACCCATCTATTATTCGAAGAAGTCTGGTCAGATGTAGTCTTCATGGAAGAATTGCGGCCAAAAAGCCATACCTTTGACGTGGAAAGAAGGCCAAGAGACTCAACTATGTACGAAGACATAGGAACTAGGATGTAGAAAAATGGCAGTAGGTGCTCTGGACTGATGAGTCAAAATTTGAAATATTTGGCTGTAACAGAAAGCAGTTTGTTTGCCGAAGGGCTGGAGAGCAGTACAATGATGAATGTCTGCAGACAACAGTGAAGCATGGTGGAGGTTCCTTGCAAGTTTGGGGCTGCATTTCAGCATATGGACTTGGGGATTTGGTCAGGATTATTAGTGTCTTCAATTCTGAGAAATATAGGAAGATTCTTATCCATCATGCAATAACATCAGGGAGGCGTCTGATTGGCTCCAAATTTGTTCTGCAGCAGGACAACGACCCCAAACATACAGCCAATGTCATTAAGAACTATCTTCAGCATAAAAAAGAACAAGGAGCCCTGGAAGTGATGATATGGTCCCCACAGAGTCATGATCTCAACATCATAGAGTCTGTCTGGGATTACATAAAGAGACAGAAGGATTTGATGACGCCTACATCCACAGAAGATCTGTGGTTGGTTCTCCAAAATATTTGGAACAATCTTCCTGCTGAGTTCCTACAAAAACTGTGTGCAAGTGAACCTAGAAGAATTGATGCTGTTTTGAAGGCAAAGGGTGGTCACACCAAATATTGATTTGATTTAGATTTCTCTTCTGTTCATTCAATTTGTATATTGTTAATTGATGAAAAAAAAACTATTAACACTTTCTAGTATTGAAAGCATTCTTACTTTGCAGTATTTTTCCACAACTGCCTAAAACTTTTGCACAGTATTTTATATCTTGAGTAGTAACCATTCACATGGCCAAATTGGTAGATTTTGGCTAGATCAGCCGGCGACTCATCCCATACGACAGATGTTGGGGGAAAGAAGGATCGGGCATGCTAGTTTTAAACATGACCAATCCTTTGTTCTCACAGATTATGTCTGGCAGGTGCTTATTTACCCTCTATCCAAGTCGGAAGAAATAACTGTCAGCTGAATTCTTAGTTATTTAATGTGTATGGCCACCTTTGCTAATTCTAATATTGACGTGTACATTTATGTGCAAGTTATGCCATGTAGTTTCTTATGCTAGGTTTTCTGTGCTAACCCTAAGGCCTCATGAACAAGAATTCCCTACGGTTCTGTATTATGGACCCATAGGCACACTGTGTGCCACTGTATGGTGCCTCTTCGAGGCAATTCTTCTAGGGGAGAAAACCTCGGTGTTAAAGCATGCAATAGTGAGACTAGGGTTGTCACGATACCAGAATTTGGACTTCGATACCGATACTTTGTGTAGTATTGTGATTTTCGTTACCAAAACGATACTTTGCAAACAATAATAATAATTTTAAAAAAAAGTTCTTCCATTTTCTGATGTGAGGCACGTGGTGTGATGAATTTTGAATGTGCCTCACATAATAATTAGTAGTAATTAGCCACATCATGTTTCTCAGTCATAATGGACAACATTGGGTTAATGTGTGAGGTACATGATGGGGTAAATTACTATTAATGAGAGGCACATGAAGGTTAAATTAATCAAACCTCGTGCCTTACATTAATAAGTGAAAGAAGTTTATATTTTATTTTTTTATAGCGTACACATCCTAAATGACGCAAAAAATTTGACGAATATGTGTATATTTTATGCATTGAGACTCATTTTAACGTTTATTGTAAAAAATGTAAATGTGTATTTTTTTATTCAACATTACTTTATGTTTTTATGTTTTTTATTTTTAAACTTTAATGTACTGGCATATATCTATTTGCCAGTACATTAGCTTGTGTACAGATAGTACACAGGCAGTTGTTGGGACATACCTAAGTATGCCCTAACAGGAAATATGGTAATATAGCCCTGGGGTCCTTCAATGCCCATATATGGTATGTCCCTCGATCCAAGGCGCATCCCCTTTTCATTTTCCCCTTGAATGCTGTGGTCAGCTTTGATCACAGCATTCAGGGGAATAGCGGCAGAGATCAGAGGTTTCTCTCATCTCCACCGTTATAGAGGGGTTGCGGCTGTAGAATACAGCCATTGCCCCGCTCCTGACAATAAGTGAGCACGCGGTCAGCATGAGGTTTTAGAAACTAAAATCCACTATTGTTATCTACATTACAGCACCGATCAGATTATGTAGGAGATAGGGCATTTATAATCTGGTGACAGAGCCTCTTTAACTTTGTTTATTGAATCAGAGCAATCTTATAATTGGTTTTTGGCTACTGGTCTGCGAGATTCCATACTTTTATTCACCAAAGAATAAGAAAAATAGGATCAATAATTGGTTTAACCAAACAAATTTTCAATCATGTTGATTCTACAGACATAATGTCATTAACAATTAGTGATAGTAGGGTTGTTAATAATATACATATGACACACATTACTATTATGTAATATAGTTGTAATTTATTTATTGAATTTGTATCTTATTGTTTTGTCCAGCAGACATACAAATGGAAGGTGCAGTCTTTTAGACCAGGGAGCAAGATAGTGGTATTGCCATATTTATGTCCAAATAAATCACTATAAACAAAAGTACCCATTACTACACTGTCCAGGGGAATGAGTCATGAAGACTAGTGAAGAATTTAAAGCAGAGCTTGACACCCCCCAGTTTAGGCTTTAGTTTATGTATAGCATATACACGGTAGCCAATTTAAACAAACAATGCTGAAGTGTAAAGCATTCTCATCAAGGATCAACTCCAACTTGCATTCATTCACACAGGGGATAATTCCTTTTGTTGGTAGCAGTGTCCAGTAAAGTATACATAGCCCCCATACAGCTGGGTACATTTAACAAAAGTAGACTTGTGATGTCATCCTGTGCAATTCTACTGCATTTTTATTTTTGACAGCAAATAAAAAAGGAAAAAAATATTTCAGCATTGCTAGGAGTCTTATACTGACTTGTTTGGACTGACGAATGTTGAGGAGCAGCTATATCTCGTTACAGGGACATTTACTATAGTGTAAGACTAACCGATCAAACACTTTACTGACACTGAAGTAGTTACCTGTGGATTTTGAAAAAATAAAAAATATTTTTTTTCTAGTGTGGGTTCACAGTGTGTATTGTGGATGCTCTTTGGAGATATTGAAAAATGATTAACACAGCAGACTGTGGCAAACTGAGCCTTGTCTATCACAGATGCAGCTGCGCTCGCTTCCTCCTGCATGCTGACTTAGTGATTTCTCACTTGTCTTCCACGAGTAAACGTTTGTGATGTGACAACTATTTGTGGACACGAAAAATAATTATATCGCAATGTGTCTAGGCCAGCTGACAACTCATCACCTTGATGCAAATACCAAACATATAATCACTGAAAACTTACAAAGACTTTAAAAAGTAGCATTTTGTTTGCAGATAATTTAAAAAGCTATAGGAGATGTATTAAGACTACGCGGCTACACCAGTCTTAATAGAAACAATCTCAAGTAAGATGCAACAAATATACGGAGAGGCACATACCTCTTAATAAATTTGTTGGATCCTTGGCTGTCCGTACGACACTAATGAAATCTACACCAGCCAGGAGCTGGTATAGATTTCCGCTATAATTGACACCAGTTTTAGGCATAAATTATAGTAAATGCGTCGAGCTGTGGTGCCATGCCCCCTTCCATTAAATTTTTGTGAAAAGTGGCTAAAGCAGGGGACAAAACGTTGCATTTTGCAGAAAACTGGCGTAGAAATGTTGTTAATGCTCCTCCATGTTGTGTAACACCTCTAATATATAAAATTGCTGCCTTTTAAATGATCAGTTACATAAGTCTGGTTGATAGTTACAGTCCTATTTTAGGTTTAGGTAGTTCTGTCCAATAGATAGTTTGCTCTGTCCCTATCTCAAATGAGCATGTTCTGGGGGCATAGACCTGCAGTATCCCTATGACCATCTAAACCCACTGATTGTGCTTGATCCTATAAGTTTCTGTATATCTCATACATCCTCAGGAGTCCTAGGCATTGGGTTACATATTATTTTTCTTTAACATAAATACAGTGTATATAAAAAGTCTACACACCCCTGTTAAAATTCCAGTTTTTGTCATGTTACAAAATCAGTACAAGATGAATCATTCCAGAACTTTTTCCACCTTTAATGTAACCCATAATCTGTACAATTCCATTGAAAAACAAACTGAAATTTTTTAGGGGGGAAAAATAAAAAACAAAAAAAAATGTGGTTGCATAAATATGCACACCCTTAAACTAATACTTTGTTGAATTACCCTTTGACTTTATGACAGCATTCAGACTTTTTGGGTAGAATCAGCATGGCACATCTTGACTTTGCAATTGCTGCCCACTCTTCCTTGTAAAAGCGCTCCAAATCTGTCACATTGCGAGGGCATCTCCTGTGTATAGCCCTCTTCAGGTCACCCCGCAGGGTTTATTAGTAATTAAGTTATCCCCCTCATCAATCCAGCCTTTTCATTAACCAATCCGTGCAGTACGTGTACATCTGAAATGGTCGCATCTCATTGGTGTATCAACTCCAGTTGGCCCAGGAGTACAGGAGTACTACTATGTACATCGGGACGCCAACGCGTTCCCTAGGCAGACTTCCTTTCGAACAAGACCATACAACGGCTTACGAATGCCGCTCTGTTAAACAACTACAGTGTTTGTTTGTACAATAATTCTGGGACCGTGTCCTAGGTATGTGTAATATATGTTATTAGTTGCTCACTACAGCTGATGGGGACATTTGCCCCACTTCTTGCATTACCTCTTAACACACTAATCCATACTAATTTGTGCCCAGGGGTTAGAACTATTCCTACTAGCTAATCATTGGGTAATTGCTGTGTGTCCTATATTAGTATGGAAACCAGACAATAAGTATCGCTCTTCCAGTACATGATCATAGATACTATGCATGTCTAGATGCTAAAGGACCCTGCATGCCCACATATTGGAGAGTAAATAATATAATATATTTTAACAAGAAAATCAGACCTATTGCCATGGCTAATTCCATCTGGATATATTATTGTAATAGGATGTTATAGGCTTAGCCAGTACTCAATGGATACTAAAGTACTAAAAATATAGGATGTGTCACATAGGTGTCTCTCTACATTCATATGATAGCTACCTAGGGTCAATCGATAACCTAAAACCTAGCGTAGCCTCTCTGTTCACTTAATATCCCGATATGTTGCCATGTAGGACATATTCGTTTTGTTAGATCTTATTCTAAAATAGAGACAATGTGAGTCCATTTTTTGGCCCTTATGTTATCTTAGGTATGCGTCACACTTGTACTGCACTTTAATCAATAAAACAAGTATAGGATAGTTTATTATTTAAAACTTTAGGATTTATGTTATCCAGTCTAAAATTCCTACCCTTCCAATCACTTTGAAACCGAGACATCTACTACCCCGATTGTGACATTCATGTTCATGTTTGGCAACTAGCTTAGAATGTTTATTTGTAATGTCACAAATATAATCCCGGATATGTCTTCTATACGAATAGTTTTCTCCACGTAGTTTTTTAAGGCACATGCACGTTATTAAATATAGTACACCAGTTGTTTTGGAATTTATATGATCACATATTTTGTTTTATTTTTCAGTGCTTACACTTGTAAATATGTCCCCTGCTTTTCACATATTTACACGCTGTGCACCCTCCACATCTAAATGCTTAACCAACAACCATGTCACATCTTGTTTTGGGGTGGGAGGTAGCTCTTGACTATTCTATCTCTGATGTTTTCACCCCTACGGTATGTTACAGCAAAAACATTTGGAATCTCTTCCACAATATCTGGAACATGTTTCAAAATACTCCAATAAATTTTAGGATATCGATATCCTCTTGACTTTTCCAGTCAAATGTTCTGATCAATCAGGTTATTTCCTTTTGGTCTCTCTCTTGGACAGAATTAATGTGTGTCAAGACATCTTGTCTATTTATGCTCATTTCATGATTCTACGTGGTTTTCAGCGTATCTGCAGGGAAGCACCCTCTTTTTGAATCTAGTGCGTAGTTCTTTTGCTCTCTATTTAAATTCTACCTGTGTAATGCAATTTTTGCGCACGAACTGTCTTTTTGGTATTCCTTTCTTCAAAGGATATGGGTGACATCTACTCCATTGAAGTAGACTATTTTTGGCTGTCTCTTTCCTGTGTACTGTAGTTGTAATGTGTCCATTTGGAGTTTTTAGGATATTCAAATCCAGGAAAGTGAATGAATGCGCCTCTATTTTATTTGTAAATCTGAGCCCCAAATTGTTCTTATTCAAGGCTGTCACAAATATGTATAAAACTTCTGGAGTTGACTTCCATATGATGAACACGTCATCTAAATATCTAAGTCACCAAAACACTAAACACATATACACTGTAGCTAATAAGACATTTTGAATATTTACCCTGAGAAATCTATTAAAGGAACAGTGTCATGGCAAATAATTTTTTTATATGTTAAAGATGTTAGTGCTGTAATAAAAACGTTTATATTCATTTGTGTGTTTGTGTTTTACTGTTTCTTATTTTTACACTTTTTCTTCCCTATGGGGGCTGCCATTTTTTGTTCCATTTCTGTGTGTGTCGATTAACGACACACACAGACATGGAGTACGGCAGCCACAGTCCCATAGGGACTGTGAACGGCTCCCGTCCCATTCACGTCCGTGTACGGCGTCTGTGTGGGAACTGCGCATGCGCCGCTCCCACACAGTCCTATTCGAAATTGGCGCCGTCCGGCGCCATTTTCCTGTGGACCGGAAGTCGCGGCCGGACTGTAATATTACTACTTCCGGTCGCGGCTTCCGGACTTGTGCACATGGAACAGCGGCAGCAAAGGGAGCGGACGGGCCGGAGGGAGACGCGGCGGCAGGAGCAGGTAAGACATTTCAATGTATGTTAGTGTTTGTGTGTGTTTACTACTGTATGTAAACCTACTACACTGTGGGTTACCTCAAAAAATGGCGACACACAGTGTAGGAGGTTAAACCTTTCAAACCCCTCGTTTATCCCGGCACTAGCCAGGATAAAGGAGGGGGGGGATGCTGAGAGCTCACTAGAGCGAGGGCTTTTAACCCAATGTTGCAATGCTGCAACATTGGGAACAGCTCCATCTAGTGACCAAAAATGGGTAGTATTATAAATTAGAAATAATTTATAATATTTCCTGGACTCGTGCAAAAAAAAAAAAAAAATTTGAACAATGTTTAATCACCCACACACTAAATGTTTAATTTTTAAAAAAAAAACATGTTTTTTAGGGCAACACCATGCCTTTAAGTAGATAAATGAAAAAATTATATATATATATATATATATATATATATATATATATATATATATACTCCTCAACATTGAAATTGCAACACCAAGAAGGGCAAGCTGTAAGGTTATGCAAATCGAGGAAGTAGCAGGTGTCGCTAAGATCTGCAAATGATGACATTTTCAAGCACCTTGCTCCAATCTGTGGCATGTGGGAGGGGCATAAAAGCCAGATTGAAAGCAAAGCTTTTAGCCACATGAAACCTCAAAAATCGGATGTGGGATGATTGTACGATGTCTCCTGCTCATTGACGTGCCAGTTATCGCCACTTGTCGCAAACTGGGAGGGACAGAATCGTTGAACTGAGAGACCTTTGTTTATCACTCCAGCAGGTCGCTACGCACATAGACCAATATGTCAGCACTTTTCAACACTGCGTGTCTCTGAGGTTGGGAGAACAACAACAAACGGGAATGACAGCAAGAGGTGCGCGGGGAGGTGAACCTCTGCACGGACAGATCATCTGATTGGAAGAATGGCGCGTAGTGATACATTCTGTACTGCAAGTGAAATTGGACGTCACATCCCAAGCCTAGGGCTGCAACCAGTGTTGACACAACCCATCAGAAGGCGTTTGCACAACATTTGACTACGAGCTAGACATCCAGCTACAGGTGTTCCATTGACTACATGCCACTGCTCTCAAAAGCTATCATGGTGCACAGCAAGACAGCAATGAAGGCAGGAATGGAGGTATATCCTCTTCAGAGATGAGTCCTGATTGCCGGAGATTGGTCTGGAGATCACGTGGGCAACGCCATGCAAAGAGGCCTTCACAAAGGAACGTCACATCGGTCCTAATCCTGGGATTATGGTGTGGGGTGGCATAATGTACAGTAGCCAGACCCCTTTAGTCTACATTTGAGGTACGCTAAGAGCTCGGCGTTACATTGAATTGGTCATGGAACCAGTGGTACAGCCATTTCTCCAAAGTGTCCCAGAAGCCGTTTTTAAGCAGGGCAACCCCAGGCCGCATGATGCTCGTGCTACTGTGAGCAGCCTGTATGGCCTAAACCTGTTACCATGGCTTGCAGTGTCTCCGGACGTGTCCCCCATCAAGCACATCTTGGACATTATTGGTCGAGAATTACAAACGGAGCTGCCTGCAGCCAATATTTTGCGTGCTAAAGTGCATTCAGCGTGGCATAACATTCCTCAAGCAACCATTAATAACCTCATTAATAGCATGCCAAGGCATGTAAGTGCATGTATTTCTGCGTGTGGCACTCATACTCTATATAATGGTTCTCACCGGTTTGTTTGTGGATCCTCTGTGTCGTCTGAGAGATGGTGCTTGGAACCCAGGGCAATGCTTGGCACAGCGGGTTTAGAGGCAGTCGGATGAATAGGCCAGAAGTCAGGACAGGCAGCAGACGTCGTAACGGGTATGGATAGCAATAATTCAAGGCAGTCGGCAGGCAAGCATAGTCAAGTTCAGGCAGAGGTCACAACGGGAAATCCAGACAAAGGCAGAAGGCAAGGAAACAGGGAACCAGGGCACAGGGAAGCTCATGAAGATAACTTGGTTGAACAAGCATGGATCAGAGGGAGGGGGATCCTTAAATAGGAAGTCTTGGAATTTTAGCACGCACTGGCCCTTTAAGAAGGGAAGCGTCAGCGCGCACGCCCTCTAGTGGCTGCAGCCGCACATCGTGGATGACGGTCGTGGAGGGAGGTAACAGATGCACTTACCTGATGCCGCCCAGAGCCTGCAGAGCATCCGGATCGGGTAAGTGGAGCTCGGGACGAGCATGAGGGAATGCAGGGCGCAGGAACCGGAGCAAAGGCAGTGGAAGAGGCGGGGAACGGCGCGGCAGCGGTTACACTCGATACTGAATAACTCAAGATGTTTGAAAATTTTGTTTCCATTTTCTTATCCTTAGCACATCATTAATAGGTCTATCGATCCAGTGATTTTCACAATTCCAAAGCTTTTTCTAGATGTCCTGTGGTATCTAAAACAAAGTCGTTAGTAACAGATCCTTTAAGTCCTCTAAGTTGCAAGGTGGGACATCTGTGGATCGGACTAGTTTTTCTAGCACATCCCACATTCGGATTGAGATCGGGGGAATTTGGAAGCTAAGTGTTATGGGATTGCTAGTTGAGCAATTGCCAGATTGATCGTTTATGGAATTGCTAGGTGAGTGATTCCCCAATGGCCATTGGAGACTGTCAGGATCAAGCGTGCAAGTAAATCTGCAACCTCAAATCCGTCACAACTCTGATCAACAGAGTAGTAAGGCTACTCTATGATTTTCGCCAGAGCCCACCGCAAGGCAGGATAGTTTTTGCTGCAAAGAACCCAGGTTGTTTTAACAGAGTTCGTTATTGGATAACAGGTGCAATGCAGGCAATACCAGAACAGGTAACAAAGTGTAGCGCCCATGGCCGTGGGCCGTCGGGTTTACTTACCCCGCAACGGGCGCAACCATAGATCTGTGATCTGATAGCTCACTTCCGCTCTGGTCCACTGTGTCCCGTAGGGTGCGCGCGCACACTTGTGCCTGCTCTTAAAGGGCCAGCGTGCACACAAATGGGAGTCCTCATCATCAACTGCCATGATTCCCTGCACTATAAAAAGGGCCCTGCCCTTCTGATCCTTGCATGAGTGTTGTTAGTGTATCCCATCTCAGTCTTGCAAATGGTCCCTTAGTGTTATCCCATTCCAGTTGTTACCTGTGCCCTGTTACCTGTATCCCGTGCTGTGTTCTTGTTCCTGAGCCTATTAGTGTTGGAGTCGTGTCCTACTGCACCTGCTGTCGTTTTCCATGTCCAGTGTCCTCTCTCACATCCAGTGTCTTCTGCCATGTCCAGTGTCTTGTGCCACGTCCAGTGTCTTCTGACACGTCCACTGTCGTCTGCCACATACAGTGTCGTCTACCACGTCCAGTGTCGTCTGCCAAATCCAGTGTCATCTGCCACGTCTAGTATTATCCGCAACATCTGGTGCAACCTGCTGCACCCACCTCCATCCGTGCTGAAGCCTCAGCCACTGTCTGGATTTGTTCAGGTACACGTGTGTTATGAACTGCTATAGACTCTTGTATAGACTGTGACTAGGCCAGCTGCCTCTCCGCTACGGCGGAGCGGCCTAGTGGGCCCACATACCCTGTGACTAGGGGATGTCAGGAATAGCAGAGGTCAGAACCAGCCGGGATCAGAAAGTCCAAATCAGAAAGCAAGGGTTAATCCAGAGACAAGCCGAGGTCCAGTTCCAGGAAGTCAAAAGCCAAAGGTACAGAGTATAGTCAGTAGCTTGATCAAACACAGGGAAACCAGGAAATTCACAAGCAAAGAAAAAAGGGAGGAAGCCAGGTATAAATACTCCACCCTTACAACTGACAGGAAGAAAGACAGAGAAGTGGTATAGGCTCAACAAGTAAAACCAGAACCGCCCAGAAGCTAGAATAGTAGTCATGGCGAACTTATAGGAACAGACGTTTCCTAACATCTTGAACAACACCTTTGTCATGTTCCTCAAACCATTCCTGAACCATTTGTGCAGTGTAGAATATGGAGCTCTGTATAAGAAAATGGAGCTCCGTATAAGAAAATGGAGCTCCGACAGCTAATGTATCAAGATATATTAAGAAATTAATCATCTGAAAATGTTGGCCCTTAAAATTACTGTGTTAAAATTTGGAAATGGCGTTATTGACATTTTTCAGTGTGGGACAGTGTGACGACATGTAATATTTTACCACAAAGGACACCTGCTGTAGTTAGGTAACAAATTACTTTTAAACCACATGCTTAAATACACACGTTTTTAAGGACATGCTGTATTTCTTTTGTGCTTATGTGGTGTTTTGTCTCATTAACTTTAATTGCGATAAATGCTGGGAAAACCATATTTGAAAACGACAGTTATGATCTTTGAAAACAGTAAGCTTCTGTGATGTGCTAATGGTACAGTTCTCAGCAACCACTGCTGCTAAATTTGGGCTTTATAACATTTTATTCATTAGATAACCATCTGAAATAACGCAAGAACTGGATACACTTAGATTTCTCTCTAATGCTTTTCCTTTAATTTTACACACACCTGGGATTTATTGCTGAATGTTTACAATCCTTTTACATGTGGGGCGTACAGAAGAAGTCAGTGTAAGTACTGTAGGGGGTACAGATTACACTTTTTAAGGTATGTTACACATGTTTAAATGGTGCATGCATAAAACACACAGCTGTAAAGTTTTTGGAGGTTGTCACGCTACCTAAGTTTTGTTTTACTAAGTGCCACATTACTTCATTTGTGATAGTAATAATATAGACGTGACATTGAATGCACAAAATAAACATTACCCTTATGGAAACTCTTCCCTTTAGATCCTTTCTATCATATATTTAATAAACAGGGGCAGACATACCAGTGCAGACTATGCAGTTGCACAGGGGGCCAGTAGGTAAGGGGGCTCATTGACACCTTAAAAGCAGCTTCCTACTGTCTATTTTATTACATATAAGGGACTATGCTAATGAATTTCATGGTCCACAATTACCAATGGATTGTTAGAGTGACATAAGGGGGTACTCTATGATGTGTTATTAATATGTATAAACTATTTTTGTACGAGGGCCTTGTGATGTATTTGTCCACTCCAGGTCAAGCAGTACATAGTGGATGTCCCTTATTATTAGACCGTCCTATTGTGTATTATATAGTCATTACAAGACACCTTACCGTAATACATTTTTCGATTGAATATCACCTGAACTTACATGTAAAGCAATACATTATAAATTAATAACATATTGTGAAAATAACAGTTTGTAGGATTATGATACTTATTATAAGCGAAACTAATATCCCTCTTTAGATACATTGTTTATTATTTTAACCTGATTACAATGTTGCAATTTCTTAAACTTACATTCACTTATATAATGCTGTATTCATATTAAAATGTTGTTCAATTACTTAGTAATTCCTGCTTATTCCTGCTCAACTCCTGGAGCTTTATTCTTGCCATTTATTCTAGTTCTCTTGGAAGCCTAGTGCAGTGTATGACTAGAGGTGCAAGTGATCTGACAGAATTTGGGTATACAAAGGCAATTAATGTCCCATTTACAGTAATAAACGATATTTCCATGTTGTTCATTGCTTATCATTGATCTACATTCATTGCACATAAATAAAAAATCAGCACCATAGTTGGTTGTATCTGTAAATGTAAATGCGGCTCTTCTGAGATCTGTCGCGAGGCACCAATGAAATTCTCTTAAAGGTATACATGGTATACAAATGTACACACACACACACACACACACACACACACACACATATACACATACACACACACACACACACACACACACACACACACACACACACACACACACACACAGGAGGCATGTATATATATATATATATATATACACACACACACACACACACACACACACACGATGCATGTACACACACACACACACACACACACACATACACACACACAAGGCATGTATACAGACACACACATGAAGCATGTATACACACACACACACACACACACACGAGGCATGTATACATATACACACACACACACATCATGAGGCATGTATACATACACACAAACACAGGAGGCATGTATACATATATACACACACACACACACACACACACACACACACACACACACACGGC
The DNA here is from genome assembly GCF_050947455.1 of Rhinoderma darwinii. Taxonomy (NCBI): domain Eukaryota; kingdom Metazoa; phylum Chordata; class Amphibia; order Anura; family Rhinodermatidae; genus Rhinoderma; species Rhinoderma darwinii. Next base: position 255,494,738 of record NC_134688.1, on the reverse strand, counting down.
ATGTATACATACACACATGAGGCATGTATACACACACACGAGGCATGTACACACACACACACATACACACACACACGAGGCATGTATACATACACACACACACACACACACACACGAGGCATGCATGCATACACACACACACACACACACACAGGAGGCATGTATACACACACACACACACACACACACACACACACACACACGGCATGTATACACACACACACACACACACACACACACACACACACACACGAGGCATGTATACACACACAGGAGGCATGAATACATATATATATATATATACACACAGGAGGCATGTACACACACACGGCATGTATACATACACACACATATATATATAGTACAGATAATGTAGATGTTACCTGCAGTTCTATGTAACACCACAGATAACACACAGGGAAAGCTCTGTGAGTACAGATAATGTTATAGTGTTACCTGTAGTCCTATGTAATGCCACAAATAACACACAGTGATAACCACACACATATATACAAACAGACACACACACACACACACACATAGAAAAATATACATGTACACAGAGACATATATACATATATAAAGACACACATACTGAAACATATACACACAGACATATGTACAGAAAGGAACTTACCATCTCTCCTTGCTGCACAGGTTTCTTGCAGGATGGACTGTGGGCGGAGCTTCCTCCTCTGCTCTGCTTCCTCAGTGTGTAACGAGGAGCAGAGAATATAGAGTTCAAACGGCCTGCGCAGTGGCGTCCCCTACATGCCGGGAGGCTGCAGCGCCCTGTGCACTCGCACATGTCGCACACCCCTAAGGCCGGCCCTGAGTAGATGTTACCTGCAGTCCTATGTAACACCGCTGATAACACAGTGATAACTCTCTGAGTACAGATAATGTAGTAGTGTTGCCTGCAGTCCTATGTAACACCGCTGATAACACAGTGATAACTCTCTGAGTACAGATAATGTCATATAGGATAACTATACCCACAGATACATATAAATACACACAGAGGAATATATATATATATATATATATATATATATATATATATATATCTACGTGTGTGTGTGTGTGTGTGTGTGTGTGTGTGTGTGTGCGCGCGCGTGCGTGTGTGTGTGTGTGTATATATGTATGTATATCATACAGTGCACATCCAAACTGGAGATACACTTTAAAAATATTATTTTCATTAATTAATTGCCATGAATTGGTTAAAGTTTTATGGATTACTATATATGAAAATGTGGTGTTTCCCTTAAGGGCAGCAGAGTGTATAAGGGACAGCAGGGTATATAAGGGGCAGCAGGGTTTATAAGGGGCAGCAAGTATATAAGGGACAGCAGAGTATATAAGGGGCAGCAGAGTATATAAGGGGCAGCAGAGTATATAGAGGCAGCAAGGTATAAAAGGGTCAGTATGGTATCTGGGGGTCAGCAGGGTATATAAGAGGCAGCAAGGTATATAGGGATAGCAGGGTATATAGGAGCAGCACGGTATATAGGGGCAGCATGGTATATAGGGGCAGCATGGTATATAGGGGCAGCAGGGTATATAAGGGGCAGCAAGGTATATAGGGATAGCATGGTATATAGGGGCCGCAGAGTATAAAGGTGGCAGCAGGGTGTATAGGGGCAGCACGTGTAGCGCCCATGGCCGCGGGCCGTCGGGTTCACTCACCTCCCGACGCTCGCAGCCATGGATCTGTGAGCGCTGGCCTCCGTCTCCCTCCTAGGAGATGCCAGCGCTCACTTCCGCTCCGTCCGGCTGGGTCCCGTAGGGTGCGCGCGCACGCTCGCGCCCGCTCTTAAAGGGCCAGCGCGCGCACATGAAAACAATGTTCATTAACCCACATGATTTCCTGCCCTATAAGAATGCCCCAGCCCTTCTGATCCTTGCCTGAGCGTTGTTAGTCTTTCCCAGTCTGTCTCGCAAATGGTCCCTTAGTGTCTCCCGTTCCAGCTGTTACCCGTGCCCTGTTACCGTTCCTGTATTCCGCATTGTTCCCGTGCCTACCCGTGTTCAAGTGACATCTGTCACGTCAAGTGCCATCTGCCACGTCAAGTGCCATCTGCCACGTCAAGTGCCATCTGCCATGTCTAGTGCCATCTGCCACGTCAAGTGCCATCTGCCACGTCAAGTGCCAACTGCCACGTCAAGTGTCTTCTGCCACGTCAAGTGCCATCTGCTCATCGGATACTGCCCGCCACGTCTGGCGCCACTTTCCGCACCTGCCTCCATCCGTGCTGAAGCCACAGCCACCGCCCGGACTATTTCAGGTACCTAAGCATTACTGTCTGCCATCTTACTTTCACATAGACTGTGACCTGGTCAGCTGCCTCCCCGGCTACGGCGGAGCGGCCTAGTGGGTCCACAAACCCAGTGTCCGTGACAGTACGGATATCTTCATTTTATCTGTTCTAATTTAATATTGAACACACACTTTTACAAAGAGACATAAACACATGCAGGCACGCACGCACACACACACACACACACACACACACACACACACACACACACACTGTAACATATACACATACAAAACACAGAGACACATACTGTATACACACACATACACACACACACACACATACACACACACACACACACACACACACACAAAGTAACACCTATACGCGTAGAAACTTACCATCTCTCCTTGCTGACAGGATCACAGGTTTCTTGCAGGACGGGCTGTTGGCGTAGCTTCCTCCTCTTCTGTTTGTTCCTCGGCTCTTATTTACTCCATGTGTGTAACTAAGAGCAGAGGACAGAGTAAAGGCAGAGGGGGCCTACATGCTGGGAGGGTGCAGCGCCCTGTGCACTTGCACAGCTCACACACCGCTAAGGCCGGCTCTGACCTGCCCCTGAGGTAGGCTATTCCAAGGGTTCACAGTAATCACAGTAAAGAAGGCTTGTCGCCTCTGGAGCTTGAACCTTTTTTTCTCTAGATGGAGGGTGTGCCCTCTTGTATTTTTAGGGCATTATACATGGAACAGGTTTTCACTATATAAGGGCCACTCATATATTTATATTAGTTAATTATGTCCCCTCTTAGTCATCTTTTTTCAAAGCTAAATAGGTTTAATTCTTTTAATCTTTCCTCATAACTTAGATTCTCCATGCCCCTTATTAACTTCGTCGCTCTTCTTTGTATTTTTTCAAACTCCAGGGCATCCTTTCTATGAACTGGAGCCCAGAACTGAACTGCATATTCTAGATGAGGCCTCACTAATGCTTTGTAAAGTGGTAATATTATATCCCTGTCCCACGAGTCCATTCCTCTTTTAATATACGACAGTATCCTGCTGGCCTTGGAAGCAGCTGATTGACATTGCATGCTGTTATTTCGTTTCTGATCTACAAGTACACCCAGATCCTTCTCAATAAGTGACTCTTATAGTTTAGCTCCTTCTAGGACATATGAGGCATGAAGATTGTTGGTACTCGGATGCATAACTTTACATTTATCTAGATTAACCCCTTCAGGATTGAGCCTGTTTTGGCCTCGAGGATGCAGCCGATTTTTTCAAATCTGACGTGTTACTTTATGCGGTAATAACTTTGGAATTCTTTTACCTATCCAAGCCATTCCAAGATTTTTTTTTCTCTTGACATATTGTACTTTATGTTAGTGGAAAAATTTGGTAGATAAATTCAGAATTTATTTGTGAAAAACACCAAAATTTAGAGAAAATTTGCAAAATGTGCATTTTTTTCTAAATTTAAATGTATCTGCTTGTAAAATAGATAGCAATACCACACAAAATAGTCACTAGTTAACATTTCCCATATCTCTCCTTTATGTTTTGCATCTTTTTTTGTACATCCTTTTGTTTTTCTAGGATGTTACACGGCTTAAAACTTTAGCAGGAGTTCTCACATTTTCTAGAAAATTTACAAAACCTATTTTTTTAGGAACCAGTTCAGTTCCGAAGATGCTTTGAGGGCCTTATATATTAGAAAGTCCCCATAAATAACTCCATTTTAAAAACTGCACCCCTCAAAGTTTTTCAAAACAGCATTTAGAATGTTTCTTATCCTTTGGGCGTTTCACAGGAATTAAAGCGATGTGGAGGGGAATTTTTTTTTTTTTTTTTGCCAAAATTCACTTGTAATGCACATCTTTTGGTACCACAGAAGGTTTGACCTGAAAAATGCAATTCAATATTTATTGCCCAGATTCTGCAGTTTTTAGAAATATCGCACATGTAGCTCTAGTGTGCTAATGGAGTGAAACACAGGCCTTAAAAGCAAAGGAGCACCTAGTAGATTTTGGGGCCTCCTTTTTTTTTAGAATATATTTTAGGCACCATGTCAGGTTTGAAGAGGTCTTGTAGTGCCAAAACAGTGGAAACCCCCCAAAAGTGACCCCATCTTGGAAACTACATCCCTTGAGGATCTTGTTTAGGGGTATAGTTAGCATTTTTACCCCACAGGGTTTTTACGTAGACATTTTTAATTTTTACAAGGAATAAAGGAGAAAAAGTACCCCAACATTTGTAAAGCAATTTCTCCCGATTACGGCAATACTCCATATGTGGTAATAAACTGCTGTTTGGACCCATGGCAGGGCTCAGCAGGGAAGAAGCGCCATTTGGATTTTGAAGCGCAGATTTCACTGGAATGGGTTTTCGGTGCTATGTCGCATTTGCGAGGCCCTGGAAGGACCAAAGCAGTGGAAACCCCCCAAAAGTGAACCCATTTTGGAAACTACACCCTCAAGGATTTTATCTAGGGGTATAGTTAACATTTATGACCCCACAAGTTTTTATTGTTTATGTTTTGTGAATTTTGAAAGACAAAAAACAACAAAGAAGTTCCCTTATACACTGGGAGAGGTAGGGGAGTGATCACAGCGATCAAACTTTTTTTTTTCACTCTTCTCCTTCCAATGATCTCTCCGACATACATTCATCTTATTTATCTTGGTGCTTGAACCCCTAGCTATGATGATCCTCCAAAATCTAGACATTAAGGGACTGGAACTATGGGGTTTCCACTGTTTCGGTCCCTCCAGGGCGTTGCAAACGTGACATGGCACGGAAAACCAGTGGAATTCTGGCGTGAAAAATAACATCTTCAATTTTTTTTTACAAATGTTTCATTTATAGGACAGATTGTTCAGATCATGCAAGTGAAAAGATTCACCTCAACATTTATTAGTCTATTTGTATTGCGTTCAGAGATACCCCCAAAGTGGTCCAAATATGGTGTGTGGACAAATGGCAGTGCCTGGAAGTGAAGGACCAGTCTTAGATTTTCAGGGCCCAAGTTTTGCATGATTGGTTCAACAGCCCCATTTGATCTTTGAAGACACTCTGAGCCCCCAGAAATGACCCCATTTAGAAAACTACGCCCCTTAAAGAATTTATCTAGGGGTGTGATCACTTTTTTGACCCCACAGTTGTGGAAATTTGGCGTGAAAAATAACATTTTCACAAATGCTTCATTTATAAGACAGATTTTTTTCAGACACAGAACATGCAAGTGCAGAAAAGAACCTCAACATTTATTAGGCTATTTCTTCTGTGTTTAGAAATACCCCCAAATTGGCCCTAATCTGCTGTTGCTGGACATATGGCGGGGCCTGAAAGTATTGGAACACCACAAGGATTTTGAAGCCTTATTTTACTTGCATGAGTTTTGGGCACATATCATGTTTGCATAGGCCTAAAAAATTGTGCAGATACTACACCCAGGGGTGTAACTAGGAAAGACTGGGCCCCATAGCAAACTTTTGACTGGGGCCCTCCCTCCCCTGGGTGTCACACAACCCCCCCCTTGTAGATAGTGCCTTTTTTACAGCCCCCCCTGTAGATAATGCCATACAGCCCCCACTGCAGATAACGCCATACATCCCCCTGTAGATAACGCCATACAGCCCCCCTGTAGATAGCGCCATACAGCCCCTCTGTAGATAACGCCATACAGCCCCCCTGTAGATAATGCCATACAGCCCCCTCTGTAGATAACGCCATACAGCCCCCTCTGTAGATAACGCCATACATCCCCCTGTAGATAACGCCATACAGCCCCCTCTGTAGAGAACACCATACAGCCCCCCTGTAGAGAATGCCATACAGCCCCTCCTGTAGATAACGCCATACAGCCCCCTTTGTAGATATCTACAGAGGGGGCTGTATGGCGTTTACAAAGGGGGCTGTATGGCGTTATCTACAAAGGGGGCTGTACGGCGTTCCCTACAGGGGGGGGCTGTATGGCGTTCTCTACAGTGGGGGCTGTATGGCGTTATCTACAGGGGGCTGTATGGCGCTATCTACAGGGGGGCTCTATGGCGTTCTCTACAGGGGGATGTATGGCGCTATCTACAGGGGGGCTGAATGGCGTTATCTACAGAGGGGGCTGTATGGCATTATCTACAGGGGGCTGTATGGCGTTATCTACAGGGGGATGTATGGCGCTATCTACAGGGGGGCTGTATGGCGTTCAGTTGTGGAAATCTGGCGTGAAAAATAACATTTTTAATTTTTTCACAAATGCTTCATTTATAAGACAGATTTTTTTCATACACAGAACATGCAAGTGCAGAAAAGAACCTCAACATTTATTAGGCTATTTCTTCTGTGTTTAGAAATACCCCCAAATTGGCCCTAATCTGCTGTTGCTGGACATATGGCGGGGCCTGAAAGTATTGGAACACCACAAGGATTTTGAAGCCTTATTTTACTTGCATGAGTTTTGGGCACATATCATGTTTGCATAGGCCTAAATAATTGTGCAGATACTACACCCAGGGGCGTAACTAGGAAAGACTGGGCCCCATAGCAAACTTTTGACTGGGGCCCTCCCTCCCCTGGGTGTCACACAACCCCCCCTTGTAGATAGTGCCTTTTTTACAGCCCCCCCTGTAGATAACGCCATACAGCCCCCTGTAGATAGCGCCATACAGCCCCCCTGTAGATAACGCCATACAGCCCCCCTGTAGATAACGGCATACAGCCCCCTCTGTAGATAACGCCATACAGCCCCCTCTGTAGATAACGCCATACAGCCCCCCTTGTAGATAACGCCATACATCCCCCTGTAGATAACGCCATACAGCCCCCTCTGTAGAGAACACCATACTGCCCCCCCTGTAGAGAACGCCATACAGCCCCCCCTGTAGAGAAAGCCATACAGCCCCCGCCCCTGTAGGGAACGCCATACAGCCCCCCTGTAGGGAACGCCATACAGCCCCCCCCCCCCTGTAGGGAACGCCGTACAGCCCTCCCCCTGTAGGGAACTCCGTACAGCCCCCCCTGTAGGGAACGCCGTACAGCCCCCCCTGTAGGGAACGCCGTACAGCGTCCCCCTTCCCAAAAAAATACGATCTACAGTGTGTCCTACAAAAGACATGTATCCCCTATCCACAGGATAGGGGATACATGTGTGATCGCTGGCAGCGATAGGGAGAACGGGGGACCGAAGGTCCCCTGAAGTTCTCCATGACTAACCTCTGACTTCCGGCGTCTGCGCAGCTCAATAAAAATGAAAGGAGCGCTGGTCACGCATGCGCACAAGTGCGACCGGCGCTCCATTCATTTCTACGGAGCTGCCGACACAGACCCCGGAAGTCCGAGGTTTGTGATGGAGAACTTCAGAGGATAGGGGATACATGTCTTTTGTTTAATGGCAGAGCGGGGAGATACCTCAGTATCTAGTGTTCAGTGGCGTCGCGCTGTAGCAGCCATAGCGGCTGCTAGCGGAGCCTCCGGCCATGGTGGGGGCCCGTGCCGGCGGGCGACACGGGCCCCCTCATGCCGCGGGCGCCGTAGCAGCCGCTACGGCTGCTACGGCGGTAGTTACGCCACTGACTACACCATATTACAAATCCAAGGTATTCATCTAGGGGTATGATGAGACATTTTAGTATTGTTATGGAGGATGTTACATTTTTAAATGGTGAATTGTTTATGGTAAGTGAAAGGGACAGTAATTGTAAATGAAAGGGACGATAATTTTAACCAGTTCAGAATCGGGCTATTTTGAGCCTTCAGGACGAGACACCGTTTAGCCGTTTTTAGCACGCGTTAGTCAAATGGCTATAACTTTTTTATTTGTTGGGTTAGCGACGTGATTTTTGCGATTGTTTTTTCCGTAGACAATGCAGGTTTCTTTTTTTTTATCATTTTTATACACATCCTTTTTGCTATTTTTGAATTTTTGGGCTTAAAGTTTGAAAATAATAGTAAAAAAATAAGCTTTTTTAATTTTCAGCTATTTTTTTTGGGTAATAACATAGTTTTAGCCTAAAATAGACCTTTTATTTGTGATCATCATTGTCTACCGGAAATGTTAATATGTTACATGTCTATATTAGGGTAATTGGCTCAGGGCTAGTGTTACGACAATGATTGGCAGGGGGAAACGTTTTTTTTGTGGTGGGTATTTTATGTGTATTTATTATTATTTTTTGCACTTTACTTTACTTTTATTTTTTTATTACTATGGTCTGTCCCTCAAAGGTCAGAAAAGACCTTTGGGGGACTTTATATATTTTTTTTCATTCTTTTACACCATCTTTTTCAACTGTAACTAAACCCCAGTTACAGGGGAAATCAACCCTCTCATAGTGACTATTATTACTAATAGGGCTGTGCTGGGTCTAGTAAGACCCAGCAGCAGTCTGCCACTAATGGCACCCGGCGATCATGTGATCAGACTCGACATTCAGCTGCCCGACCACTCGTGCAACAAGTTAAAACCTGCGCTGTAAATAGTCTATGGCGCGGGTTTTAAGGACCCTGACCGCTGGCCGTAAATACACAGTCAGCGGTCGGGAACCAGATAAATGAAAGGGATGTATGAAAAGAAAATTGAGAACTACAGAGAGGTGTGGTATATCTGGAAGCGCTCCTTTATACACAGTCTGGGGTGGGAGGGACAAGTGTTGCGTTGGTATGTCGTGTCTCTTCTCATGCCTCTTCTGGCAAAGACACGACACTTTTTCAGGGAGCGGCTTTTTTTCTCCGTGGGTGGCTTTTTGTTCTGTGGGTGGCACTTCACCTGGAAAGTGCTGCCCTGGAACTATCCTGGGAACATCACAACTTACAGAGGTAGAACTTTCTCCTACCTCTGCCACATTACCAGAGAGAAGGGATTTTTATTACTTTCTACTGGTATTCAAGGTATGTCCCCCTCATGACCAGTGCTCCTGTAAATTACAAAGGAGTTGTACAATGACATTTGGATCAAGTACACCTTCAGTTTTTTGTATCAAATTGTTCATTTCCACATGCCATTGTATGGCTTGAGCATCTGGTCAGATAAGTCCACACCCCCCCTATAAATTTATTATACGCCTAAATGCAAACAGGCAGTTGAAGTGGTGGTGGATGTTGCACCACGCACATGATTACAGTACTGGACAGTTTTCCAGCAGTGAGGCAGGGACTCCTAGCGTCATAGATAACTATGACGATAAGAGCCTGGCTCTCTCCAGTGTGTTCGGTCCAGGAAATACTGCCGAAATACGGTCCGTATATCAGAGACCGAACACGCTCGTGTGAATCCGACCTAACACTGCACACTTTTCTTTTAGTGTTTTATGAATTTTGAAAGAAAAAAAACAACAAAAAATTTCCCTTATACACTGGGATAGGGAGCGGAGTGATCACAGTGATCAAAATGTTTGTTTTTGTAACTCTTCTCCTTGCAATGATCTCTCCGAAATACATTCACCAACAGGGGAGTTCAGAGCCTGTAAACACATTTTACTGTAATTCTATGCTCCGATTGGTAAGTCTGTACAGACTAACCAATCGGAGCGATCTCCGACCAGGGACCGCTTTGGTAGGACCCTTGTACTCTAGCTCGGGACCAGGTACAGTTAACCGCCGCTGCGGTGTAGCGCCGCTTGGCGGTTAACTTTTAAAGTGCACAGGTAACTGCACGTCATGGTGCGCAAAGTTACTGCTCACCTGGACGTGCAGTTACGTCAAGGTGCGGGACGGGGTTTAACCTCATTTGCCAAGGGGATGTCCAGTCACTCAGTGTGTCTAAATCGGCTTGTAATGTATGAACATCTTCCATAGACTAAACTATATTACATAGCTTGGTGTCATCTGAAAAAATAGAAACAGTGTTATTAATCCCATCCTCTATATTATTAATAAATAAGTGGAATAATAGTGGTCCCAGCACTGAACCCTGGGGTACACCACTTATAACCGGTGACCATTTAGAGTAAGAATCATTGACCACAACTCTCTGGATACGGTCCTTGAACCAATTTTCAATCCAATTATAAACTATACTTTCTAAACCTATAGACCTTAATTTACCCATTAGAGGTCTATGAGGCACAGTGTCAAATGCCTTTGCAAAGTCCAAAAACACTATATCCAGAGCGGTCCCTCCATCTAGGCTTCTTCTCATCTCTTCATAAAAATAAATCAGGTTGGTTTGACAACTTCTGTCCTTAGTAAAACAGTGCTGGCTGTCACTTATATAACAATTTTTTGTCACATACTCCTGTATATAGTCCCTCAATAGCCCTTCAAACATTTTTTCCCACAACGGATGTTAAGCTTACTGATCTATAATTACCCGGGGAAGACCTGAAGCCCTTTTTGAAAATAGGCACCACATTTTTCCTGCGCCAGTCCCTTGGCACTATACCGGTCACTAGAGAATCTCTGAATATTATGAAGAGGGGGACAGAAATAATTTAACTATGTTCTTTAAGAACTCTTGGGTGTAACCCATCTGGTTCTGGAGACTTGTGCACATTTATTTTATTTAACTTAGCTTGGACCATATCTACATTCAGCCAATTCAATATATTAGTTGATGCATTAACAGAACTGGCACCGGCTACATCAGCTGCTCTTTCTTATGTTGTATATACAGAGCTAAAGAACCCCTTTAGTAACGCTGCCTTCTCTTGATCCCCTGTGACTAACTCCCCATTACCACTATTTAGGGGCCCTACATGTTTAGACCTTGGCTTTTTTGCATTTATATACTTGAAGAATTTTGGGGGATTTGTTTTGCTATCACTGGCCACCTGCCTTTCATTTTGTATTTTTGCTGATTTTATTACTTTTTTGCAGATTTTATTAAGCTCTTTGTAATTTACAAAGGCTACAGCTGTACCCTCAGATTTTTATTTTTCAAATGCCCTTTTTTTGTCATGTCTTGCCCTTTTTACAGAAGGTATCAGCTATATGGGGTTTAATTTTAGTTGTTTATACTTGTTACCTATAGGAATAAATTTTACGCTATAATTGCCAAAAGTAGATTTTAAGATCTCCCATTTATCATTTGTACATTTATTTTATATTAGTTGTTCCCAGTCTATGTCCTGAATTGCAGCCCTCATCCTGGGAAAGTTGGCCTTCTTAAAATTAAGTGTTTTTGCCCTCCCAGACTGTGTTTGTTTATTGCACTATAGGTAAAATGCAACTATATTGTAGTCACTGTTACCAAGCTTTTCACGAACATTGACATTCCCAACAAGCTCTGCATTATTAGAAATTACCAGATCCAACAGAGCTTAACCTCTAGTCGATTCTTCCCCCACTGGGCCATAAAATTATCCTGCAACAGGTTTCTCCCCTTCGTATTTGTAGCCGAACCATGACACCAATTAATATCCTGGTAATTAAAAACTCCCATTATGACTACAGTACCCTCCTGTCCCGCCCGCTCCATTTGTTTATATAGCTGACCTTCCATCTTCTCAGTTATATTAGGGGGGTGTATAGATTACAATAAATATATTTTTTTCAGTGTTTACCTCCCTTTGTAATTCTACCCATAAGGTTTTAACCTCCTCACAATCTTCACCCACAATTGCCTCTTTCACACTTGCCTTCATATCACTTCTCACATACAGACATACACCACCGGCTTTCCTATTTGCCATGTCTTTCCGAAACAGTGTAAAACCCTAAAGATTTACAGCCCAGTCATGAGAAGAGTCTAGCCATGTTTCAGCAACACCACCTATATCAATATGTTCCTCCAGTACCAAGGCCTCAAGCTCCCCCATTTTGCTTGCTAGACTTCTTCCATTTGTGAACATACACTTTAACTTGCTTTTTGATTTTTCACATTCAGTATTAGAAATGCGATTATTTGACATTTTTTGGGCACATTTACCCTCAATGTTGTTTTGTAACAAAAGGATCTCCTTATGCTGTTGTGTAGTCCTCTCCCCACAGTCTATTTCTCCCCCAACAATATAGTCTGACCCCTCTCTAACCTAATTACCACTTTATTTTCTACATTGACCTCCCTCCTCAGCCCTAGTTTAAATACTCCGCCACCCCAGCTAGAATTCTCTCCCACAGCACAGCGGACCCCTTCATTTCAGGTGCAAATCATCTGCAGAATACAGTTTGTACACCAATGAAATGTCAGCCCAGCCCATGCATTTAACTCCCTGAGCTCCCGCTGTCTTTCCTGTGATGCGCATGGCACTGGCAGTATTCCTGAGAATACAACCTTGGAGGTCCTTCCCTTCAGCTTGTAGCCTAGTTCTTTAAAATTATTCTTAAGGCTCCTCCACCTACCATGTATACTGTCGTTGGTACCCACATGGACCACAACAGCTGGATCATCACCAGCCCCTCCCAGTAATCCACAACTAGGGCTGCCATTTCTGAGACCGACACCCTCGCATCATCACCCAACTTGGCAATTTTGCTTGGAATAACAGAAACAGGAGTGGCCTTCTTTTTCTTGGACCCCTTTCTACTCCCCCTAACTACATTAACCAGCTACTTGCCTGGTCCTGCTGACCCATGTCTTCACCCTCCAGTCCTACTAACTGCGTGCTCCGCTCAAGATTGTCTATCGACCTCAGTGTTGCATTTTGCACCTCCAGATCTCGAATACGAGCTCCTAGGTGAACAACATGCTCACATCTGCCACAGAGGTGTTCACCCTGGAACTCCTGCTCCAATCGTGCATACATAGGGAAAACTGTGCACTGAAGAAAACCTCCAATCCTGTTATCCATTATCCCAGTTAGAAAGAACAGTAAAACATTTAAAAAGTAAAAGAAGAGTACTTACAGGGACTTTAACTCCTCTTTTCAACTCAGGTTTATTAACTCCACTTATTACACGATCCACTTATCCAGCAAGCTCAGTGAGAGCATCTTTTTTTTATGTTTTCTATTATTAAGAACATTAAAGGGGTTGTCCCACAAAGGACATTCATCACCTATCCATAGGATGAATGTAATCCAAGGCAAATGTTCAATCGCCGGGGAGCCCACCGCACCCCCACCAGAATTGTGGCCCTGAGCTGTCTGCCCCACCATTGCACAACCGCAGTGAGGAGAAGCCCAAAGAGAGTGGTGGCTGCGTATGGACCTGACTGCTCCACTCAACGTCCACTGGGCTAAAGGAAATAGAAAAGCACGTAACTCAGCTGTCTCCGTCAGCCGCATAAACACCAAGCAGAGCACCCCTATCGTGGCCACACAGTGAGGAGGAATAGGGAGCCCAGGACCCCAGCTCCAGTGATTGCCAAGGTGCCAAGCGCAGGGCCCCCAGTGACACAACACCTCCACCCATCCTGTGGACAGGAGACAAACTGCATCTTTTTGGCTTGTCAACTATAGAAGTTCACCCAAGGAATATCCACATGCCTAGAGGCTCCTAAAAATTACTGAAGCTTGCCATAGACCTAAAGATTATTATTAGTGATCCAATTGTGATCAATGATTTTTAATGAAAATCATATACTCCTGACTGATGAAAACCTTCTCTAAGAGTTAGGACACTTATTGTTCATAGAGATGTAGCCATCTTTATCTTGACTTTTAACGCATTATATACACAGTGTCAAGAATCTTTAACCTATCAGAGTCAAGATAAAGACAGCTACATCCGTACTTCAAAACTTTTCTTGATTGACTGTTAGCTATACATGCTACCATTGTATAGTTTATTGTCTGGAAAATTACATGTGAATCTCTGAAAATAAAGACTGGCAGAGCACAAAGGACAATAGTTTAAATGTTGCATCCAGATCCTACTATCCTACTATTACTTTACAGGCACCCCTTAAAAATATTTCAGTATTTTCTTCAGTAATTGCCTATTTTTACTTAATTTATGCCCTAGATTGCTGATCCATGTCAATGCACAGCAGCGCTACATGTATTATTGTACAAGTTTTATGTTTATTGACACAACATTGGATGAACCTATAGCAGAGTGTAAAAACCATTGGCTCAGATGAGCAAATTTCTACAAAAATGTTAGGAGCAAAAAAACAAAACAAAATGCTCCTGTTTTATCTGTAGTAGCAAAATGTCATTCTGCGCTTAGTGGTCTATTTAGTTACCATCACCATCATTGGACTGGGTTACTTTGGGCCCACTAGAGGATATGATTCTGAGGGGTCACCCTCCATCTGTACAAAACATGTAAACATCCACTCTTAACCTGTTGCCGACACAGGACGAGAATGCTCGTCCTGAGCGGCGGGTACTTCGCGCATTAGGACGAGCATTCTCGTCCTGTGTGACAGCCGTCACTGCGCGCGATCGAGAGCGGGGCAACGGCTGTAATACATAGCCACGGCCCCGCTCTGACAGCGGAGAGAAAAGAAACATCCTCTCTCCGCCGTTAACCCTTTGAATGCCGCAATGAAAGCTGATTGCGGCGTTCGAGGAGGGGGGACTGCACATTGATCGTGACACAGAAAATAACTGTGACGCGATCAAAGCCCATAACTTGTATGGCCAGACAGCCCAGGGTCCATTGAAGGACCCCAGGGCTGTCTGACCATATTTCCTGTTGTTAGGGCATACTGAGGTATGCCCTAACAACTGCCTGTGTACAATCAGTACACAGGCTAATGTACTAGTATATAGATATATTCCATTACATTACAGTTAAAAAAATCAAAATTAAAATTAAAAGTCCCTTTATGGGATTAAAAAACAAAGTTAAATGAATATATTAAAAAAAAAATCATAAATAAATAAATAAATAAATAAATAAAAAGTAAAAAAATACACAGAAATACAAATTTTTCTATAATAAATAAACTTTTTAAAATATAAGTCCCAAAACATGAAATAATATACACATATTTGGTATCGACACGTCCGTAACAACCTGTACAACAAATGTATAACATTATTTATGATAATCGATGTATGGTGTAAGAAAAAATATTAAAACTGCAGCGGAACCGCTTTTTTTTCTGCATTTTCGCCAAAACAAAAATTTATATAAATGAAACGATAATATACTTGTACCAAAAAATGATACCTACATAAAATAAAACTCGTCCCGCAAAAAACAAAGTCTCATACAACTACGTCGTACAAAAAATAAAAAAGTTATGAGCGTCGGGATGCAAAGAGGGAAATGTAAAAAAATTGTTCTGTCCTCAAGGCCAAAATTGACCGTGTCCTTAAAGGGTTAATTGGATCGTAAACTTTATGGTTATCATTGCAGACATATCATCAATATGGTCAGATAGTTTATTAATGACTCAACCTATAAGAATCAGACCTGATTGACTCCAAAGTCAGCTCTACATGGGGCTGTCATCTGCTGGACCTTTTGGAGCGATTATTGTGTGGTAGGATCCTCTGTTACTCTGGTTGGCCAGTCACTGTGAAAACTGTCTTCTGTTTACCTCAAATTTAAAAATGTTCCACTTTGCAAATACTGCCATATCGCTGCTGTTACATTAGTTGTTACAAATATTCTTGTCCTTCTCCATGTAAAAACCTAAAAGTCACTGCGTTGAGTCACTATGTGTATAGGCATATAAGCATGTCTCGTAGTTTCTGCAATTTTCATTTCTACTGTAATATTCTCTAAATTGCTCATTTGTTCTGTCTGTCCAAGCATTTCTGAATGGTGTGACAATCCTGACCTCTGCCACCTCTACTGGGAGGCTACTGAAAGAAATGTGGACACTCCTCTCATAACACAGATGTTCTTCTTCTTTCATATATGAGTTAACCTACAATCCCCATTTCCATTTATCTGAAATGACTCTAACCACGTAGACAGCTCTAAATACTTAATACCAACATTTTCCAGAATCATGTTTCAACAGATCTTAGAAACACAAGGATGTTATGCTCAGGTTTGACATTCGATGATAAGTGAAAGGAGTGGTTTGGCTATAAAATAGGACTAGAAACTGGGATATGTGTAAGATAGAGGACTTTCCCTTCGGTTCACACCACTTATAGTTTTCTGTTCTGCCTATGACTCAAATACACATTTTACTCCTCCATTATGGGCTCCTGGCTGTTTACAACTCAGCGTAAGATGTTGGCAGGAGCTGTAGCTCTTTTGGATGACTGAGATATTCACCCCTCCCCGTGTCTGCTTCAGGGCCCCCTCTGTGTCTAGATCCAGATGTGTTTTACGCATTAGATTATTCTCTATAAACTCCAAGCTCTGATGTCAAGGGGTTTATGTACAAAAGCTGGTTCAAT
Source organism: Rhinoderma darwinii (assembly GCF_050947455.1). Taxonomy (NCBI): domain Eukaryota; kingdom Metazoa; phylum Chordata; class Amphibia; order Anura; family Rhinodermatidae; genus Rhinoderma; species Rhinoderma darwinii. The sequence continues at coordinate 255,478,294 of NC_134688.1, read as the reverse complement.
TAAAGTATCCCAGCGTGGCACTGGTTTACTTCTCGATATTTAACCCTTGTAAAAAAAAAAATATATATAAATTTTAAAACAGAATCTTAGACATGTGAAGATGCATGCACTAAAAGAGTTGCTCATAAAATGCAATATAAATGTGATTGCTTTAAATGTGTTGGGTAATATCAGCATTTTTCCAAATTCGACCTCCCCTGGCTACCTTAGAATAGCTCAATCTGAATGTGGGACATAGTCATATGCTTTCCAGTTGTTACTCTTTCCTGGCTCTCCATGTATCCAAATCTATAACTATAAAAAGAAAACCAACTTGCAGTTCTTTACAACGTGGAAAAATTGCACTTACCTTATGTAGAATTGTATCATTTTCATGGCTACACAGGGCAATATAATTATTCATCTACATGAATATTTTTCAAATTTTTTTCTCATATAGTTTAGTGAAATTATTTGGTTTAATGCCATAAACAACTATTCTGCATCCTGTCTTGGAATTAATCCAGTGGAGCCCAGGTTGTGTATATTGCCTCAAGGATGGAACCATCTAAAATTGTACAACTCTCTTCTGGTTAAAGCGAGAACTTTCCGGGAGTAGTGATCAAATCTGAAATTGCATAATTAAAAGCACATTAACATGCCTTGATTTTAATGGTTTCCTTTTCATCCTATTATCCTCAATAATGGTTCAAATATGGCACAATGTCTCATATGAAACCTGTGGGGTCAGAAGCGGGAGGGATTAATATATTGTTTTTGTTTTGTAGGAGGCTACATAGGTGAATACCATCATTCCATGAAGAACCGTCGTGGCAAGCCTTAAAGGCTGTGTACACCTTGGAAAACAATTTATTATTTATTTTTTTTTAAATAAAAATATATATCGGTGTGATTGGGGCAATTTTGTAATTATATTTCATTAGAAATTATTCTTACTTTTTCAGATACAGCTGCTTTGTATCCTGTATTGTCCGTAATGACCCACACTATAAAAACATAATGTTATTTTTCCCACACGGTGAGTACCACAAAAAAATAACAAAACAAACAATGCCAGAATCAGTATTTTTTGGTCACCACCCCTTCCAAAACATAGAATAAAAATTGATCAAAAAGTCACATGTACCCCAAAACTAATAAAAACTCCAACCCATCCTGCAAAAAATAAGCCACTACACTGCCTTTTTGACTTAAAAATAAAAAAGTTATGGTTCGCAGAATATGGTGACAAAAAAAAAGTAAAAAGAAATATGTGATTTTAATTGTGCAAAAAGTAAAATTGTCATTTATAGCCCACGGTGAACACTGTAAAAAAAAAAAAATTATAGAAAAGATAGTCAGAATTGCTGGTTCTTGGTCACCTTGCCAAAAAATGGAATAAAATGTGATAAAAAAAATCACGTGTACCCCAAAACCGTACCAATGAAAACTACAGATTGTCCCGCAAGAAATAAGTGCTCACACCGATCCCTTTTTTGAAAAAATAAAAAAGTTCTGGCTCTCAGAATATGTTAACACAAAATGTGCATTATCCAAGAGCGGATAAGATCGTGCACCATTTATCAGTGCGACACTGGCCACATATCCATGAATTATTATTTATTTACCCCATTATTATACCCTCTTATGCCCTGATGTACTCCGCACATATTGCATATGCCCCCACATTATAAATTTAAATAGCAGCAAAACCCCAAACAGAACAACTACCAAGCTAAATCTAAACTCCAAAAGCCAAATGGTGCTCACTCCCTTCTGAGACCTACAGTGTGCCCAAACAGCAGTTTACATCCACATATACAGCATCACCATTCCCGGGTGAACCCGCTTAACAGTTTACGAGGTGTGTGTCTTCGGTGGCACAAACTGGGAACAACATATTGTGCACTAAAATGGCATATTAGCGGAAAATTGCAATTTTCACTTAGCACCATCTGCTGCGCATTAATTACTAATGAAAAAACACCCGTGGGGGCAAAATGCTCACTGGGGTGTAGTTTCCAAAATAGGGGTCACTACTTGGGGGTTTGTTTTACTACTTGACCTCAGAGCCCTGCAATTCACCAAAATAAACCTCAAATGCGCATGTTGCTCTTCACTTATGAGCCCTGTCATATGTCCAGGGAAGTGATAAAGGGGTGTAGTTTCCAAAATGGGGTCACTTCTTGGGGGCTTCCACTATACTCCGATACCTTAGGGTTGTGGAAACATTGTGCCCAAAAACCAATCCAGCAAAATCTTAATGCCAAATTTCACTCCTGCCCTTCTGAGCCCTGCCGTGAGTCCGAACAGCAGTTTATAACCACATGTGGGGTATTGCCATAAAATTGGGAGAAATTGTTTTACAAGTGTTGGGGTGCTTTTTCTCCTTTATCCCCTGTGAAAATGAAAAAAATCTACTTTTTACTGGAGAAAATTTAGATATTAATTTTTACGGCCTAATTCTAATAAATTCTGCAAAAGACCAGTGGGGTCTAAATGCTCACTATACCCCTATATAGATTCCTTAAGGGGTGTAGTTTCCCAAATGGGGTACATTTTTGGGGGTTTCTACTGTTTTGGCCCGGCAGGCGCTTTGGAAATGTGACATGACACCAAAAACCATTCCAGCTAAATTAGAGCTCCAAATGGTGCTCCTTCCTTTTTGTGGCCTACCGTGTGTGCAAACAGCTGTTTCTGACCACATGTGGGGTATTGCCGTAATCGAGAGAAATTGCTTTTCAAATGTTAGGTGCTTTTTCTCCTTTATTCCTTGTAAAAATTGAATATGTCCACATTTTATCTGAAAAAATGTGTCACAAACCTGGCAGGGAGGGCGGGATTCCGTTTCACCTGCTTCTAGTAGTGCTTAAAAGAACTGAGATGCAGATACTAACAGATTCACCAGTTTTCACCAGGGACAGCCGCAAGGCTGTTTGGGCTTCGCTGCGGGGAATCTGCAGATCGCGTTCCTTAAAAGAAGTGGTCTTGAACCGTGCAGGTGTTGCCACGGATGCAGCCCAGGATCAGGATACAATAGCATGGTCAGGAATAGCCTAGGTCAGGGTCACAGGCACAGATGCAGAGGTCAGAGATACAAGCAGAAGTCATTACACAGGAAGTCAGATAAGGTATGGTACAATGCTGGAGCTAGGTAGAAATAACCTGATACTCTTGCACCTGTTGGTGCTCAGAGAGAGGCTTATATGGGCTGTCCTATAGTTAGGCGTCATGTGCCATCAGGGGGAGTTTACCAGAATTGTAGGTAATGTCATGTACTACCCACTAGAGGGAGTTCGAGGTTGTATTTTGCATTTCAGCCACTAAAGGGAGTTCCAGATTGTATTTTGCATTCCAGCCACTAGAGGGAGCTCCAGGATGTATCCTCGTATTTCAGCCACTAGAGGGAGCTCCTGCCCGTTGCTGAAACCGTCTGCTCAGGTAAGTATGGACTGAGCGTTTTTTTTGTGACAAAATGTAGCTTTTCAATTTCATGCCCTAATTCCACTAAATTCAGCAAAAACCTGTGAGGTCAAAATGCTCACTATACCCCTCAATCTATTCCTTCAGGGGTGTAGTTTCCCAAATGGGGTCACTTTTTGGAGGGTGATTTTTGGAGGGTGATTTTCGCGCAGCCGCCATCATTATGACACTCTGTTTGTATGTGTGTAAACAGAAAAGCACATGGTGCTTTTCTGTTTTCATTCATACTTTTTACTGCTGTTGCGGGAATAACGCGCGTCACACGGATGTGCTTTCGTGTGCTGCGCGTGATTTTCACGCACCCATTGACTTCAATGGGTGCGTGATGCGCGAACAACGCACAAATATAGGACATGTCGTGAGTTTTACGCAGCGGACGCACGCTGCGTGAAACTCACAGACAGTCTGCACGGCCCCATAGACTAACATAGGTCCATGCGAGGCTCGTGAAAATCACGCGCATTGCACGGACGTATATCACGTTCGTCTAAATAAGCCCTTAAGGGGTTAAGGTCCAGAATTATGTGTTGATTGATTTCTTATTTTTATAGTTATTGGAGTTCCACTTTTCTGATACAGAGAAAATCTCCTGTATTGCTATAGCTTTAAAACAAAACATGCTAGCTGCCTATTTTAAGAGCTTAATGCATACAACTTATGCTTCATTCACATCTGCATCAGGGTCCCGTTCTGACGTTCCATCGGAGCTTCCTGTCAGAACGGGACCCTGACTGAAACAAACATAGGTTTCCGTTTGCATCACCGTTGATTTCAATGGTGACGGATCTGGTGCCAATTGTTTCCGTTTGTATCAGTTGTGCAAGGATTCCGTCGTTTTGATGGAATTAATACTGTAGTCGACTACGCTATTGAAAACCGCTTAAGAAAGTGCAGACAGGTCAAAATCTATATTTTTTCTGCCTGCAAATTCCTCCGTGTGAACGGAGGGCAAAAGACGTGATTATACCTTTTTTTTTTTTTTTAAGAATTGAATAGCATAGCAGACTACACTATTCTATCCCACAGGATCCTGCAGAAAAAGTATACAGCACTGTATGCTTTTTTTTTTAACATGGGAGCCTATGTGTGACGTATGTCACTGTATGCCATACGTCACAGGAATGCATTAAATGTATATTTCATAGCCTTTCAAATAATTTTTTTTATAACGTGCACGTAAAAACGGATACCATAATAGTCTATGGGTGTCTAATTGTGTCATTCATCACCATAGGCTATAATGTTATCTGTTTAACATATACGTCATGAAAAGGGTCATGAGAGTTTATGACGTATACGTTTAACATATACCATTATAGTCTATCGGTGACATATGTTGCTGTTAGGTATCCATCACAGCCTATGATTACCGTATATGTCGGGACCTTTTCTAGGCGTATACATTAAACAAAAAAACTGAATTGGACCCCTTATATGTATATCTTGCTTTCCAATGCAGATCATATCTCAAGCCTTACTTGCAGGAAGTTCAGAAGTTCCTCAGCTTGTATTGACGTGTCGTCTCAGACTCTCTGCACTGAGAGCAGTGTTTCCCCCTCCCTTCTGTGACAAAACATCACTCCACAGGTGTGCACACCACAAGTCCATGTGTGCAGAGAAGACACGTCAATACAAGCTGAACTTCCGGCAACAGGTGAGCGAGATATGAGCTCACAAAGTACTGCATTGAAAAAAAGCTATTTAGGGCCTCATGCACACTAATTTATTTTTTTCCTCCCGTAAATACTGGCGTAAATACGGATCCTTTGTCACACGTATTCGACCCGTATTCCACCAGTATTTACGGACCCGTGCCCGTAAATACGGGTCCAGTGTCACCAGTATCCCACCCGTATTTATGGATCCGTTTTCTCTGCACTAATCGACGGCCCCTTCTCTCTATCAGTGCTTTAAAGAGAGAAGGGGCAGCCCTTTCGGGCAGAGTTTCCACAGTGATTGAAAGTAAAAGAAGTTCATACGTACTGTTGTCTTGGTGACACGTCCCTCTTTTGACATCCAGTCCGACCTCCCTGGATGACGCGGCAGTCCATGTGACCGCTGCAGCCTGTGATTGGCCTGTGATTGGCTGCAGCGGTCACATGGGATGAAACGTCATCTCGGGAGGCCGGACTGGAGGAAGAAGCAGGTAAGTCAACTTTTAATACTATTAACTCCAGCGGTAGTCACTGTCCCGGGTGCTGAAAGAGTTACTGCCGATCAGTTAACTCTTTCAGCACCCTGGACAGTGACCCTGACGTCGCCTAGCAACGCTCCCGTAATTACGGGTGCACACACGTAGCCATCCGTAATTACGGGAGCCCCATAGACTTCTATGGGCCTGCCTGTGCCGTTATTACGGCCTGAAATAGGACACGTTCCATATTTTTCAACGGCACGGGCACCTTCCCGTAAGCATACGGGAAGGTACCCGTGGCCAATAGAAGTCTATGGGCCCGTAATTACGGCTCATAATTACGGGCGTTTTTACGTTCGTGTGCATGAGGCCTAATTAAGTTATTCACTTTTGGGTGATAAATTGATATCTGTGCCTGAAAAACCCCTTTAGGTTCATTCGGAATATAGAGAAACGAATTGCTTCGTTGAGGAATAAAGTTGACCGCTACCGACTTGTATGTGGGCCTTCTGATTTTCATCTGAATTATACACTTTTTTTTTATAATACACTATTATGGATTGTTTGCCTGTTTACCTATCTTCTTCAGTTTGCTGTCCCCACTTCATTACTTTTTTTTTTTTTGAAACGTTAAAATATGCTTACTCAACATTGAATATCTATTTTTCCGATATCCATGAGCTGGGACCCGCATCTATCCAACATTTTTGGCATACGCTGTGTTTATGCCCTAAATGTCTAAGATGGGAATAACAACCCTTTAAATGGATGCTTACAGAAAACAATAGGCTGCATTCAACTGCATAGCATATATATATATATATATATATATATATATATATATGTATATACACTACCGTTCAAAAGTTTGTGGTCACCCAGACAATTTTGTGTTTTCCATGAAAACTCACACTTATATTTATCAAATGAGTTGCAAAATGACTAGAAAATATAGTCAAGACATTGACAAGGTTAGAAATAATGATTTTTATTTGAAATGTTCTCCTTCAAACTTTGCTTTCGTCAAAGAATGCTCCATTTGCAGCAATTACAGCATTGCAGACTTTTGGCATTCTAGCTGTTAATTTGCTGAGGTAATCGGGAGAGATTTCACCCCATGCTTCCAGAAGCCCCTCCCACAAGTTGGATTGGCTTGATGGGCACTTCTTGCGTATCATACGGTCACGCTGCTCCCACAACAGCTCTATGGGGTTGAGATCTGGTGACTGCGCTGGCCACTCCATTACAGATAGAATACCAGCTGCCTGCTTCTTCCCTAAATAGTTCTTGCATAATTTGGAGGTGTGCTTTGGGTCATTGTCCTGTTGTAGGATGAAATTGGCTCCAATCTAGCGCTGTCCACAGGGTATGGCATGGCGTTGCAAAATGGAGTGATAGCCTTCCTTATTCAAAATCCCTTTTACCTTGTACAAATCTCCCACTTTACCAGTACCAAAGCAACCCCAGACCATCACATTACCTCCACCATGCTTGACAGATGGCGTCAAGCACTCTTCCAGCATCTTTTCAGTTGTTCTGCGTCTCACAAATGTACTTCTGTGTGATCCAAACACCTCAAACATCGATTCGTCTGTCCATAACACTTTTTTCCAATCTTCCTCTGTCCAATGTCTGTGTGCTTTTGCCCATATTAATCTTTTCCTTTTATTAGCCAGTCTCAGATATGGCTTTTTCTTTGCCGCTCTGCCCTGAAGACCAGCATCCCGGAGTCGCCTCTTCACTGTAGATGTTGACACTGGCGTTTTGCGGGTACTATTTAATGAAGCTGCCAGTTGAGGACCTGTGAGGCGTCTATTTCTCAAACTAGAGACTCTAATGTACTTGTCTTGTTGCTCAGTTGTGCAGCGGGGCCTCCCACGTCTCTTTCTACTCTGGTTAGAGCCTTTTTGTGCTGTCCTCTGAAGGGAGTAGTACACACCATTGTAGGAAATCTTCAGTTTCTTGGCAATTTTTCGCATGGAATAGCCTTCATTTCTAAGAACAAGAATAGACTGTCGAGTTTCACATGAAAGCTCTCTTTTTCTAGCCATTTTGAGAGTTTAATTGAACCCCCAAATGTAATGCTCCAGATTTTCAACTAGCTCAAAGGAAGGTCAGTTTTATAGCTCCTCTAAACAGCAAAACTGTTTACAGCGGTGCTAACATAATTGCACAAGGGTTTTCAAGTGTTTTCTAATCATCCATTAGCCTTCTAACACAGTTAGCAAACACAATGTACCATTAGAACTCTGGAGTGATGGTTGCTGGAAATGGGCCTCTATACACCTATGTAGATATTGCATTAAAAACCAGACGTTTGCAGCTAGAATAGTAATTTAGCACATTAACAATGTATAGAGTGTATTTCTGATTAATTTAATGTTATCTTCATTGAAAAAAACTGTGCTTCTCTTGCAAAAATAAGGAAATTTCTAAGTGACCCTAAACTTTTGAACGGTAGTGTGTATATATATACACGTACGATCTCTTTGAATGATATTGTTTTACGTATCAGGACATAAGAAGACATCTGGTCCTTAGAAGGTCTGAAAATTAGGTAAACACATCCTCAGATGAGCAACAACACATTACACTGTGTCATTATTTACTTCACAAATACTAGGCCAAAATGGAAAAGCCATGTGTGAAAAACGAAGTACACCCTTACAGCTTCCATTGGAATTGGGTAGCAGCCAGATGCTACTAATCAAATGTCCATGATTAATTGATCATCCACAAGTGTGACCACCTCTATAAAAGCAGAAGTTTTGGCAGTTTGCTGGTCTGAAGCATTCAGGCATGTGTTAACACAATGCTAAGGAGGAAAGACATCAGCATTGATCTTAGAGAAGCAATTGTTGCTGCCCATCAATCTGGGAAGGGTCATAAGGCCATTTTTAAACAATTTAAAGTCTATCATTCTATAGTGAGAAAGATTATTCACAGGTGGAAAACTTTCAGGACAGTTGACAATCTTCCCAGGAGTGGACTTCCCAGCAAATTAACCCCAAGGTCAGACCATGCTCAGGGAAATTGCAAAACAAACAACAGCTACATCCTGGACTCTACAGGCCTCAGTTAACATGTTAAATGTTCAAGTTCATGACAATACTATTAGAAAAACACTGAACATGTATGGCTTGTTTGGAAGGGTTGCCAGGAGAAAGTCTCTTCTTTCCAAAAATAAAAATGTCAGCTCGGCTTAAGTTTGCAAAGTTGCATCTGAACAAACCACAAGACTTCTGGAACAATGTCCTTCAGAGATGTTTGGCCATAATGCTCAGCGACACGTTTGACCTGGGCACCTTGCAGTCATTGACTCAACCATGAACTCCTCTGTATACCAAAGTATTCTAGTGTCAAATGTGAGGCCATCTATCCAACAGCCAAAGCTTGGCCGTTACTGGACATTGATCTCAAGCACACCAGAAAATTTACAGCAGAATGGCTTAGAAAGAATAGAATCAAGGTGTTGCAATGGCCCAGTCAAAGTCCAGACCTCAACCCAAATAAAATGCAGTGGTGGGACATTAAGTGAATTCCTCTACAACGATGTAAGAGACTGATAAACTCATACAGAAAAAGATTACTTGAAGTTTTTGCTGCTGAAAGTGGTTCTACAATCTAATGATTCATGGGGTGTACTAATTTTTTTACAAATGGCTTTTCCCTTTTTTCCTTGTTTTTGTTAAATAAATAAATAATGGCACGGTGTAATGTGTCATGTGTTGTTGTTCATCTGATGTTGTATTTACCTAATTTTAAGACCTTCTAAGGACCATATGTCTTTTTTATGTCCTGATACTTAAAACCATAGAATTCAAAGAGGGTGTATATATATATATATATATATATATATATATATATATATATATATATATATATATATGTGATTGTAGGTTTAGCGACTCGTTAAACAGAAAGAATAATTAGAAAGATTTAGTCTCTTCCTGAATTGCTCCACGTGGAATCCTTCCCAAGTTGCTGAGTTGGTTACTACAGAAGAAGATAATGAGCACCAGATGCCCTTCCACGTCACTCGAGGCCAGCACATGAGACTTAACCAGCTCCTCTCACTAAGCATGTATAGGCAGCAAGTAAAAAGTGGTCCTTTAGCTTCACTGTAACGCGATAATAGATATAGTATATCATTCAATTTATTGCTGTGTTATTTACAATCTACATTACCTTTTACTGTACATACAACCTGGTAAGCAATTTTCAGAAATGACTCCATTTGTAAATCACTACATGGTTGAAATGCACAGTACGTCTTCTTGTCATATTGCTAAGGTAGCAGGTACGGAGACATATGGCAAAAAAAATACTATTACTGTAAATTGCCCACAAAGGAACAAAGAAAAAACATCATGAATGAAACATGCAGTAATTCAGAAAGATTCTTAAGAGATAAAAATAGAAAGAGGCTGCCGGGTATCACCTAGGGAATCATCTGGCTTTGTAAAACACGTAGAGATCCTGCTGGCCAGAAAGGAAGTTTTGTCCTTTATGAACAAAGTGATACATTGGCAGCTTCTATTGAGTCTCCCCAGAGGCAAACAGCTGGGGCCGAATCCCAATGATCACATCTGATATCTTACGTGTGTTGAACCATTACACACGCAGAGTACACACAAGTCAGCCTTCAATTATGTTGCTACACAAATTCTGTTTATTAGATCTAAATGAACTAAAACCCTTGAAGATTGATTTAGTGGCACAATTTTTGAGACTTTTTGTAGATCATTAATCAATATGGTTGGATACATTGTCTATGGAAACTACTATAAGTTTTCATTAAATATTCAGTGAGCAGCATGCGTTCACAATGACTATGTTTCACAATATGTTTCTTACAGACTGCACGGTGGATACTGACAGTCTGAAGCATGTTCCGTGCAATGTTTAGGCCTTTTGGGGAAAAAAACAATTGTGATGAGACAAAAACTGTTTTTAGCTGTCCTATTAATTCCTTCCTGACATTTAAAAATTATAAGACAACACTTATGGTCTGTACAAAGAGCCGAGCAAGGGGAGCATTAAGTATCCATGATGTGCCATAACAATAGTTAACCCCTTTCCGCTGCAGCCACTTTTGACCTTCCTGACAGAGCGTTAGTTTTCAAATCTGACATGTTTCACTTTATGTGGTAATAACTTCGGAATGCTTTTACCTATCCAAGCAATTCTGAGATTGTTTTCTCATTGTACTATAAGATAGTGGTAAAATATGGCTAATACATTCAGTATTTAATTGTGAAAAACAGCAAAATTTAGCAAAAAAATTGCAAAAATTTGCATTTTTCTAAATTTAAATGTATCTGCTTGTAAAAAAAAATAGTAATACCACACAAAATAGTTGCTAATTATAATTTCCCATATGTCTACTTTATGTTTGCAGAATTTTTTTGAACATTCTTTTATTTTTCTAGGACGTTACAAGGCTTAGAACTTTAGCAGAGATTTCTCACATTTTCAGGAAAATTTCAAAAGGCTATTTTTACAGGGACCAGTTCAGTTGTGAAGTGACTTTTAGGGGCCTATACAATGCAAACCCCCATAAGTCACCCCATTTTAAAACCTCCACCCCTCAAAATATTCAAAACAGCATTTAGAAAGTTTCTTAACCCTTTAGGTGTTTCACAAGAACTAAATCAAAGTGGAGGTGAAATTTACAAATTTTATTTTTTTGCAGAAATTCATGTTTAATCCATTTTTTTCTGCAACACAGAAGGTTTTACCAGGGAAACACAACTCAATAATTATTGAAGATTCTGCAGTTTTCAAAAATATCCCATATGTGGCCCTAGTGTGCTAATTTACTGAAGCACAGGTCTCAGAATCAAAGGAGCACCTAGTGGATTTTGGGGCCTTCTTTTTATTAGTATATATTTTAGGCACCATGTCAGGTTTAAATAAGTCTTGTGATGTCAAAACAAAGGAAACACCCAAAAAAATACCCCATTTTGGAAAAAACACCCCACAAGGAATTCACCAAGGCGTGTACTGAGCATTTTGACCCCACAGATGTTTCATAGATTTTATTAGAATTTGGACGTGAAAATGAAAAATGTTAATTTTTTCCAATAAGATGTAGTTTTAGCTAAAAAAAAAAAAACAACATCCACAAGGAATAAAGAAAAAAAGCCCCCTAATATTTGTAAAGCAACTTCTCTGGAGTACGGAAATACCCCACATGTGGTCAGAAACTGCTGTTTGGGCACACGGCAGGGCTCAGAAGGGAAAGAGTGCCCTTTGGCTTTTGGAGTGCAGATTTTGCAGAATTGGTTTCTGGACACTATGTCACATTTGCAAAGCCCCTGTGGGACCAAAACAGTGGAAATCCCCCAGAAGTGACCCCATTTTGCAAACTACACCCCTCAAGGTATTCACCCAGGGGTGTAGTGAGCATGTTAACCCGGCAGGTGTTTTGCAGAAATTAGTGTGCACTCAATGTTGCAGAGTCAAAATGGGAATTTTTCCATAGATATGCCAATATGTGGTGCCCAGCTTGTACCACCAACACAAGACAGCTCTCTAATTATTATGCTGTGTTTCCCGGTTTTAGAAACATCCTACATGTGGCCCTAATCTTTTGCCTGGACATTTGACACGGCTTAGGAGTGAAAGAGTACCATGCAAAATTGAGGCGATTTACAAAGTATTGGTTCACAATTGCAGTGGCTCTGATGTGAAATAATAAAAGAAACCCCTGGAAAGTGACCCCATTTTGTAAACTACACCCTTCAATGCATTTATTAAGGGGTGTAGTGAGCATTTTCACGACACAGGTATTTTCCATAAATGAATGCGCTGTGGATGGTGCTAAGTAAAAATTGAAATATTTCCCTAGGAGTGCTGTCTCGTATCTTGGAGTGTGCGAAATATTTCCCTAGATATGCCATTTCAGTGGCAAATATGTTGTGCCCAGCTTGTGCCACTGGAGACACACACTCCAAAAATTGTTAAAAGGGTTCCCCCTGGTTTGGTGATGCCATATATGTGGAAGCAGACTGCTGTTTGGGCATGCTGTAGGGCTCAGAAGGGAGGAAGTGCCATTTGGCTTTTGGAGCATGGATTTTGCTTGGTAGTAGTTTTGTAGTGGGGTATTACTGGTATTTTAGTTGATAATGTGGGGGTAATGTGGGGGTACATGTAAGCCTGGCAGTGTACATCAGGGGTATAGTCAGGTGGTATAATAATGGGGTAAAAAAAACTCACTTACAGCAAAAATGTTTGGGCCCTACCCTTCCTGGTTCTCTAATTTTAGGGCCTTGATAAATTGCCGATTGAAACAGGAGAAATGTTCCCCTCGGGCCGGCACAACTGCATATTTTTCTTTCCTGACTTATTGGAGCCTTAACTAATTTGATTTTTTTCATAGACGTAGTGGTATGAGGGCTGTTTTTTTTGCCAGACGAGCTGTAGTTTTTTTGGTACCATTTTGGGGTACATGCGAATTTTTGATCACTTTTTATCCTATTTTTTGGGAGGCTAGGTGACCACAAAACAGCAATTCTGGCATAATTTTTTAGCTTTTTAATACAGCGTTCACCATGCATTATAAATGACATCATAACTTTATTCTGCGGTTATTGCACAATAAAATTACTTTTGTAAAAAGAATGTATTTTTTCTGTCGCCATGTTCTGAGAACCATAACTTTTAAATTTTTTAATTGATGGTGCTGTATGAGGGCTTGTTTTTTGCGAGACGAGCTATAGTTTTTATAGGTACCATTTTTTGATACATGTGACTTTTTGATCACTTTTTATATCAATTTTTGTAGGGCAAAGTAACCAAAAAATAGAAATTCTGGGATTGTTTTTAAAACTTTTTTTACGCTTTTCACCGCGTGGATTAAATAATATAATTTTTTTTATAGTTCAGGCCGTTACGGTCGCGGCGATACCAAATATGTATGGTTTATTTATTTTTTTCAATAATAAAGGACTTGGTAGGCGAAAAAGGGCGATGTATTTTATTTTACACTTGAAACTTTTATTATATTTTTTACAACTTTTTTTTACACTTTTTTTAGTCCCACTAGGGACTGTCACGCATGGTGGAGGTAATGTGATGGTCTGGGGTTGCTTTGGTGCTGGTAAAGTGGGAGATTTGTACAAGGTAAAAGGGATTTTGAATAAGGAAGGCTATCACTCCACTTTGTAACGCCATGCCATACCCTGTGGACAGCGCTTGATTGGAGCCAATTTCATCCTACAACAGGACAATGACCCAAAGCACACCTCCAAATTATGCAAGCACTATTTAGGTATTCCATCTGTAATGGAGTGGCCAGCGCAGTCACCAGATCTCAACCACATAGAGCTGTTGTGGGAGCAGCTTGACCGTATGGTACGCAAGAAGTGCCCATCAAGCCAATCCAACTTGTGGGAGGGGCTTCTGGAAGCATGGGGTGAAATTTCTCCCGATTACCTCAGCAAATTAACAGCTAGAATGCCAAAGGTCTGCAATGCTGTAATTGCTGCAAATGGAGCATTCTTTGACGAAAGCAAAGTTTGAAGGAGAAAATTATTATTTCAAATAAAAATAATTATTTCTAACCTTGTCAATGTCTTGACTATATTTTCTAGTCATTTTGCAACTCATTTGATAAATAAAACATGGAAAACACAAACTTGTCTGGGTGACCCCAAACTTTTGAACGGTAGTGTATATACAGCACCAGAACAAAGCTCAGTACATATATACAGCACTAGAACAAAGCTCAGTACATAAATACAGCACCAGAACAAAACTTATTACATATATACACAGCACTAAAACCAATCTCATACGTATATACAGCATCAAAACCAAGCTCAGTACTTACATACAGAATCAGAACCAAGAGCAGTACATATATACAACACCAGAACAAATACAGCTCAATTTATTGCAACCCCTGCCGTATAGGTTTGTACGGTGTAAAACTACAGCTCCCAGCATGGCCTGAACAATGGTGAGGATATGCTGGGAGATGCTGTAAAAAAAATCATACCACTCACCATCTCGCTGCAGATCATACAGTGACTACATTACTGATTAGAGGCAGAATAAACATTTTCATTGTGACTCACCAGTGGCGTCTCAGATTCTAGATATTTTCTTCTCCCTCCGGTCCAGACATCTATGATGGATTTCTACCGGCCATTACTCATTTCTGCAGTTTTCCTCTCAGATGTCTTCAGCTTCTCACTTTTAAAACATTTTTTCACCTATAAAACGAAGTTAAAATTCTCAACACCTCTAAATATAATAAAGCACCATACACTGCACCTCTAACTATAATAGCGCCATACACTGTGTCCGATTATAATAGTACCATACACTGTGTCACACACACACACACACACACACACACACACACACACACACACACACCCTGCCCCCTGTAGATAGTGCCCCCATAGCCCCCTGTAGATAGTGACCTACATAGAAGCCCCTGTAGATAGTGTCCCACATACAACTCCCTGTAGATAGTGCCCACATATGGACTCCAGAGCTGCAAGGCAATAGTGCTAACCACTGAGCCACCGTGCTGCCCTACATATATCTTCCCCTATAGACAGTGCTTCACATATAGCCCGCCTCTGTAGATAGTCTCACATATAGCACCCCCTGTATATAGTGTCCCACATATAGCCCACCCCTGTAGACAGTGCCCTACATATAGCTCCCCTATAGATAGTGCTCTACATATAGCCCACCCCTGTATAGTGTCTCACATATAGCTCCCCCTGTATATAGTGCCCCACATATAGACCCCCTGTAGATAGTGCCCCACATCCCCACATATAGACTCCCCCCTGTAGATAGTGGCCCACATATAAACCCCCTGTATATAGTGGCCCACATCCCCACATATAGACCCCCCATGTAGATTGTGCCATACATCCCCACATACAGACCACCCCTGTAGCTAGTGCCCCACATAAAGACGCCCCCTGTATATAGTGACCCACATATAGATGACCCCCCTGTAGATAGAGCCCCCACTATATATAATGCCACTCACACTTTTATGAGAAAAAAACAAAAAACCTGACATACTCGCATCATCCCGTTCCCATGCTGTGGCAGGTCTGCTGGAGCTGAACGAGCGTCGTCCAATGACGCTGATTGGCTCGGCAGAATGACTTGCCCCGTCAATCAGCGCCTTTCAAGCATTGAAGCTGCGTGATAACGTCATTGCGCAGCTAGCCAATCAGCATCATTGTAAGGCGCTGAATGGTCAGAACATGCCCGGCCATTCAGCGCTAATGCATGCATTTGGCTGTCGCTAGCACCGGGGGCCCCTCCGGTGCTAGCGATGCCTACAGGCATGAGAGGGCCTGTGTCGCCCGGCCCATACTTGTTGGAGGCTCGGCGGCGTGGGCCCCATAGTAGCAGCGCTTCCGCTGTAGCAGTGCCACCGGGCATATGGGGGGTGTGTCGGCTGGCGGCACGGGCCGCCTCAAGCCGCAGGCCCCGTAGCAGCCGCTTTGGCTGCTTCCGCGGTAGTTACGCCACTGAGTAGCGGTATATTATTGCTTATAATACACACCTCAGCTGCTGCAAAACTTATTATTGAAGAGTGAGGTGATACTTCCTGTCCCCCATTGATTGGTTGGTATGAAACAACCTCATCATTTTGAAAGAGAAGATCAGCAGCAGCTGGAGTACACTTGTAGTGAGCACAATGCGGGTACAAAACTGTTTGTGCAAAACCTTAAAGGTCTAGAGCAGTAGTGCACAACCTGTGACCTGGGGGCCACATGTGGCCTGCGATGTTGTTCTGTGCACCCCTCAATCATCTCTGACACTCCCATATTTAGGCACTCCTCTCTGTTTGGCACTCCAGAGAGGAAGAGATAAGGTGGCTACACATGAATGGGGCTCTTTCTATTGCAGGTTATGGGAATAACTCCTATCCACTATCGTGGAGAGAACCCTGCTTATGTATGGCCACCTTAATGGGGTGAACAGAGGATCCACATTCTTCCAATAAGTAGATCCCAGAGGGGGAACCCCCACCTATATGATAATATGGCCCTCGTTCACATGTGGGAACATAATGAAGCTATCAGAACAAACAAATCAGTTAAGGAGAGCATAGATGAGGTAAATGCTGTTGACGTGGAATATGTTCTGTACAACTGGAAGTGCTTTTGGCACAACGCCACAAGGATTGCACAGCTCCAGTAAACAATAATTATTTTATATAATATTGGCTACATGAGTATATGCTTAAAACAATTAAAAACCGAAAACGAAAACAGGAGCAAAAAAGATTAAGAATAGAATTAGATGTTCTTTTCAGTGGTAAACTACACAGTAAACTCCAACACTATACCAAAATTATAGCTACTTTTTTTTATTGTCATTTTTATTGGATTATTTGGAGTCTAGCAAAAACAATGCCAAATGCCACCAAAAGCAGATGTGTCTATCTATTCCACAGTACATAACCAAAGGTATATTGACACCTGAACCTCAAAAAAATATGCACTTATTGAACATCTTAGGCTTCGTTCACATTTGCGCCGGGACTCCGTTCATGGGTTCCGTCTGAGCTTTGCATCATGGGAACCCATGAACGGAATCCAAACTGAAACAAACGGAAACCATAGGTTTCCGTTTGTATCACTATTGATTTCAATGCTGGCGGATCCGGTGCAAATACTTTCCGTTTGTCACCGTTGTGTCACCGTTTGTCATTTTGACAGAATAAATAGCGCAGTCGACTACGGTATTGATTTAGTCAAAACGACAGAACCCTTACACAACGGTGACAAACGGAAACTATTTGCATTCGATTAGTAACCATTTAAATCAATGGTGATGCAGTTTGTATTCCATTCATGGGTTCTCCTGACGGAAAACTCCGACAGAACTCATGAACGGAGTCCCGACGCAGATGTGAACGACATCTTAATCCAAAACCGTCTACATTAATATGAAGTTGGTCCCTCCTTTGTTGCTATAACAGTCTTTCCACTAGATTCCGGAATAGGGCTGGAAGGACTTGCATACATTTAACCCACAAAAGTTAGGTCCAGCACTAAATTTGGACAGTAAGGTCTGGCTCGAATGTGTCATTTCAATTCACTTCTTGGGCATTTGTTTGGGTTGAGGCTGGGCTCTGTTCAGCCCAAGTCTAAGTTCTTCCAATATATGCAAACCATTTCTTTTGTAGATCACTTTTTATGTGTAACTTCATTGTGAGGGTATGTTCACACACACTATTTACGGACGTAATTCGGGCGTTCTTGCCCCGAATTACGTCCGAAATAGCGGCTCCAAAGCGTCGGCAAACATCTGCCCATTCATTAGAATGGGTCTTACGATGTTCTGTGCAGACGGTCATTTTTTTTACGCCCCGCTGTCAAAAGGCGGGCCGTAAAAAAGACGCCCGCGTCAAAGAAGTGCCTGTCACTTCTTCAGACGTAAATGGAGCCATTTTCCATTGACTCCATGGAAAAACAGCTCCATTTACGTCCGTAATGGACGCAGAGAAATAGCGCCTCAACATGCCATTACGGCTGAAATTACGGTGCTGTTTTCTCCTGAAAACAGCCCCCTAATCTCAGCCGGTACGGACGCTGCCGTGTGAACATACCCTTATGCTGAGTGAGTAAATAGCCTGCCATGGAAACTATTGCCACAAAGTTGGGAGCACACAATTTCCTAGTGTCATAGGATGATAACATATTAATGTTTCTCTTCAAGAGAACAGCACCAGATCATTACAAAATGTTACTGTTGACTCTATGCATTTGGTATTGGTATTCTCCTGGCATTTTACAAAAAAACTAAAAAAGTTAAAGACATGTCTTTATATATTTGGAGCAGAAATGTACAGCTTCTTTTATACCTGATGGAAGTTTTACATAAATTATTATATTATATATTATATATATAATTTATTATATAAAAAATAGAGATCTTGCAGCACTCAAAGTGGTGAAAACAAAGTGGTTTATTCAGCCAACAAACAGCGACGTTTCTGTCCAACAATAGGACCTTTATCAAGCATCCTATTGTTGGACAGAAACGTCGCTGTTTGTTGGCTGAATAAACCACTTTGTTTTCACCACTTTGAGTGATGCAAGATCTCTATTTTTTATATACTACCTAGTCCTTGGACCTGGACGGCTTGCTTGGCACCTGTGCATCTTCTCTAGTGAGTGCTGCTGTTTTCTTTTTTGCTACTAATTTATTATATATATATATATATATATATATATATATATATATATATATATATGTATAATTTCTTAATCCCTAAGTCATTGTTCCCATACGGGAGAATATGGGAGAGGATCATGGTGGAAAAATAGGAGCCCAATTTAGTGCCCCTGTCGAAAAATATGTGATGCAAATGAAGTGCACCACTGCTTCTTGTACAATGGCACCAAATTGGGCTCCTATTTTCCTACAACTATTCTCTCATTCTCTCCCATATTAGTACCAGACTTAGGTTATATACTGTGAAAGATATCAGGCATTATTCAATGCCCAAATGTTGTTCTGCATTCAAAAACAACTACACCCTATGAGCAGGTACCTCCCATCTCATGTCCTAGTCCACTGTTAAACATTTTTATGGTGGTGCATGATCAGAGTGCCCTTGCACTGTATGTATTTTTATTTTGCAGACACTAGTTTTCATTAGACTTTTTTTTGTGCTTGTTTTATGCCGTTTAGTCCCCCTGCACACGGCTGTAGCTGTAATTATGGTCCGTGAGTACGGGCACGGACGCCCGCAGACAATTTACAAAGTATAGGAGCACGGTCCGGAAATTCAAAAAATAGGACATGTCCTATTTTTAGCGGATCCTTTCTACGGCCCGGACACCTTCCGGTAAATATACAGGAAGTTGTCCGTGTGCCATAGAAATGAGAGGTTCAGTATTTTGATCAAAATTACGGTCGTGTGTATGGGGCCTTTACATATTTTTAGTTTTTCATTTTTTGAAACCACATTTTACAGCTATTTATAAACAATTTTATGGGGCCATTTGCGCCACAATTCAGCAGCTACTTGAGAAAATGTGTAGGAGCACTTATTAAAACTCATAAATACATGTGGCTTCTTCTTGCTTTCCTCATACTTTTGAGCACCCTCTTCCTCACAATGTGCTTTCCATATTTCTTCTGACTAGCTTTGATCTACTCTCCCTCTCCCTTTTGTCTTCCGTTTCTATTTTGGGGTTATAATTAAAAGCTTCATATCGCCTGGATAAGTGCTTAGCAGTGCAGGCTTTTATTACTCCCCTTGTCTTTCATCCCCCTCCCATTGAGTAGAATTTGGGTTGTCTGTCCCTCCACACTTTCCCTTATGGAGCCACATTGCCAGCTTTTTATCTAATTAGTTATCAAGAGATCGAGCTCCACTTAAACCAGATAGGGTTACAGTGTTGAGTCACAAAAGGGTTTAAACACAAAATATTAACAATGCGTCAGATGAATTGTCCTACATTTGTGAACCAGTGTAAGAAAAAAAAGAAAGCTTTGTGAGACAAACACTACATTTTCTACAAATCCCATGTCATCATATTATTTTATGGAGCTTGTTTATTGAAATAAATTATACAAGGTTTTTGTAGCAGTTCAATAAATCATTGTCATTGTTATTAAACGCTGCTAGTTAAAACATAAGTCTCTGGAGGTCCTGAAATAAGTCCTTTTTTATTACAAACCAAAGCAAGAAAGATTCATAGGGAAACCAATAAAGAGTTAAAATGTAAACCAAAGGTGATTGATTTGCTAATATTTCTAAAATGTGATTTTATATACACAATATGGACAAAAGTATTTGGACACACCTCTTATTCATTGAATTAAGGTGTTTCATTCAGTCCCATTGCCACAAATATATAAAATCCAGCACCTAGCCATGTAGTTTGTCTTTACAAAAATTTGTGAAAGAATGGATCATTCTAAAGAGCTCACTGAATTCCAGCGTGGTACTGTAATAGGAGGCCACCGTTGTGACAAGTCAGTTCAAGAAATGTCTTTCCTCCTATGTAGATCAGGGGTGGGGAACCTTTTTCCTGCCAAGGGCGATTTGGATATTTATAACATCATTTGCGGGCCGTACAAAATGATGAACTTAATAATGCCCCCCATAGCTGCTCCCACACAGTATAATGCCCCCCATAGCTGCCCCCACAGTATAATGTCCCTATAGCTGCCCCATACACTATAATGCCCCATACAGTATAATGCCCCATACAGTACAATGCCCCCCATAGCTGCCCCATACAGTATAATGCGACCCCATACAGTATAATGCCCCCCATACAGTATGGGCCTGCATAGCTGCCCCATACAATATAATGCCCCATACAGTATAATGCCCCCATACAGTATAATGCTCCCCATAGCTGCCCCATACAGTATAATGCCCCCATAGCTGTCCCATACAGTATAATGCCCCCATAGATGTCCCATACAGTATAATGCCCCCATAACTGTCCCATACCCAGTATAATGTCCCCTCAGCAGCTACCATATGAGCCCCCCTCCCATACCCAGTATAATGTCACCATAGGTATGTACCTAATAGAAAAACAATAACATAATTACTTAACTATCTCCGTTCCCACGACGGGTGGAGGATCCTTCCCCTCCTGTCTGTGCTGTGAGTGACGGCGCAGACAGGCGCGATGTCGTCACTACATAGCGCCTGCCTGCACTGAGCCGCTTGCAGCACAGTGAATGCTGGAGCAAGGCTCCAGCTTTGAAACCAACTGAATGTGTGTCCTGCGGACACAGATTCAATTGGAAGCGAGACAAGCACGATCATGTGTTGTGTGGCAACGGGGGCCTTCAGAATCCCCAGGCTTAAGGGCCTGGTCGCAATTGCGACCGTTAAGACCCCCTATAGCTACCCCACTGCCGGCGCGGGAGTGGACCAGTCCGGTCACCTGACCTCACGTCGCTGACTCAGGTCAGGTGGCTGGACTGATCCACTCCTGGGCCGTCACCGACCTCACTCAGACCGCCGCTGCCACCGCCATACTTGGTTCCTAAATGTGAGTGAGTAGGGCAGAATCACGGTGGCAGCAGCGGTCAGAGTGAGGTCAGGCCGGACCAAATGATCCCATGAGGCCTTATACGTTCAGCGGGCTGGACATTCCCCACCCCTGTCCAAGATATTCCACGATCAATTTTGAGTAGTATTATTGCACCACGTAAAGTTACAGAGCGAGGTCATTAAGTGCTGAGGTGCATAGAGCATAAAGGTCACCAACGCTCTGCTGACTCAATAACTACAGGGTTCCAAACCTCCTCTGGCATTAACATCCACACAAAAATTGTGCGCCAAGAGCTTCGTGGATTGGATTTCCATGGCCAAGCAGATGTATGCAAGCATTAAATCACCAAGCAAAATGCCAAGCGTTGGGTGGAGTGGCGTAAAGCACACAGTGCCCTATGCCCTATGCATTGTGGAAATTATATTGACATTAGGGAAATTCGGCACAAAAATGTTTTCTGTATTACACCGCATTCCAAATTATTATGCAAATGTTATTTTTCGCTGATTTTCCTAAATAGTCGATGCAAATGACAGTCAGTATAATCTTTAAGCCATCAACCGTTGGAGTATAATGCGAATTTTATTGAACTAATCTGCTAATGATAACAGATTTTTTTTTAGAAGTAAAAATTATTATGCACAACAGAGATCAAAACATTTTAAAGGTTGTAAAGATGGTAAATTGTTGAATTTGCAGCATCAGGAGGTCATATTTACAGAAATCAGAAGCTCTTTCAATAAAAAAAAACTTAACAGGCCAAGTTACATGTTAACATAGGACCCCTTCTTTGATATCACCTTTCACAATTCTTGCATCCATTGAATTTGTGAGTATTTGGACAGTTTCTGCTTGAATATCTTTGCAGAATGTCAGAATAGCCTCCCAGAGCTTCTGTTTTGATGTAAACTGCCTCCCACCCTCATAGATATTTTGCTTGAGGATGCTCCAAAGGTTCTCAATAGGGTTGAGGTCAGGGGAACATGGGGGCCACACCATGAGTTTCTCTCCTTTTATGCCCATAGCAGCCAATGACACAGAGGTATTCTTTGCAGCATTAGATGGTGCATTGTCATGCATGAAGATAATTTTGCTACGGAAGGCACGGTTCTTCTTTTTGTACCACGGAAGAAAGTGGTCAGTCATAAACTCTACATACTTTGCAGAGGTCATTATCACACTGTCAGGGACCCTAAAGGGGCCTACCAGCTCTCTCCCCATGATTCCAGCCCAAAACATGACTCCGCCACCTTCTTGCTGACGTCGCAGCCTTGTTGGGACATGGTGGCCATTAACCAACCATCCACTACTCCATCCATCTGGACCATCCAGGGTTGCACGGCACTCATCAGTAAACAACACAGTTTGAAAATTAGTCTTCATGTATTTCTGAGCCCACTGCAACCGTTTCTGCTTGTGAGCATTGTTTAGGGGTGGCCGAATAATAGCTTTATGCATACTTGCAAACCTCTGGAGGATCCTACACCTTGAGGTTCGCGGGACTCCAGAGGCACCAGCGGCTTCAAATACCTGTTTGCTGCTTTGCAATGGCATTTTAGCAGCTGCTCTCCAAATCCTATTAATTTGTGTGGCAGAAACCTTCCTCATTATGCCTTTATCTGAACGAACCCGTCTGGTGCTCTGAATCAGCCACAAATCTTTTCACAGTAAGATGATCACGCTTAAGTTTTCTTGAAATATCCAATGTTTTCATACCTTGTCCAAGGTATTGCACTATTTCACGCTTTTCGGCAGCAGAGAGATCTTTTTTCTTTCCCATATTGCTTGAAACCTGTGGCCTGCTTAATAATGTGGAATGTCCTTCTTAAGTAGTTTTCCTTTGATTGGGCACACCTGGCAAACTAATTATCACAGGTGTCTGAGATTGATTACAATGATCCAAAGAGCCCTAACACACTATACCATCCATGAGTTTAATAGAAAAATTAATAATTAAATGTTTATGACACTTAAATCCAATGTGCATAATAATTTGGAACATGGTGTATATTGCACATTTTTAGGGCAGTTTATAAAAATGGCTTTAGATGATTGGCTCTGCCGACTTGTGTCTAGAAAAATAGAAACTCCCTAGGCAGAAGCTAATTTGGACTTGACTTAGGGCTCATTCAGACTAGTGTGATTCTCGTCCGTGTGCTGTACATTGAAGCGAGTGTCCATTCCGTGAAATTCACTGCATGTCCTATATTGGTGAGTTTTCACACACCTAGTCGCCCATTGAAGTCAATGGGTGCATGAAAACCATGTAAAGCACACAGACGCACATGTGTTTCACGCATTAATTACATTAAAAAAAAAAGAAGTGCTTGCAAGTGAGTGAAAAACACATACCACATGCAAAGCACACTGATGCAAAAACGCAACACACACGGACAGATTTACCCGCCTTTTTTACGAGCGTGTGACTGTAGCCTTATAGAGAGCTTAGAGGGGCTTCTTGACTGCCTAAACCAGGTGTTTCACAAAAAATATAGGACTTAATCAGAGGTTTTTTGTCATTCTACTTTTAGAGTTTTAGGCTGGGTTCACACGACCATGTTACGTCCGTAATGTACGGAACGTATTTCGGCCGGAAGACCCGGACCGAACACAGTACAGGGAGCCGGGCTCCTAGCATCATAGTGATGTACGATGCTAGGAGTCCCTGCCTCTGCGTGGAACTACTGTCCCGTACTGTAATCATGTACATTACGGACGTAACATGGTCGTGTGAACCCAGCCTTAGGGGGGATTCACACGAGCGTGTATTCGGTCCGTGCGGGCCGCGTGGTTTTCACGCGGCACGCATGGTCCAATACAAGTCTATGGGGCAGTACAGACAGTCCGTGCTTTTTGCGCAGCGTTTGTCTGCTGCGCAAAAAGCGCGACAGGTTCAATAACTCTGCGTATTTCGCGCATCACGCACCCATTGAAGTCAATGGGTGCGTGAAAATCACGCGCACCACACGGAAGCACTTCCGTGGGACGAGCGTGATTCGCGCAACAGCAGTGAAAAGGATGAATGAAAACAGAAAAGCACCACGTGCTTTTCTGTTTCCAAGCATCCAAACGGAGTGTCTTTGCGAGGAGCGAACCCCGACAACCGAGGCAAACTTCACCGGGTTCGGCCAAACTAGTTTTGGCCGAACCCGGCAAAAAAAATTCCGGTCCGCGACGTCGGGAGAGATTCACGGTGCATGGTGCTGAAAGAGTTAAACTGTTTCAGCACCATGGACAGTGACTTGCGATCCCAAAATACATGAACCTGTAAAAAAAACCGAAGTTCTAACTTACCGATTACTCCTGTCTCCTTCCTGCAGTCCGACCTCCCGGGATGACACTTCAGTTCAAGTGACAGCTCCAGCCAATCACAGGCCAAGCACAGGCTGCAGCCAATCACAGGCTGCAGCGGTCACTTGGACTGCCGCGTCATCCAGGGAGGTGGGGCCCGATGTCGAGAGGCGCGTCACCAAGGACGCGTCACCAAGGACGCGTCACCAAGGCAACGGCCGGGAAGTTCTCGGTAAGTAGGAACTTTATCTTTTTTTTTTACAGGTTTTTCGCTGTTGTGTTCGGCATTCACTGTCGATGGTGCTGAAAGAGTTAGCTCTTTCAGCACCTTGGACAGTGACGGGCGTCGACAAGCCTCATCTCTATGATGCCGGCTGCGCGAAAATCACGCAGCCGCGCATCAGACACGCATGACACACGCAGCTGTCAAATGGTTTTTGCGCTCGCAAAACGCTGCGTTGTTTGCGCGCGCAAAAACGC
Source organism: Rhinoderma darwinii (assembly GCF_050947455.1). Taxonomy (NCBI): domain Eukaryota; kingdom Metazoa; phylum Chordata; class Amphibia; order Anura; family Rhinodermatidae; genus Rhinoderma; species Rhinoderma darwinii. Next base: position 255,452,899 of record NC_134688.1, on the reverse strand, counting down.
AACGCTCGTGTGAATCTGCCCTTAGAGTTACAGAGAAGACTTTCAAGGGTTACTTGGCAGTATTGCTATTGTTGGTTTGCTGCATTTTTGGGTTCAGTATTGTTGTTTTTCCCATAGGCTAATATATGACTTGAAAAATGCCAGAAAATAATGAATTTTAGAAATGTTTCTAAATAAAAAAAATGCCACCAAAAACACCTGTAAAAAAATTATATGAAATACATTTGAAATTTATGTTGTTTTTATCCAAGCTGAAAAACCAGTGTGTGTGTGTGAAGGAGACCCTACATTCTTAGTGTGGATTCACACGAACGTGATTTTTGTCCATGCAGCCCGCGTGGTTTTCACGTGGGTCGCACGGACCTATACAAGTCTATGGGGCAGTGCAGACAGTCCGTGAGTTTTGCGCAGCGTGAGTCCGCTGTGTAAAACTCACGACATGTTCTATATTTAGGCGTTTTTCGCGCATCACGCACCCATTGAAGTCAATGGGTGCGTGAAAATCACGCACACCCCATGGAAGCCCTTCCGTGGGACGCGCGTTATTCGCGCAACAACAGTAAAAGAATGAATGTAAACAGAAAAGCACCACGTGCTTTTCTGTTTACAAACATCCAAACGGAGTGTCATAAAGATGGCGGCTGCGCGAAAAGCACGCAGCCCGCATCCATATGAACAGGACACACGGAGCTGTTACGCTGCTGCCACGCGCGCCAAACGCTCACGTTCGTCTGAATCCGCCCTTAGAAGGGAATGCCCTTGTTTTTCCTTTTCTATCAACTGGTGCAAATGAATCCACAAGTGTCAATGCAGCATCATCTTAAGCTGACACTCCACTGTTGCCGGCCAGCGGTCCCTCGCTGCTGATTTTGGCAAGTAAACCCTTAAATGCGGCGATCGATTGCGATCACCACATTTAGGGGGTTTGTAGCAGATCAGCAGTTTGTATATGCGATCGTGGGTGATGCCGATGGTTGGCATGGCACCCAAATGCCAGACAATGTCCTCCGGGTCTGTCATGTACGGAAGCCAATGAGGACCAGCCTCCGACAGAGTCAGAGTGACTGTCAGGGTCACTCTGACAGAATATATTACACTACGTAGGTAGTGTAATGTATTATAGCAGTGATCAGTGCTGCAGGTCTTCAAGTCCCCTAGTGGGACAAAAAAAAAAGTCAAAAAGTTTATAAAAATGTTGTATAAAAGTGTAAAAATAAAAGTTATATGTTAAAAAAATGAAAAACTGTTTTTTTTTTCCTATAATAAGAATTTTATTGTAGGAAAAAAATGAAACTGTTAAAAAAAAGTACAAATATTTGGTATCACTGCATTCGTAACGACCCAAACTATAAAACTGTAATGTTATTTTTCCCGCACAGTGAACACCGCAAAAAAAATATAAACAATGACAGAATCGCTATTTTTTGGTCACCACCCCTCTCAAAATATAAATATAGAATAAAAAGTGATCAAAAAGTTTCATGTAACCCAAAATAAAACCAATAAAAACTACAACCCTTCCCGCAAAAAATAAGCCCTTACATAGCTTTTTTTGACTGAAAGATAAAACAGTTATGGCTCACAGAATATGGCGACACAAAAAATAAATAATTTGAAAAAAAGTGATTTTATTGTGGAAACGCTGCAAAACATAAAATAAAACTATAACATATGGTATTAATATGGCGTAATCGTATCAACCAGCAGAATAAAGTAAAAATTTCATTTATAGCGCACAGTGAACACTGTAAAAAAAAATGAATAAAAAACTTTGTCAGAATTGCGTGATTTTGGTCACATTGCTTGCCAAAAAAATGGAATAAAAAGTATTAAAAAAATTGCATGTACCCCAAAATGGTACCAATCAAAACTACAGATTGTCCCGCAACAAATAAGCCCTCACACAGCTCTGGTGGACAAAATATAAAAAAGTTCTGGCTCTCAGAATGTGCAGAGTGTTCCAAAAGCGGATAAGATTGGGCACCATTTATCAGTGCGACACTGGCCACATATCTATGAATTATTATTTATTTACTGCATTAATATACCCTCTTATTATGCCCTGATGTACTCCGCACAGCTTACATATGCCCCCACATCATAAACTGAAATGCCAGTAAAACCCTAAACCAAGCAAAATCTGCGCTTAAAAAGCCAAATGGCGCTCCCTCCCTTCTTAACCATACAGCGTGCCCAAACAGCAGTTCCATTTCGCATATATGGCATCGCCATACCCAGGAGAACCCGCTTAACATTTTATGAGGTATTTGTCTTTAGTGGCACAGCATTTTGTGCACTAAAATGGCATATCAGTGGAAAATAGCACATCGTGGTGCGGGGGGGGGGGGGGGGTGGTGATGTATGGAGCGGGCTTATGTGCTCAGCCCGCTCCATACGCTGCAGGTGTCAGCTGTGTATTACAGCTGACACCCAGGACTAACTGACAGGAACAGCAATCGAGCTGTTACAGAAGCCTTTAAAAATGACAATATACTGCAATAGATTAGTATTGCAGTTTATTTTACCAGTGATCTAACCATCGCGGGTTCACGTCCCCTAGAGGGACTAATAACATTTGTAAAACAAAGTTAAATAAAAGTTAAATTAAAAAAAACTATTAACATTTAAAAAAAAACTTTTGCCCATTTTTCTTCTAAAGTAATGTAGAAAAAAAATTGGTATTGCTGCAAAAGTATGAACTATTACAATATACCTTTATTTAAATCGCAAAGTGAACGCCATAAAAAATGACGTCTTTAAAACTCTAAAATCGCTGTTTTGGGTCCCCTTAGCGCTAAAAAAACAACATTTAAGAAAAAATTATCAAAAAGTTGTATGTACCAAAGAAATTATACCAAAAAATAAAAAAAGCTATGGCTCTCGGAATGTGGTGAAGCAAAACAATTTTTTTTTAACACGTAGTTAATGTTTGTAAAAGTAGTAACATTTTCATAAAAAAATATATACATTTGGTATCACCGTAATCTTATTGAGACACAGAATAAAGTTGAGTTGTCATTTTTACCGCACGTTTAAAGCTGTAAAAAACTAAACCCAAAAAACAATGGAGGAATCACATTTTTTTCCAATTGCAGCCCGCAAGTAATTTTTTTCAGTTTTCCAGTACATTATATGGTACTTTAAATAGGGTCAATAGAAACTACAACTCATTGATGGAAAAATAAAAAAGTTATGGCTCCTGGAAGTTGGGGAGTGAAAGACGAAAATGATAAAAAAGATCAGACTGGAAAGGGTTAATTAATGTCTAATGAAACAAACATTTATGTGGGGTATGGCCAGAAATCAGGAGAAATTGCTTTACAAATGTTCGGGTGCTTTTTCTCCTTTATACTTAGTGAAAATGAAAAAATGCAACATTTTAGTGGAAAAATGTTGATATTCATTTTCACAGACTAAGTCTAATAAACTCTGCAAAAGACCTATGTGGTCTAAATGCTCATTATACCCCTAGATATATTCCTTAAGGGGTGTAATTTCCAAAATGGGTTCACTTTTGGGGTGTTTCCACTGTTTTGGTCCCTTAGGGGCTTTGCAAATGCAACAGGACACCCGAAAACCATTCCAGCTAAATTTGAGCTCCAAATAGTGCTCCTTCCCTTCTAAGCCCTGTTGTGGGTCCAAACTGCAGTTTATTACCACATATTGGGTATTTCTGTAATTGGGACAAATTTCTTCACAAATGTTGGGGTGCATTTTCTCCTTTATTCCTTGTAAAAATTAAAAATTTCTTAGTCCGTTTAGAAAAAAAGTAGATTTTCATTCTCACAGACTAATTCCAATTTCCTCATCGTCCTAAGGCAGCACACTTAAGGGCTAAGATACTTAATCTGACCGGATAGAAGAGACATATTACTCAACAGTAATCCATTAAAGGGAATGTGTCGCTGCAAAATTTGAGAAAACTCACTCGCTCTAGTGAGCTCTCAGAATCCCCCCTCCTTTATCCTGGCTAGTGCCGGGAGAAACAAGGGGATTGAACGGTCAAACCTCCTACACTGTGTGTCGCCATTTTTTGAGCTAACACACAGTGTAGTAGGTTAACATACAGTAGTAAACACACAGTAAAACACGTACATACACAGACCTAACTTACCTGCCCCTGCCGCCGCCGCTCCCTCCGGTCCGTCCGCTCCATCTGCTACCTCCGCTCCAAGTGCACAAGTCCGGAAGCCGCGACCGGAAGTAGTAATCTTACTGTCCGGCCGTGACTTCCGGTCCACAAGAAAATGGCGACAGACGTCGCACAGTTCAATTCCCACACAGACGGCGTACAGCATAGTGGATGGAACGGGCCCCGTTCGCATTCACTATGAGACTGTATGTGCCGTATTCCATGTCTGTATGTGTCGTAAATCGACACATACAGAGATGGAAAAAAAAAATGGCAGCCCCCATGGACAAGAAAAAGTGAAAAAATAAAAAAAAGTAAAACACAAACACACAAATAAATACAACATTTTTTAATAAAACACTAAAAGCAAATTGATATAAAAAAAATTTTTTCCGTGACACTGGTCCTTTAAACAATTAGGAGGTAACAGGTAACCTGAAATAGAGCCCAAATCCCTTCAGAAAGCGTATTTTTTCTCTTCTATGAACATCGATAGTTGAAGACAGAAGACACATATACCAAATTGCTTTATACAGAGGGGGTTCCTCTGTCCCTAAGCTGCGATGCAGAGGACATGGGGGGCTGTATACTGGGGGTTTCCTCGGTCCCTCAGCCTGGCTTTTGAAACTCTTACCTGGAGGTAATGAGAAGCCATGCTTCCAGTCTGTTGCGGCATTCAGGTCTTACCTGTCCCTCGGATCCTAGACGTGTAGACGTGGATCCCATACACCTCCGGATGGGTGTCCCAAGATGGCCACCGCCGAGGAAAGGTGTACGTTGGATTCCGGTGCATGCGCTGTGCACTCTCTCGGACTTTGGTGCAGTCTGCGCATGCGCGAGAACGGAAGTCTCGCAAGATTCCGGCGGTTCAACAAAGGACTGCGAAACCGGGGCTACGGCGCTGGTGTAGCTGCTCGACCCTGGAGATTAAGGTACCCAAAACGTTCATTGTGTAATGTGAGAAGGTTTTTTTTGCTTCCTTAAGGCCACTTACAGATAAGATTGTAATTGCATGCCATTTTTCCCAGATGGCATGTCCTGCATCTCAAGGGAAGCGTAAAAGGAAATCCAGGCACAATATGTGTAAAGGTTGTCAGCAACCATTGCCAGGGGATTGGGACCAGAGTTTCAGGGTGTCAGGATAATGACAGGTCACCAGATACAGTGTCTACAGTATTGCAGTTTCTGCAAGAGGGATACCAGAAAGGCCTCAAACCCAATACATTAAAAGTGTATTTAACAGCCATTAATGCTAATTCAGAGGGGAGGTTCTCCAACTATCCACTGATAACCAGATTCCTGAAAGCAGTTCAAAAATTAAGACCATACTATCACAATCCTCTACCCTATTGGGAATTGGCCATTGTTTTGAAGCACGTCAGCCGTGCCCCATTTGAGCCGCTTCACAGTATAAGCCTTAAGCTTCCCTCATATAAAACCCTATTCTTGATAGCTATTACATCCGCAAGGCGGGTTGGCGAGTTGCAAGCTCTGTCCTGTAAAGAGCCTTATCTTAGGATCTTACCCGAGTGTGTTATCCTTAGAACAATGCCAGGGTTCAAACCAAAAGTACTGTCTAGCTCCAACTTAAATAATGTGATAGTTTTGCCGATCCTATCTGTAGACTCAGCCTCTGATACCCCTATTGATTCACAATGCTTAGACGTAAGGAGGTCCCTACTTGCTTATCTAGGAATAACGGCCCCCTTAAGACAATCCAAAGGGCTGTTTTTCCAATTTCAGGGGCCAAATAAGGGGAAAAAAACCAGCAAAGCCTCACTAGCTAGATGGTTCAAAGAAATCATCAGGGACTGCTATTCCCTGGAAGGCCTAGAGATCCCTTTAGCTATTCGGGCCCACTCAACCAGATCTACATCCACATCTTCTTCCTCGACCTTCATTAAACACGATAGGCTCGACTTGTTTTCTTCTGAAGGTTCTGCCTTTGGCAGGAAAATACTAGTGGCGGCATCCAAAGCCTAAAACCCCCCATTGTCATTGCTAGTTAAGTCCCTTAAGTGTGCTGCCTTAGGACGAATAGGAAGTGGAAAATTTATCTGAAATTTTCATTTCCTGGAGTCCATAGGCAGTACAAGCTTCTATTGGGCTCTATTTAAGGTTACCTGGGACCTCCTAATTGTTTCATTGATTACTGCTGAGTAATATTTCTTTTCTATCCGGTCAGATGAAATATCTTAACCCTTAAGTGTGCTGCCTACAGACTCCAGGAAATGAAAATTTCAGGTAAATTTTCCACATATTTAGCAAAAAACCTGTTGGGTCAAACTGCTAACTATACCCCTAGATAAATTCCTTGAGGGGTTTAGTTTCCAAAACGGGGTCACTTTTGGGGATTCCCACTGTTTTGGCACCACAGGACCTCTTCAAACCTGACATGGTGCCTAAAATATATTCTAAAAAAAAGGAGGCCCCAAAATCCTCTAGGTGATCCTTAGCTTCTGAGGCCTGTGTTTCAGTCCATTAGCACACTTGTGGGATATTTCTAAAAACGGCAGAATCTGGGCAATAAACATTGAGTTGCATTTCTCGGGTAAAACCTTCTATGGTACCAAAAAAAGATGTATTACAAATGAATTTCGGCAAGAAATATAAAATTTGCACTTGCTTTAATTCCTGTGAAACACCTAAGGCCATGTTGAGACGTGGCAGAATTTTTCCACTGAAAATGTTGCTGCAGATTCTTTGCGAATTTGCAGCAACATTTTCATATTTGACAGGTAATTCAGACGTTGTGGATATCACAGCAGACTTGCTGCAGATTTCAGCCTTTGCAATGCAAATGCTGAGATCCGCAGTGAAATTCCGCTTTTTCTCCGCAATGTAATGAGCATGCTGCGGAGGGAAAATTCTGCACCGCAGCCTAATTTCTGCACAGTTATTTTCTGCAACGTCTGAACTAAGTTTCCTAAAAATGTATAGAAAGACATGTAAAAAACGGCTGCTGCAGAACTCCATTGCGGACTGTTCGCAGCGGAATTCAACAGCAAGTCCGCCACGTCTGAATGTGCCCTAAAGGGTTAAGAAACTTTCTGAATGCTGTGTTGAATACTTTGAGGGGTGCAGTTTTTAAAATGGGGTGATTTATGGGGACTTTCTAATATATAAGGCCCTCAAAGCCACTTCAGAACTGAACTGGTCCCTGAAAAAATAGTCTTCTGAAATTTTCTTGAAAATGCAAGTAATTGCTGCTACAGTTCTAAGCCTTGTAACCTCCTAGAAAAATAAAAGGACGTTCAAAAAATTCTGCAAAAATAAAGTAGACATATGGGAAATGTTAACTAGTAACTATTTTGTGTGATATTAGAGTATGTTCACACAGCCGAAACACGGCCGAAAAATCGGAAGCAGAACGCCTCCAAACATCTGCCCATTGATTTTAATGGGAAAAACGTCGTTCTGTTCCGACGGGGTGTTTTTTTACACGGCCGTTTTGAGCCGTTTTTGGAGCCGTTTTTAATTGATTAGAAAAACAGCTACAAAAACGAGCGTAAAAAACGCTGCGAAAAACACGAGTTGCTAAAAAAAGTCTGAAAATCAGGATCTGTTTTCCATTGAAAACAGCTCCGTATTTTCAGACATTTCTTAGTAAGTATGTGCACATACCCTTACTATCTGTTTTACAAGCAAATACATTTAGATTTAGAAATATGCAAATTGTTACAAATTTTTGCTACATTTTGGTGTTTTTCACAAATAAATACTGACTTTATCCAAATTTTTTTACTAACATAAAGTACAATATGTCAAGAGAAAACAGTCTCAGAATCACCTGGGTAGGTTAAAGCATTCCAAAGTTATTACTACATAAAGTAACATGTCAGATTTAAAAAAAATCCTGAAGGCCAAAACAGGTTCTGTCCTGAAGGGGTGCTATGTAAACCTTTGATGGGCATTTATTTTAGACATATACTAGTCCTTCTCAATGAATTAAAATATCATCAAAAAGTTGATTTATATCAGTAACTCAATTCAATAAGTGAAATTCAAATATTATATAGATTCATTACACACAGAGTGATCTATTTCCAGCATTTTTTCTTTTAATGTTGATGATTATGGTAACAGTTCATGAAAACCCCAAATTTTGTGTCTCAGAACATTAGAATATTAAATAAGCCCAATTTCAAAAATTATTTTTAAAACCGAAATGTAGGCCTACTGATAAGTATGTACAGTATATGCACTCAATACTTGGTCGGGGCTAGTTTTGCATGAATTGCTGCATCATTGTGCTGTGGTATGTAGGCGATCAGCCTGTGGCACTGCTGAGGTGTTATGGAAGCCCAGGTTGCTTTGATAGCGGCCTTCAGCTCATCTGCATTGTTGGGTCTGGTGTCTCTCATCTTCCTCTTGACAATACCCCATAGATTCTCAGGCGAGTTTGCTGGCCAATCAAGCACAGTGATACTGCGGTTATTAAACCAGGTATTGGTACTTTTGGCAGTGTGGGCAGGTGCCAAGTCCTACTGGAAAATGAAATCAGCATTTCCATAAAGCTTGTCAGCAGAGGGAAGCATGAAGTGTTCTAAAATTTCCTGGTAGACGGCTGCGTTGACTCTGACGCTGCATGGTTCATCCAGGAAAGTAATCCCAGACCAGAGTGTTGCCGATGGGATTCTGCTTCTGGAGGGAGCTCCCTATTCTGCCATTTACTAGGCTACAGACTCCCAGGCAGAGTGCTAGAAGCGACTCTGCTCCGGGACTCTGCCTCTGGGCAAGTTCCTGACATCACTGTCCATAAATGGACACTGTGATGTCAGGGGCTTCCCCAGAGTTCCGGAGCAGAGCCTATACTAACGCTCCGCACTGGGACTCCGGCTTTGGGGTTTCCCCTGACATCACTGTCCATATATGGGCAGTGATGACAGGAGCAGAGCTGGAGTAGCAGGCAGAGAGCTAATAGTGCTCTGCCCGGGACTCCAGCTCTGGGGTTGCCCCTGACATCACTGTCCATATATGGACAGTGATGTCAGGAGCAGAGCAGGAGTCCCAGGCAGAGTGCTAGTAGCACTCTGCCGTGGACTATGGCTTTGGGGTTGCCCCTGACATCCCTGTCTATATATGGACAGTGACGTCAGGGGCTCCTCCTGAAGTGGAATCCCCAGCCAGAGAGTCGACAATGCTCTGGTTAGGAATTTCACTCTTAGAGGGAGCTCCAAAGGTGCTACCTACAGGAAGTGCTGTGGGGCATTACCAGTCAGATGGGCTGTGTGGCACTACCAGAGAGGGGGGAGTGTGGCATTACGAGGGAGGGGGTTGTGTGGCACTACTAGGGAGGGGGACTGTGTGGCACTAGTAGGGAGGGGGCTGTGTGGCACTACTTGGGGGGCTGTGTGGCACTGCCAGGGAGGGGGGCTGTGGGGCACTAATAGGGAGGGGTGCTGTGTGGCACTACCTGGGAGGGGGTTTTGGGGCCTTTGTCAAGCATGCTTGAGAAAGGCCTTTTTTCATTGAATTGGAACCTGTGTTGTGCTGCCTATTCGTTTGGAAATATATATGTGGGACTGGAGTCTGAGGTCCTAAGGCTTGTACACACACAACTTCGCATACTTTTCGTTTATATTTGCTGCTCTTCCTTTTTCTACTCTAGATAGATGATAGATAGATAGATAGATAGATAGATAGATAGATAGATAGATAGATAGATAGATAGATAGATAGATAGATAGATAATGAAAACTACAAATTGTCCTGCAACAAATAAGCCCTCACACAGGTCTGTTAGGGAAAAAATAAAAAGTTCAGACTCTCAGAATATGTTGACACAAAATGTGCAGAGCGTTCCAAACGCTGAGTCTTCCAAAAGTGGGTAAGATCTGGCACATTTTATCAGTGCGAAACTGGCCACACATCTGCGGATTATTATTTATTTACCCCGGGATTATTCCCTTTTATTATGCCCTGATGTACTCTGCACAGTTTACATATGCGCCCACATTATAAACTGAAATACAAGTAATACCCCAAACAGAACTACTACCAAGCTAAATCTGCGCTCCAAGTTCAAGTCCCTAGGGGGACTAATAAAATGTGTAAAAAAAAAGTTAATTAAGTTATTAGTCAAAAAAATTCTAAAGAAAAGCCTTTTCCCATTTTTTCGCTAAAGCAATGTAAAAAATAAAAAAATACACAAAATTATCCGAACTATTACAATATACCATTATTTAACTCGCACAGTGAACAGCGTAAATAATAACGAATTTGAAATGTCTCGAAGAAAAATGTTAATAAAAAGTGCTCAAAAATTTGTATGTACCAAAAAATGGTACAAATAAAAGCTACAGCTCGTCCCATAAAAAATAAGCCCTCACACCTTTCAATTGACTAAAAAGAAAAAAAAAAGTGATGCCTCTCGGAATGTGGTAAAACAAAACAATTTCTTTTTTTAATAAATCGTTTTTACTTTGTAAAAGTAGTAAAATATAAAAAAATATATATCAGTTAGGCATCACCATAATTGTATTGAGTCACAGAAAAAAATGTAAGTTGTCGTTTTTACTGCGGGGTGAAAGCAGTAAAAACAAAACCAAAAAAACAATGGAGGAATCGCAGTTTTTTTCCATTTTATTTCAGTTTCCCAGTACATTAAATGGTATTTTAAATGGTGTCAATAGAAAATACAACTCCTCCCGCAAGAAATAAGCCCTCACACGATTCTATTGATAGAAAAATAAAAAAGTTATGGCTCTTGGAAGGCGGGGAGTGAAAAACGAAAATAAAAAAGCAAAAAATGGATCAGTTGTTTCTAAGAAAAAATTATTTATGACCATATGTAGGATATTGCTGAACTCGGGAGAAATTGCGTTACAAATGTTGCGGTGCTATTTCCTCCTTTATTCTTTGTGAAAATTACAAAATTCAACATTTTAGTGGAAATAATGTTGATATTCTTTTTCACGGCCTAATTCCAATAAATTCTGCAAAAGACCTGTGGGGTCGAAATGCTCACTAGACCCCTAGATAGATTTCTTAAGTAGTGTAGATTACCAGATGGCGTCACTTTTGGGGGGTTTCCACTCTTTTGGCCTCTCAGGGGCTTTGCAAATGCGACATGGCATCCGAAAACCATTTCAGCTAAATTCAAAATCCAAAATCCACTAGGTCCTCCTTTGCTTCTGAGGCCGGTGTTTCAGTCCATTTGGACATTAGGGCCACATGTGGGATATTTCTAAAAACTGCACAATCTGGGCAATAAATATTGTGTTGCATTTCTCGTGTAAAACCTTCTGTGTTACAGAAAAAACTGTATTACATATGAATTTTGGCAAAAAAAAATAATGAAATTTGTACATTTCACCTCTACATTGCTTTAATTTCTGAGAAACGCCTATGGGGTTAAAACACTTTATGAATGTTGTGTTGAATACTTTGAGGGGTGTAGTTTTAAAAATGGGGTGATTGATGGGGACTTTCTAATATATAAGGCCCTCAAAGCCACTTCAGAACTGAACTGGTCACTAATAAAAATGGCCTTTTGAAATTTTCTTGAAAATATGAGAAATCGCTGCTAAAGTTCTAAGCCTTGTAACGTCCTAGAAAAATAAAGGAATGTTCAAAAAACTATGTAAGATAAAGTAGACATATGGGATATATTTAATAGTAACTATTTTGTCTGGTATTACTGTCTGTCTTACAAGCAGATACATTTAAATTGCGTAAAATGCAAATTTTTGCTAATTTTCTCAAAATTTTGGTATTTTTCACACATGAATATTTAATTTATCGACCAAATATATGTCATGAGTAAACAATCTCAGAATCTCTTGGATAGGTAAAAGCATTCCCAAGTTATTACTACATAAGGTAACACATATCAGATTTTAAAAAATAGGCTTCGTCCTCAAGGCCAAAACAGGCTTAGTCCTGAATGGCTTAAACTTTCTTCCAACTCAGTATAGTCAATATGCTTACAGCAGAATTAGATTCCCTGCAAAAAAGGAAACATGATGTCCCCAGCTTTGCCCAGAGGTTTACGTTTTAGCGCCACCATTTAATCAAATTGAATTTATGATGTTTGTGAGACAGACTGTTTTATTGGATACTATGCTGTTTCAGCCAGTGCTAGGACACAGAACATAGCCGATGACTAGCCCTATCCACAGAAAATGGCAATGAGAATAGGCGCAATTCTTTTTTTATTGAACAGAGCAGCAGTCAGACTTATTATGCCAGGCTATTAATAAGTAAATGGACAGTATCCATTTAATATCCCCCAAGTCCAACCCATGACACTTCCCACTTAATAAACAAGTATAGTAAACACGCTATCCACAAAACAGCCATTTCCGGGATTTATAATTAATGGATAAAAACAACAGAATGGTTTATTTATTAGACTAGGAGCTTGGGAAGTCTGCTGATGTTGAAATCATGAATCCATAAATAAGAACTAGATACAGATTGAGAAACTTTTTCTAAACACATAGCTCCTCTCATTCTCGGAATGTGCTGTCCCTTCGCAACTCCTTCTTCCCCGCACAAGATGCATCACGTTCTGCGACACAAAGCTAAGAGATTCCAGATGTTGGGAACTTTGTGTGATAAACAGAAGTGAAAACACTCAAGAAGGACAAGAATGCAAAGACCAAAAACAGCAGCTGGATACAGGGTGAGGTGCAGATGAAAAGCAGAGCCTGGGTGAAGAAGACCCGCAGAAGTGTCAATATGATTGTAGATTACTGTATATCGGGGCCAATGTGCTTTCCAGGGTTATAGTGCTTGCGTCTATTCACTGGAACTTAATTCATCTCTCATTTTTAATAAATATACATTAACAGAGCACCTGAGCCATAGCATCATCAATTAATAGCGATTGTGCTACATGAATGAGTTAGGGCACGGCCAAACGTGGCGGAATTGCAGTGGAATTCTCCAGCGGCTGTTTTTTACATTTGTTTCAATACATTTTTAGGCAAGTTAGTTCAGACGTTGCGGAAAACTCCGCTGCGGACCATAGGCTGCGGTGCAGAATTTTCCCTCCGCAGCCTGCACTGTCTGTTGCGGAGAAGAAGCGGAATTTCACTGCGGATTTCAGCCTTTGCAATGCAAAAACTGAAATCTGTGGCAAGTCCGCTGTAATATCTGCAACGTCCGAATTACCTGTCAAATATGCAAATGTTGGTGCAGATTTATTGTGTAATTGCCCCAAATCTGCACCAACATTTGCAGTGGAAATACTCCGCCATGTCTGGCCGTGCCCTTATACACATTTTGTCCTGTTAGGGTTACACATAAAGCGGAGTTTGTAGGGAACGATGTGCAGACATAGAAAGCTGTTTACCATTTGTGCAGTAGTACAGGACATGGTGCACTTGGCATGAAGACCTGTATAATGTATTCCATATGTTTGACTGGGAGTAATATCAGCAAGGTATGTATCTGGTAAAGAATGTTTAATACCACAAAGATATATAGCATATTTTATAGTGTGCCGCTTTCTTCAATTAATATGTACTAAATCAAATAAAGCTTGTATTTTACTAAGGATACAAACTGTATTTGGATACAGAGCTTTGCTAGTGATCGAGGCCTCTCTCCAAATCACGATCCTTCAATAACCCATGCAACGTTTCAACCCCCTGTGGGTTATTTCGCAAGCAGTACAAACGTGAACCAGTAACTTGTGTATATACAGTATACACAGCAAGACGTCATCATCAAAAAGCATAACACAAAATTATTTATATTATAAAAGTATCAAATGTACAAATATGAGCAAAATATGCAGATGTGATACATATAACAATGCATATTAAGGCCTTGTTCACACGGCATTTATTTGACGTGTTTTTTCCGCGCCGGAAAAAAACGTGTCAAAAACGCATGCTTTTGACATCAATGGAAAACCGCAATGCAGTGCATACGACGCATTTTTTTACGTGCGCGTTTAAAAAACACGTTGTGTAAAAAAAGAAGCATAAGGTCAATTCTTGGCACGTAAAACGCACCTAAATTCTTGGCAAATAAAATGCCATAAACGCGCCGAATTCCTATAGCCAACGGGAGTCCTAATTACACGCCTAAAAACGCGCCAAATGCACATTTAAAAATGCGTCAAAAAACGCCTGTACTTTAAAAAGCGCTTTGTAAAAACGCTAGCGTTTTGGAGGCATTTACATGTAGTTTTTTTTACCTCCATGTGAACAAGGCATTAAACTACGTACAAACCGTAAGAAGTGATACATCATAAAATATAGTGGTATATGAATAGTATATTTTATTATCAATTAGGTGCGGTAAAATAGTAATAGATCTGTAAATAGATGACACGAGAAGTCGTGATGGATTTTTAGCATCTCTCTCTCCTCAATGCACATGTCCACTAAGAACAGCATAAGCATATGAGGGTGAGTCAAAAATTATCCGCACTGCGGTGATATTAAAACTTCTGTTGTCTTATCAGCGCTTTCCGTACGAGGTCGCTGTCTCCCCAGTCACCGCTGTGCAGTTGTGTTACGTCTGTTTATTTGTGACTGCGGTGCGAGAAACTATGGATGCCCCACTTGTGATTTGTACGAAAGAAGAGCAGCGTGCAGTGATTTGTTTTTTGTGGTCTGAGGTTGTGCCGATATTTATCGAAGACTTTGTGCACAGTATGAAGAAAGAGTTTTGTCGTGAAGAAGTGTCTGAAAAAATAGAGAAGTTCAAGGAAGGTCGCACAAGTGTCAGCCATGAAGAAGGAGCTGGACGCCCGTCCACAACTAATGACAACATTGAGCGTGCACGTGAACTGATTCTATTGGATAGATTAACCCCTTAAAGAACAGGCCAATTAGAGTTTTTCATTTTTTGTTTTTTCTTAGTCGACATAGCCATATGAGGTCTTGTTTTTTGCGGGACAAGTTGTAGTTTTTCATGGCACCATTTATTGTACCGCATAATGTACTGGGAATCTAAAAAAAAAATATTTGTGGGGTGAAATGGGCAAAAAACATAGATTACACATTTTTTTTATTTTTTTATAAATATATATATATATATATATATATTTATGTATTTACGTTGTTCACCGAGCGGGTTAAATAATGCTATATTGTGATAGATCAGACTTTTACAGACGTGGCAACACCAGTTATGTTAACTTAGGGAAAAAATGGGAAAAGGTTGAACTTTTAATATTTTTTTTGGAACATTATAAAAATCTTTATTTAACAGTTTTTTGTACTTTTTTTTATTAGTCCCCTAGGGGACTTGAACTAGTGATCATTGGATCACTTGCATGATATACTGAAATACTAATTTATTGCAGTATATTGGGATTCTGAAGGTATGTTCACATGCTTAACAAAAAATGTCAGGAAATACGGACTGTTTTCAAGCGAAAACAGCTCCTGATTTTCAGCCATTTTTTAATCAAACTAGCGTTTTTTGTGGCGTTTTTTACAGCCGTTTTTGGAGCTGTTTTTCTATTGAGTAAATTAAAAACGACTGAAAATAGGTCGTGTGAACATACCCTGAAAGTCTCCTTTGAAGCCCTGCCGGAGTACAAAGATGGCGGACCTGGGGGCCTTTATTAAAGTGAACTTTGATTCTGCCCATTGCAGTGAGGTGTCGGCTGTGTAACACAGCTGTCACCCGCTGCGTATGGAGCGAGCTCAGCCCATGAGCCCACTCCATACTTCCCCTTAACGGCTGGCGCGTACCTGTACGTGACATGTCATTAAGGGGCTATCATCTGTTTGGTCCCCAGAAAGAAGCCATACGAGGACGAAGATTCATGTCTGATGAAGAGGTAAAGACAGCGGTGCATTCGTGGCTCGCAGCTCAGCATAAAACATTTTTTAATGTGGGAATACGAATACTTGTTGACAGATGGAAAAAGTGTACTGAAAAGTAGGGAGATTATGTCGAATAATAATGTAATTGCACGTGCATAGCACCTACTATAGAAAGTCTCCTCTGCCATAATGGCACATGGTAAATGATCTAATCTGATATGGCTCCATGTCCTGGAAAATGAATGGGAAAGACACCATTCTACTTAACCCCTTAACAGGCAAGCCTATTTTGACCTTCATTGTCGCAATTCAAAGGTCATAACTATTTTAGTTTTCCTTTGGGATAGCCATATGAGTGCTTGGTTTTTGCGGAATTTTTCAATGCCACCATTTTTGGGTACATATAATATATTGATTGACTTTAATGAACTTTTTTTGGGGAAAGGAATTCAAAAAAAAGAGCTATTCCAGCGTAGTTTTTCCTGTTTTCAATTTACACTATTCACTATGCGGCATAAATAACATGTTACCTTTATTCTATGAGTCAGTATGATTACAGGAATGCAAACATTTATAGGTTTTTCTTGTTTTATTCCTTTTGCACAATAAAAACACTTGCTTTATCAATTATTTGTTTTTCCATCACTGCATTCCAAGAGTATTTTCCACCGATGAAGCCAAATGTGGGCTTGCTTTTTGAGAGACGAGATGTCATTTTCATTGGTATCATTTTCTGGTATATCGGACTTATTGATGACCTTTTATTATTATTTTTTTGGGGTGAGAGGAATTGAAAAAAAAAAGTAATTCTGCCATTTTTTGGGGGGGATTTTTTTTATTTTAGAGGGATCCACCACCCCCTGTCAAACCACTTAAATAGAAAAATCTTTCTTGCAATTTCTGCTTCCCTCAAAATTCAGAATACCAGTGATTTTAATTGATTAAATGATGTGACAATAGATGATAATTGCATCTTAGTATCTTTTGCAAGCCTTTATACCACTATTAACCATACTCGAGGGTTGTGAACAATATAAGAAGTCTTGAATAATTATTCCTGTGATTGCATAAAGTTCCTGATGGGCCTGTTAGAAATTGTACTGAAGGAAAACGATTTTCTTGATAAATTTTATGTTCAAAGCCCTCGAGAAGGGATGTGTTTTTGTGTCCCACCACTTCAGGCATGTACTGAGGTGTTGGCGATACATAGATAACATTCTGGAAAGGATCACAAGAAGAATTGGAGGATTTTTTCTCTTTTCTGAATGGCATGGATGAAGATATTAAATTTACAATAGTGGCCTCAACGGCTTTGCTACAAGTTCTGGATACATTCGTTTATAGAACCGGGAATAAATTGGGAACAGAATTATTT